>NC_143569.1:3709545-4028181 GCF_054136105.1 Typopeltis vanoorti
TTATCTAGAATATCAAGTTACTGCGCTCCCTTCATGGAACCACAGACAACGACCAGTGGTCCCACACCAAACCAGCTGAATGCACCCCAAACCCATTACTCCTTCACCACTAAACTTTACTGTTGGTAGAACGCACTGTGGTAACAAGCTTTGACCAGGCTTCCTTCACTTCCACACCTGTCATCAGACCGGAAAAGGCGAACATTGATTCATCGCTCCGGAGTACCATTTTCCACTGGTCAGTTGTCCAGTTTACACGCTCTTTACATCTGGCCAGATGAGCTGCCTTGTTCGTTGTGATGTTCGGCTTGTATGCCGCTACTCTTCCGTGGAAACCCAGTAAATGGAGTTCTTTTCGTACAGTAGTAGTACTCTCCATGGCACTCTGAAACTGGTCTGTGCTGATTGTAGCCGTTTTTTGCGTGCCACTCGTTTTATTACACCCTTCTGTCAGTCATTTTCGGCGGCCGCCCTGGGTGTCCTTGTACTACTGATGCCAGAACATCTCCATCGTTGGTCAAGTCGCCAACCGTTCATTTTGGATGCTCCAGTTGAGCGACAATGGCACATATGTACATGTCACCAATGTGACAACCCAAGATGACACCTCTTTCGAAGTCATTGAGTTCATGTGGTGTTGCCATACCACCTGTAGTCAACTGCTATGATGAAAAACTGCTTCCTACTATCTGTATACCGGTTTCCATGTTATTAACAAACAACGAACTTCAAATAATAGGGGTGCCCGGACAATTATTGGTAGACAGTGTATATTAACGGAATGGTTAAAACAACGGCTATTAATCCATCAACAGCTTCTAATAGTTAATGCGGATTAATATATTTTGTTTCGAGAGACTGTTTTGTACTATCCTACAAATGTATCCTACGTATTGTACTGCGCCGATTCACTGTCTCTCTAACAGCTATTTCATCTCCTCTTGATGATGCTTAATTATACCAAAATTAATAACTCCCTAACAACTATTCCCAAACCTACCATGCCTTGTAGCAGAAGCAATTTCTTGCTAGAATTGGCTGACATGTGGATAAATTTGAGCACGAAGGGTTTAACTAGGTTGTCCATTTAAACATCGCTCTACCGATCTCAGTAGACCTAACCTAAATCAGTGAAACTTTCCACCCCATTAGCAGCCATCAGTGAGGCAACCTGGCAGGATTCCCGTTGTTACCATATCCTGTCGGAATCGAACAACTGAAACAGGTGTTTCCGCGGATCAAGCTATATTTTTTCATTCTTCAATTTTTCGACTTGTCGGTGTTGCAGACATGGCTAATAGAGGTTTGTTAAAGGTAATAGTGCAGCCATTAAAAAACGTCTTTAGAATATATATAATGAAGTTTTGTCCGAAAATTTTCCATTTGGTTGGATGAATATGAAACCCATATAGAACGCAAGGAGCCTCTTTAAAGACTTTTCACCTGAAAGTGAACTATCTATCACTTTTCGCAATAAGAGAGAGAAAATGACTGGATGGAACATACAATTAATAAACATAAATATATTATCTTCGCGATCTTTGCTACTTTGGACTCGGTTCTAGTAAAGCTCAAAGCAACTAATCGTTTATTACGTTTTCCAAAGGAGAATTCTTTTTGGTTTCTGTTGTTGAGAAATTGTACTAAAGTTAAAACAGGACTTCTAGTGACTGTCAACTTATCAAAGAGGTCAGTCCGACCTCGTTAACTGGCATGCATTTATTAGCTTTGAGTTATCTCAAGGATCTTGATTGCATGTTATTAACTATTGATAAGATTATAGAAATCCCAAGAATGTTTGAATGACTTCGGGAAGTGATGAACTTCCCGTGGTGGTGGTGTCACTCGATGTGACACCACCACCACCACATGCTTGAGACCAGACTTAGATTGAGAAATTGCCATGTTTGTCACTAGCCTGTTTTTTAATATTTAACCGTTAGCGCGCGCGCGCGCACACACACACACACACACACACACGGTATACCTTCGGTGGGTGAGACTCACGTAAAAAATTAAATATTTCAGAATTGTTAAATTAATTATATTAATTAAAATGAAATGATTGATCGTCGTTTATTTCTTAATTAACTTTGACATCATGAAGATGACCCTTAAGAGAATTTTAATGAAGATTACCAGTATCGTTTGATCTGCTCAGAATAATACTTCTGTCTTAACGGCATTTTTAATGGTATCTTTCATGTTCATTTACCCTTTCGCAGAGTGATAAAACTAGCCTCGATAGCCTTTAAAACTCTTCCGGAAGAATGAACAGCAGTTATGCAATGCAATGGAGGTCCAGTTTTGTCGTTTGTGAAGAAAATTTATTGAGAAATAACATCGAATGTTTCTTCCAGAGAACTGGGCACAATACCCACACAAAGTATCACTTGATAAATGACCGTAAAGATAACACACAGAAACGTATTTATCTCGCAATATATAAAAGACATTAATATTCCTGAATTATAAAACACCCCTGGAAATGCCCAAGGCAGGGAAGTCGTAAATCAAAACATAACCGAGAAGACGTGATGCACTTATGTATCGCGTGCAGACGTTTCCGACATTACAAGTTGCGCTAGAAAATACTTTTTTTCCATAACAGGAAGCTTGTTTTCTTTGAAATAAACACGCGTCAGTTTTTTCCCTTTTATTGGATGAGACGGATCACACACTAGAGTTATGTTGGCATGTGTTTTGCTGTCGTTTATTTAGAGCAACAGCGGTTAAAATCGTACAATATTTTCGGAAGTCTTAAAGTTTTTATATGAAATTCTTCCCTCCCCGAGTTCCAAATGGTTTCTGTTTTAAATGCATTTTGGTGTTGGTATTTATCTAATACAGTATATTTTCATGTGACTCCCATTCCCGAACGGTTGTAGTATCGGATGGGATTGAAAGTTCGATAATCTGGAAAGAAACCGTGCTCTAATATAGAACCTTTTCAAGCCACCTCTGGCCTTCAAACATTATCTCAAAGACGTTCGTGAAAGTAGAACCAGGTTATTACAGCTCTCACATTGAGATTCTGAAGGTATTTGAATCGCAGTCACAGAAATCAAACGCACACCTCTTCAAGTCTTGAAATAAACTAAGCAAATGCACGAAAGTTTTCTGTGATAAATCTATAGATCATGATAAAGAAATATTTATCAATACTAGAATCTAAATTTTACAGAACCAAAGGATGATATATCATCCAAGGAAATATTACACTTAAAAATAAAAACTAGTCATTTAGATACATAATTAGTATAACCTACAAAAAAAAGACTATGACAAAAAAAAAGATCCCCCCCCCTCTGCGACTCTAAATATAATCAGCGTTCAAAAATTGATTTTATGCGCCTTCTATTTATAACTTAATCATGTAAACCCTTGTAGATTTGTATGTGTCACGTCTTAGACAGTTATAAATGAATAAAAACAGGGGTCTCTCTCTAGATTCCCTTCCAAATTATGATGTATTTTTCTTCAAAATAAATTCAAAAATTCATTTATAAGTGGAAGGAACTAATCATATTTAGGTTTTTTACTGTCTTAATGAAAGGGCTCCCCTTTTCTTTTCTTTTTTTTTTTTTTTAGAAAAGTTAAATATTTGGATTTAATACCCATAAGTCTAAATTCTCCCTAGACCAGTCTAATTTATGGAGAGCGTAATAAGTTTTCATTCGACCTTTTCCCAGATGTGGAAGTGACCTTTAGAATAAAGCGACAATTTCATTTCCTAAATTTAAATAGTAAACGTTAAAAATACGTATAAAGTAAACGCTTACCAATAATAAGCATAAAGAGGTAAATCTTTATGTAGTCTCTTATCGTCTTCTTATGTACTGAATCGTACTGAAAATGTTTACGAGAAATATGGTTGGATAGAAAATATCAACGACTTTCCGCTTTAAAAATAAATAGAAATAATATAAACATAAATAAATATAAAATTTAAATATCTATTTTAAATATAAAAATAACGCTGCCTATGTTACTGCTATTTTTCCAGTTACTTGGGATCCTCAGAAGTTTTATAACGATTTTCTTTCAGTGAATAGCTTGAAAATTTCTGAGCAACTGAAGCGGAACAAAAGTGAAAAATCGAACAACTAAACAAATATGTCGAGATATTTTGAAGATAGGTAGAAAGTAACGAAAAATCCCTTTGTGCAGTCGCAGCTCACAAGTAAAATATGTTGTCGTGAACAAGGAGGCTCAGTAATTATTTTCTATTTTCTCTGAATGTGTTTGCTTCTAAGAAATCCGTACGTAATAATAAAGAACTGAATCAAATATGTTTGCTTTGTATCTGTAGTATGTACGGTTATGTCATATTCTAATTTGTCGCATTTCTTTAATAGAATTCCGTCGAGCATTCCAGAAACATTTAAAATAGCAAGATTCAACACGTAGGGAGCAGAATTTCCTCAGCAGGGCAGACAAACCTTCAGGAAAATACGTGAAGTTAGATTATTTTTTGTGAGCATAAACAATTATTAAATAAAACTTTATAGGAATATGCGTGCGCATACTTACACTACGGCGAACCTATTTCTGTGTTTGTGTGACTATTATAAATATCTTGACTACCGGGTCTGTTTTAATTACACCATAAATGATACATAGAATAATTTATGCTAATGGATGCGAAGAGTCGACCTAAATGATCTATTATGGGACATTCAGTGTAACAATGTTTGATGCTTAAACCCTTCAGAGAAAGTCGAAATGTTTTAAGGTTTGTTGAATTGCAAACCAAAACAGAAAATCAGCCCTAACTTAGTCTGCAGAATACAGTGGTAGCTCGCTAATCCGAACATCTTTAGTCCGAACCCTCCAGTAATCCGAACTGCGGTTTGAAAGAGAAAAAAAAAAAATTTATTACGTATTATTATTTTATGTACTATTATTTTTATTTAATAATTATTATTTTAAATGTTATTATTTATTTTATTATTATTACAGTACAATACAGTATTTTTTTTCATGCTGTCGATTGTACGGTTATACTGTAGACCTATTTTGATTTATTGTGTGTTCACGTTTGCTTTTTTTATACTGTACAGTACGTACCGTATTGTCGGCATGTATCACCGCTGTCCTTAATGAACTGATTAGTCACCAGTATTGCACAGTGTTTGTTTATCTTTACGTTCCTTCAACAACGACTTAGCCTAAAGCCTGGTTGTATATAACGATCAGTTTTTCTTTGGTTATTGAAATGAAACGTTATCTGAGTTGTCGCTTATTGTTTTGTGTTTTCGTAAGTTTTCAGTGAATGATTATCGATTGTTTTAGTAAGTGATTTTATTTTTCAGATAAATTTTAAAAGTGACAGTTTTATTGTTTATTAACTTCATTTTTTATTTTACTGTTTTTAACACTAAATTTTATTTCGTTAAATGGCTAACGGGTCGAAGCCTAATAAAAGAAAACACGTAACATTATCATTGTCGGATAAGTGTAAAATAATTCAGTGTCTGGAATTATTTTTAAGGGTGACGCAGCCGTACAACTTGCTACTAAATACAGTGTCGGCAAATCTACAATCAATGACATAAAATAAAAAACAAAGATAGGATTTTAACTTATGTTTCAACCACAGAAGAAGGACCAAGCAAGAGACAAACTCTGAAAACAAGTGATTTTTCTTTACTTGATTCTGCTGTTTACACGTAGTTTCTTCAAGAAAGAAGTCGTCATACTCCCATCTCCGGAGACATTTTAAAGCAGAAAGCTAAGCATTTCATTTCCATTCACAAATTTACCCGGATCAGAAATTCAAAGCAAGTGATGGTTGACTAGGTTTCACAACGATTTCGTACCGTCTGTTAAAACTTATTTAAAATCCCAGAATTTGGAACAGAAAGCACTTTTATGATTGGATAACTGTCCTGGACATCCTCCGGCAGATGAATTGATTAGTAAGGATGGAAATTTTACGGTTATGTTTTTGCCTCCAAACTGTACTCCATTGTTGCAACCAATGGATCAGAACATAATACAATCCATTAAATTAAAATAGCGTAAAGACCTGCTTTTAAATGAAATTTACCAAAATTATGACGTTACCACATCGAAAAAATATAAATTTGAAGGATGTAGTATTCTCAGTTGATGCTGTTTGGGAAGCCGTCGAACCTGAAGCAATTCGAGCATCATGGAAAAAAGTGTGGCCTTCTAGAATTTACCAAGATAACTTACGGTGATACACAAAAAGAGGAAATTCAAAACGTGCATAATTTAGTTAAAAAATATAAATCCAAATGTTCATATTTCACCAACAGATGTTGCGGAATGGATTACAGGTAGAACCGAAAGTGAATTCGAAATGAAATCAGATGATGAAATTATAAATATGACGATACAGAATGAATTAGATGACGATGAAGAACTCGAAGAAAAAAAAAGTAAAACATGAAGAGGCAGTAGCAGTTTTAATGTGTGTGTATAGAATGGGCTAAGCAGAATGATACGCCATTTCACAAAATTTTATTGCTAATGCAGCTCCGAGAAGAAGCATTCGAAAAAAGTTTAGATTCCAAGAAGCAAAAGAAAATCAGTGACTTTTTTACAAAGAAATAAAAAAAAAAAAATTTATGTTATTTTGTGAAACATTTTTTTGTGTTCTGTACAAGAAAGTGATATTCTTACGCAAATTAAATTATGTACTGAACTATGCAATTTTATTAAATCAGAATCCTCAACAATACAGTACATACAAACTAAATTTTTACGTTACAGTACAGTAGCTTTCTTTCTATTAGTTACTTCATTTATTTACAGAATTAAATTGACGTATCATTAGAATCTGATTATTTTTGTCTTAAACGCTAGTTATTGTTATCTCTTGGGGGGTAAATTCTCTAATCCGAACTTTTCGCTAATCCGAACGAGCACGGTTTTTATTTGTTCGGATTAGCGAGATACCACTATATTTGATTTGCACAGTTGTAAAGAAATGCATCCACGTATGCACTTAGCTGAACGAAATGACCAACATTTCGAAATGCGGCCATGTTACTAAACAATGCTGTACTACATCAAGAGAAACAGAAACAACTAAATTTAGTTTAATTCGTAATATACGTTATCCACTTTATCTCGTATAATCTATGAAAATGACGTTTTTCACTTAGAAGTTTCACTACACTCCTGCTACGATTTCTAGATCTAAAATTAAATAAAATATTGATTGCGGTATTGTACAGAATGCAGCTCCTATATCTTCTATTTAAATTCCGAAATAAATGAGAATTTACTCTTTCTGTCCCAAATGATACTTTAAAGGAAAGAACTTTCATAGCACTGGTATAAGCTGGTTAGAGAAAAAATGCTTTTAAAATCATTAATGATCTAAGAAAGAAAATATATGCATTTCTTTGTGTTAATCCAAACTTCAAGAAGCCTTACACTGAAGCTTAAATCTTTTAAGCGAAGTGAATGATCCTATACTACGCTAGTGGTTCCAGACGTTACTTTGTTGTCTCAAAGATATGCTGCTAAAAGACTTTTTCTCTGAAATAAATGATCCCGATTATTGTGTCGGGTAGAATGACTAAGGAAACTGTCCAGCTGTTAGTTATAATATAGTTACTTTCCAGTCTACACGCTGCGAGCTCGAATACCACCATGGACATGGATTATCTTTAGGAGTGAGATTAATAATGTCTAGGAGTGCTGAAATGGCTTGAAAAAGTTCCATAGAACATCTCTAAAGCAGGGTTCCAATAAATAAATAAAAAATAAATAAAATGATAAAACTTAACCCACTACCTTTCTTGGGTGAGTGAGAGAGAGAGAGACATAAAATGGCTGCAAACACCTGCTTCAGTAATATAAAATTTAATCATATGAAGAGATATTCAATCGTAGGTATAAGAGAGTCATCGAATTATTAATAGGCCAATTTTAATTTATATACTATTTTATTATAATTTTTGTGTTAATGATGTTTAATTTAACGGAAATTTTCCAAAGTTTAGTACCTATAAGCATACGTGTCGTATTTTTTAGCTTGAAAAGTATGAAAAAAAATTATCCCTACATTTTCTTATTTTAGACTATGCAATTACTTGCATAGTCTAAATAGGCGTTTAGACTAGGCGATTACTTGCATAGTCTAAACGCCATTCAATCATCGAGCTTAAAAAAATTGTGTTCAGTAATCCCATTTAATCAAAATGCCCTTCCTTAATCACACATGTTAACTGCAAGTAAATAAATAATTTATTGATGCTAATCACCAATTAATAAATAAACTCGTAAATAAATATTAGTGACACAAATAGGAAGAAAGCCCTGGTTGTTGGAGTTGCAAAGCGTAATAGAACATCACTGCTAAAGACGGAGTGTAACGAAACAGAAAAATCAAAGGAACAGAATTTGTTCGTCTCTCACTAGGGAAATTTAACGCTAAGGAAACAGAGACGCTAACTCAGGTTCAGTACTTGTATAGACAATGAGAAGGGCTCATTTCTACATGCATCAATAAATTTAGGATGCATGCCAGAGTCTCTTAAAGCGAGAGTCATGGGATCAGGATGTGAAATTGAAGAATTCGTTTTTCTATTTTGATGTTTCCTTTTCTCTACTAAAATTTCAGCGAAAGAATCAGCCTTATCATAAATTGATTGCTTTCACTCGACCTGGCTGGATAAAATCATGCCCAGAAGAACAGAATTTGAATGTTCAATAATATAATGCATGCGCTTTATATTATTGAACCTGATTGGCTACCGTTAACATATTGTTAAAGGTAGTTAAAAGTATATAAATATTATAATATTATATCAGTATTATAATATATAAATTTTTATAAATAGTACTATAATACATCATTAGTAATCATTTAAAAATCTCAAACTGTCCATTAGAGTAATTTATAGTGTTTTATAAATAGAAGAGGCTTAGAATAAAAATGAACAAATTTAACAGCATATTTTGTAGAAAAAGTGCGTACTTTAAATTCAGTATCAGTTAAACCCTTAAATAAAAGAAAGCTTATTTCTTTGAATCAAGTACTGTGATCACTTCAACATTTTCCTCTGTTAAATGCTATTTACACTCTTGTCGTTAAATCACACTTTAGGATGCTTTCCTGCACGCTCCATCAAGATGTGTTCCCAATCTGATGTGGCTTTCTGCCAACAAAGTTTGTTCTCTGTGTCCTCCAACATGTGAAGTTTGTCCAAATAAATAGCAAATGCATCACATTTTCCTTATCTGTTTCACTTCTTTTATAAATAATGGCTGAATTCGTACCTAGAGAAAGCATAAAGATGTCTCACACAGAAACATTTGTGTGGTCTTTTAGTTTATTACGGTGCAGTCGCGAATTCAGTACACTTTGGTTTCATCTCTTTGAAGTCAACGTTTTTCCTCAATAATTCGCACGAATATCGTTAGTCTGAATTCTATTAACAACTAATATTCTGAAAACGTTTTACGCGTTAAACATACGATTATTTATTAAAGAGCGAAGATCTTTATGATCCAGTTGTTCTTTGAAGAGCATTTTCAGTAACTTAGTTTAAATTGGAAGTTTCAAAGAGATATTTAAGGAGACCCGTGATACAATATTAATGTATTTTGAAATATCATTCAGTTAATATTAAAAATATTTCTGTTAATATTAGAAATATTTTATACATTTAATTTTACATGAAGCTTCTATTTGTATTGCACTTTTTTATTCTACGAAAACGTTTTCGAACCAAAACCAGCTTACTCCTAACAAACTGAAATGTGCTTGTCCTAATGAACTGTGGATCGATTATAATGAATCGAATCTATGGCTTGAATAATTTTTTCTTCCATTCTGATTTGTTAAAATACTTATGCTTCTTCTTTTGCAAGAGAGGTCTAATTAAAAAAAGTGTCAAATCCACCATTTACCACTACTAATGAACTACTCCATTGCAGTAAATACACGTGGTACTGTTAGGAACGAAGTGCAACAACATCGATTTATCAAAAGTCAATTGATTAAACAATTTTATCTAAAACTGAATGCTAAAAGGAAGCTTGTAGAGAAATTTTAAATAGAAAATCTTTCAAAAATGATATAAACTTCAAGCGTATACTTTTTTGGTGCCGTAATCCATTTTGTAATCAACAATTCAAGAAATACTCGAGTACGAAATTTGAGAAGTCAGTGTTCTTTGAGAGTTTGCCTAATAATGAAGTTTCCATAAACACCGCACTATTGCAACATGACACTCGGTGTTGATTGCCTCATTTAAAGTATTCATGCGAGATTAATCTTAAAGATATTGTAAATAAATCCGCTAACACCTTTTATTCCCTACAGGGAGTACGCAGATCATTTTAGCCGTATCTAACATTTGGAGACTATGCGGGAAAGTTCAATTTCCGCCGATAGCCAATCATAGATAGCTGGCCAAAATTATCAGTAATTATAAACAGCATTCGGTGGAGAGAGGTAAATAGGTGCCGCCATATTTATTTATTTATTTTATTATAGATAGTCATTATCTCAAACTACATTTTCAAAAGGTTCAGATGAAAGCTCATCACATTCCTAGATTTATATAATGTAGGCCCATTGGATATTCTCTATTTTATGCACTTATTTTATGTTTGGGAATCGTTTACTTTTAAAAGGCTTTAAAATTCCGCATTAACTAAACGCATTCATCTTGGTCGCCTTTAAAGACCATAATGACACTACTTCGAACAATAGTCTAAGGTAATGTTACCTACACTAGTGACGCTCGTTATATGGAAGCTTACGAAATCTAGAACATTGCATTAGTTTTTTTTTCCCCTTTAATATTAGCTTTACATCATTTTGTTCATTTTATTTCAGAATTCCCATGAGACGTAGCTTGGAATTGTAACATTCATGAATGTCAAGCGATACATATCAATAAGAGAAATTTATGTGTGTTTCACCGAAGTATTAAATATATTAATTCCCATATATCTTTCGTGGCAGACGAATGGCATATTGAACCGAATATCCGAGAATACCACCGAACTGTAGTATTGAAACCGTCAATGCTTGTCTTTTGAGCTGAGCGCGTAATTTTTTAACAGCGAGAATCTGCAAATAGAAACTCAGCTCTTTAATATGCTGTGGTTCACTGCAGCCAGATTTCTAAAAAAAAGAGTAATCTATATTCAGGCATCGATGTTATGGAAATTTTGATTTATGATATGTGCAGCATTCTCCACTTGGCTATCTCAGAATCTCAAGAGACAGAGAAAGTGATTCTGTCCAAGCAGCCCATTACTCATTTTTAAGTTTTTGAATGGCATTCCACAACAATATATAAAGAAATCCAGTCGTTTCATCCCCCCTTCATCCGAATATATGTGACATCAGCATGCTAACTGGATTTATTTTGATGAAATTTGTATTCTTAATCTCGGGTAAATCTATATCTATCCAATCCAAACAAAAATGGAACTTTGGTCTGGACAGATGCAGTTAGTTTTAGACACATTTTTAGAGACAAAGGTTTACAGTATTGCTGGAAACAAATATGTGTATTTACAAGAGAAGAAAAAAAAATGTTACTTTTTTATTGTTAGTGCATAATTTGTAATTGAATAGGCGGGACGAAGAAGACCTTGTTTGTTACTGCACCTTTGTAGGAATCAGTGGATAAAAAATATGCAATCTAAAGCTTAAAGTTACACTTCTGCTTGCAACAGCAAAATGGTTATGGAGGAATTTCACTTTGGCAAGTTTAAGGAGTTACGGAGTACTTAAAAGTAACAGATACTTCATTATCTTTCCAGTACTCATCTTTAAACCTTACTTAATAGAACTGAATCAACAATACAAAATAATATGAAGTGGAGGAATGCTTTAGCACTATTTGAACACTTATGTATATTATCATTATTATTGGCTAGATCAGGGGTGTCAAACTCAATTGGACCGAGAGCCATTTGTCATAAAAAGTGCATCTCAAGTGGGCTGCAAAAAAGCTGCCCACTTGAGACTAAAAAAAGCTGCACTAATTAGAATCGAAGAGAAGTGAAAGAATGAGTATAATAAACTGGAAAATTAATAATGAAAATTTTAATTATTCTAAGTCATTACAAGACAAAATAATAGTATATAATGATTGACATCTAAAAAAAAGGAATATTTTTTACTATATTAATATTTACAATATATAGCATTTAAATCAAATTATTATTATGTGACACTTCCAGGGAGTCCAAAGACTCATCGAGGGAAGAAACCCATTCTACAACTGTCTCCACCACACAATCCACCAACGCCATCTACCGCCCATCACTAGTATTTTACAGACATCCATGTCCACGGCAGGATTAGAACCACACCCTTTTGGCTGGAGAGTGGATGATCTAACCACTCCGACAAACCAGGCCGGCTTAAACGGCAATTAAATTTTATTTGAACAAATCAAATATTTATACCGTCTATAAAGTATAAGTCTCATTAATAAGCATCACAAAAATTTACAGAGCCTCCTGTTAGTTTGACATTTTTTGTGTTTGTGTTGAAATAAAGTACTTCTATTTTGGAGATGAATGTCTATTTGAGGACAGATGATAATATTTTGGGGTAAAAAAAAATACATACCTGCATAATATAATTATACTAATTTTAAGTAATTTAATTGCAGTGCCGTAAGATGGGGTTACTTTGCTCCACTTTTCTTACCTTTTTTTAGCAATTTGAAAAAAAATATTGTTTTCAGAAGTTTTTATTTTCTGAAATATATTTTTTTTAATGTATAGAGTATACTGAACGCCGTTATGTAAAATTTCTGTGAAAACAGTTGTTTTATTCCTTCTTTTATTTTTTCAAAAAGATGGAGCAATGTTTACCCTAGGATGGGGATACTTTGCACTAACTAGTAAAAACTACTAATTTAGACAGAATAATGGGAATGGAGCAAAGTAAGACTATTCACAAAATAAGAATACACAACCTTTATTTATTATAACATAAAATAGCATACAAAAGTGTTGAAATTGCTTTTTGTTAAGACAAATTGGAAATGAAGATATAAAAAATTGAAAAATTTAGAATTCACGTGTAAACATTGATGCAAAATTAATATATAGTAAGTTCTAAAAATAACCTGTGGCAAAAAAAAAGAAAAAAAATCATTGGAATTAAAAACTTTAGGCTGAGGGATTCCAAATGTTTCCCAATTCTGGGACAGAAAACATGCCTCTACGATTTATCATTTTTGGAAGTTTAATAGGACAAATTATGTTCTCTAAAGGATAAGATAAAATATTTCATCTTTTGGTGTAGACCATTTCCAGGACATGACAGATTTCTGCATTGCGCTTATTTTTGCTTCTTCCTTATTTATTTCTGAAAATTTCCCCGGAAAATATTCGCCTTCATACATGAATATAACATTCTGCCCAACTGATGAAACAAAATCATTTTTTCTACCTCTTTTAACTTTGAAGAAGTTGTTTCTCGCTATTTCCTCCTCATCATCAGATATGGAAGCAAGCTGTTTTTCACAGTAATTTTCGACGTCGTTTTCGGATGAAGCGAATTTAAGAGAAATATCAGAATTCTCAGATGAGAATTCTGATATTTCTCTTAAATCCGCACAATTTGTTAAAGAACTTTGCACAATTTGTTAAAGAACTCTCCGAGTCTTTAACAAATTGTGCAAACTGGCGGTGCTTGAAGCCTCTGGATCGGATGAAGTTCACGGTAAATACTGTGGAGCACAGGATCTGCTGATAAATAATGCAGTGGAAAGATTGCAGTTTTGGAATATCTGGATGCATTTCCTTTAACTTTGCTGCAAATCTTGGTACAAAATCCTTATCTTTGCCTGTCATTGCTGGAGGACTATCGGTTGTCACAGCTACGAGCCTGTTCAGAGGAAGTTGGTATTTTCCCAAAATGCTCCACACAACATCATAAATGTCTTCCCCTATAGTGGTTCCATAGATGAAAATCATTTCCAAGAACTCTTCAGTAATATTCATATTGTTATTGCAAGCCCGAAAAACAGAGCAACTCGAGCCAAGTCGTGAATATCGAAACTTTCGTCAAGTACAATCGAAAAACACTGTACATTTGCGGATATTTCTTGCGACTGGTCACGCAGATGATCTGCCATTTCGTTTATTCTTTCGATCACAGTATTTCTGGACAAAGAAATATCGCGAAATACTTGCACATTTTGGGACAAACGTTTTCGGATGCTTTTATTATACACTCCTTTACCAAGGAAACGTCAATAGAAGGTTTGGAATGTTTCGCCAATAAATAGCTGATTTCATTACAGACTCTCACTGCTGATTCATTCTCTTTCATAATTTTTGAAAATACTTGTTGTTGACTTTGAAGTGAATTCTTCATACATTTTATTTTTTTTCTTAGTTTACCCTCAAAGCATGACTATTGTTCTTTGTGAATTTTATCGTAGTGCTTTTTTATATTATATTCTTTGGCGACATTAATTGTTTCGTTACAAATAATGCACACAGTTTTGTCCTTTGTTTCAGTGCAGAAGTAATTCAATTCCTATTTTTCTTGAAGTTTTCTCCCCTCATCAGCAATTTTTTTTACTTGTTGTCTTAGAAAGCGACATTGTGTAGGTGAATAAATATATTATTAATAATTTTTATAAAAATGTATTTATATAATTACTTAAATTATTAAAACTACATTTATTGAATAAAAATAGGGAGTGGCTGTGTCGGAGCACGGCCAGAGGGGTTTTACGTGAATACGTCACGCCAGCGGATTATATGTGTTGGGAAGTGTAAATAAATGAAAACAAGTTTAATAATCGATTATAATTTTATTTATCATAGGTCTATGGTAAGAGAAGTAAGATACAAACGGTAGACAAACATCCAAATTTCTGGCGAAAGTCAAATCAATACAAGTGTTACGTAACGTGGTCGCCGTGGTCTGAACGTAAGTACTCGCGTTCCATGAAGTCCTGCAGCGATCAGTTTTGTGACACATCGACATTGAAGTCACCAGTGATGATGATGATGGGCGTATGCAGGTCTGGC
Organism: Typopeltis vanoorti; assembly: GCF_054136105.1. Classification (NCBI taxonomy): domain Eukaryota; kingdom Metazoa; phylum Arthropoda; class Arachnida; order Uropygi; family Thelyphonidae; genus Typopeltis; species Typopeltis vanoorti. Next base: position 3,724,555 of record NC_143569.1, read on the forward strand.
TCGATACTGGAGATTATTTTCTTTATGCTTTTCGAGTATTGAAGCAGGGATCGATAGATACAACATTCTGTCGCTGACGATGAAGCGTTCGAATGAATGTACACAGCTCCGAGGACAAACTGAGATACACCGTTGATCGTTAACTTCGTACAGGCATATAGCTCTCACTGATGGTTCTTCGACTCTAAGATTACAACTGACATCAATGGTAACGATACGTTGACAATCGGTGAAGCTGTCGAAGTTCCTGTATATGGCGACTCCACAAGCGGTGCGTTTGGACGATGACGACGAAGTTGACGGTTGATTGCGTCGCCTTTATATGGCTGTATTCTTACATGCTTTAAGTTCTAAACCAGATACGTTCACACGTGTGGCATCATCCAGGTTTCACTGATGACCCAGTAGTCAAATCTGTTCGTAATGGACTCAGTTTCGATATCTTCGGCGTGCTCCACCAAACTCTGTGCGTTGATCGCCGAGACAAGTAAGACTCCTCGCGGTGAGTTTTCGCCGTTGTCATGATCATCATCTACGTTTAACTACCCAACCGGCCAGGACGTATATATATGTCCAAGTTACCATGGATATATACAGTCCAAGTCCATTTTAATATGCACTTCGCATTTAATATGCGAAGTGCATATTAAAATTATAATACCACTGATATTACACTGAAATATGTGATGGATATGAAGTGTAGAGGAGTGATGTATTTTATCTATATTGAAGGCGACGTGGTTAATATCTGGACCTCCTCTGTGATCGCAGCAGTCGACGATCGTCGACCACAGAAACTGTCAACTCGCTAACCATCGTCGGCAAGTTTTTCCTTCTCTCGTATTCGTCGCGTATCTCCTGACAGTGGGTGCTGAATTACCGTAACCGTGATAAAATTTATAATCGTCTCTATCGTTAGTCAAATACAGCTCGTCGATAGAAGTGACTGCCCAGTGCAACGTACACCAGTTGATTTTGTTGAGACTTGTCGTACTGAAAGACGACTCGATCGAAAGTACCTCCTTGCGATTTGTGAATCGTTATGGCATAAGCGGGCTCGCCGACCTCCAATGCTCTTCCATTGTCACCAACCTTCCGAAATCCACATCCATTTCGTCCAATCCATCTTCCGAAGCGGTGGCATAGTCGCTAACGTCATTTACATCCATGAGTTCGAGCGCCGCCGAAGTGCTGGCGCCTTCAGCCGCGTGCTGCGCCGCTTCAAATTTCTTTCGCTCCCGATACTTCCTTATTCTTTCCGATCCAGACATTGGGAAATTATTGGAGAGCTGACGAGCTGCTCTTTCCCGACGTATGCGTTCGGCATATTTCTTGCTGTCTTTCCGGCGAGTATACGCGGACAATTGCGAAATTTCCAAAATTTTTCAAATTCAATCCATTTTTTCTTCACCAACACTGTATTGAAATTTAAGAATTATGCGTTAAATCGATATATTTCGACGAGAGCTGTTGATTAACACTGAAACGAGCTTTGTGCCACTACAGAGTGCGAAGTTATACTGAGTGGAAGTTTCCGAGGCACGGATCATTCACAAAATGGAGGGCCACCCGCTGGGCGCAACGCGCTATTTGAAGGTCACCTAGGAATCTTTATTCCCTCAGCTATAGAATGATATAAGTTTAATTTGGCTACCTTTAATACTTTAGAAATTATTAAGCTAAATCTTATCGAATGATTTCGTTACATCAACTATTCGTCCCGTACCCCCTAATACTGTTCTGAATTTAAAGACTTATTCACGTCAAAACTCACAAAACTGTAGACCAGTGCACGATACTACTGCAAACAGTGGCGGCTCGTGGCTTGAAATCGTGGGGGGGTGCAGAAACTTTCGAAATATACATACACACTTAAGTACAGTGTATACGTGTTTGGATAAAATATCAAAATTATGGTAAAAATTAAAAAAAAAATTAAACATGAAAAACTATTGTTTATTATTATTATTATTCGTGACATGTCTAAGTAGTCCGAAGACTCATCGCGGGAGGACACCTAGTGTACAACTCTCCGTCTCCACCACTACCGAACCTCTACTACTAATCAACTACATCAGCGCCATCTACCGCCCACCTCCATCACAAGTACCTTTTGTCTGTAAATTGCGTGTGTTCTGAAGGGCCGATTTGTCTGTCTGCGGGATGAAAAACCAGAGTTTCCTGGAGGAAAAAACCCTACTACCTCCATTTATTATCGATAAAATTATAGTTTGGTATATTCAAAATTACTTCACAATAAAATCCATTTCTTTAATTGTAATTAAAGGAATGGATTTACAATTTTTGGACATTATAATTAAATTCTTTAATTGTAATGTCCAAATATTTAAAGACTGAGTAAACACGATAAGCACTACGAACACTCTATTACTGGCGCAAACTGCATATAAACAACAGTGGAACTGCGTGACAGACAGTGCCGCATTACGCTAATAGCTGGCATCTCACTATGACGTGCATATGCTTGCGCGCGTAGCAATATGGCACGGTGGTAAACACAGTGCTGCTAGCGTCCTTCGCCCTCCTAAGTGCTACAAGATGGATTATTATTATTTTATATACAAAATAAGAGAATTGTATAGGATTGTTGATGATAAAATTAAATATTACAAGCACATATAAATTAATAAATATTTATATATCGAGAAAAATTACGGGTGCTGCAGTTCCGCAGTGCCTATGCACGAGCTGCCCCTGACTGCAAATAAATAAAATAAAAAAAATAAAGGAATTCTCTCACAGCTAGATTAGGTTATTCGTGTCGTTGGTTCGTGTTCAGCACACTGACATATGCTTCAGAGATCGCTGATTGACTGTAGCAGGCAATTATAAACTCGCGTAGCCTGGATTCACACGGGCGCGTATACTGCGCGTCACGTGAACAGCTGCTAACCAATAGAATTCAATTTTTTTTCAGCGCGCTATAAATTAACAATGAAAGCATAAATTATTCGTAGTTTACGATTGATCAGGATCGGATCTAACATTGAAATTGCAATATAAATTCTTATTATTGCAATTATATTATAGCACATTGTTGCATCCATATTGTAACTATAAATGTTGTACGAAAACGAATAAATTCAATGTTTAAATCAATATTTTCTGTTTTATTATAAAAAGCAACCACTTTTTTTTTTTGTATCTTTCTTTGAGGCGTCGCGGGCTGCCAGTTTAGACACCCGTGGACTAGATACTTGAAAGGGGTGATATATTTAAGAAAACAAAATATATAGTTTTCTGTCTAAGATGCCAGATTTTTAATTTTCTGTTTGTAGCTCAGAAAAATCAACTCCAACTGTTGATAGCAAATTTCACCCTATTTTTTTTCCCCCAGATTTTTGGCTTATATTTTCTGATCATCTAGAGTGTCGCAAACATTATATACTGAAGTCAGTACGCACTGCATTATTTCTTCTACCGTATATAACGCCTGATTAGAGATTTGCAGAGGGCCATATTGCTGCTGTAATTGAATACCAGCTATATTTCTAATCCGAAGAATATCGAGTCGAAGGGTGTTTACCTGAGCCTTTTATTCATGCGATCTATTAAATATCTCGAATCTGGAGATGGTGACTAACTGCTGGAATGTTTTTTAATTGGTTCAGTGCGAGTCGCTGATTTTCTCGATACACTTCCTCTATAACATTTTCGACGACACTTCCAAGCCACGTGTGGTCAAAAACGGAACCTCATCCACTAGAAAGTTCATCTATCCGTTTAATTTTAAAGACTGTCTTACTGTAAGGTGATATTTACATGGGTTGCTGATGCTGTTGGGTGATATGATGTGGCTTTGGCTGTACAGTGTTATCATGCACTTCGGACACATCGACACTTCTCCGTAGTTTTTGTGCGGTGAAAACACCTTCAGGTATTCGTTTCATTGGTTGGTGGTTTGGTCTCCATGGTCAAATTTGGCTGGTATAAACACGGATTAAAATTTCTTGGAAAGTAAAACTAAGCTATACTCTTCTGATTATTCTTATATTTCCATTAGAAACTTGGAATTTCTAATTTGTTGGTTGTGTGGATGGTACTTCCGCTCTTCAATCAGTAGGGCGTAGTTTCGACTTCTATTGCCGGCATGAATGTTTGTGAAGGTCTTCAAATGAACTGAACTGTCCAGTGTGAGATCGCCACCCTGATTATTGAAGACTCGACGAATTCCATGTTTAGTCTCTAGAACAGGGTACTCAAACCCAGTACTAAATGTTGATATGGATTACCAATCTTTCGTAGGTGAGAGTCAGAGGAAAACAAAGGCAAAAAATAGCTTGGTATCCTTTTTAAAAGCGAAAGGCATCTCCTTGATAATGACTTATCCAGTCAGATTACGTTACTAGACCATCCTGAAGAGTCATTGTTCATATGATGTAGTTAAATTATATTGCGCAATTTTTCTTACATATTGGTAAGCTATTTCAGAAACACTGGGAAAATAATTATTTTCATAAGTCAACTTATGCTCCTGATTAATTTCTAAGACAGCATTTCGTAAATTTGCTCTGTTGTATTCTGGCTGAGGAGAATGGATGTTTATTTCATGACGATAAACAAATTCTTTCTCCAACCACATAGCGTTTTAGGTACTTCATTTAGTTCTGATTATTAATATTTATTTAAACGATCGTTTTATTTAATAACGAAATAAGATTTTAATATTTCTTTGGGCAAAATATTTAGACAAGTGCGTTTGGCCCAGAATGCACTTGTTTACGAAATTTCATGGTGTGCTTTTCATACTTATTATTATTGCAAGAAGTTCTTTCTTTGTTCAAAGCGGCTTCTCTCCTGAATACCGCTGTTCCCAAACGACTTTAAATAATACTATAACTCTTTAAAATGCAAATGTTCTAATAGAATTTTTAAACTAGTCTAAGCCCCGTCAGTTTTGCATAAGTCTACTGAATGCATGTTCCTTAAGGGAATGTTATTTGCGACGAGTATTTCTGTCACAATGAAAAGAATGCATCCTACGAAATCCAAAGGACAGCCAACTAAGTCCGTTGAAAGCTTTCTGCATCAGCATGTCTTACGCTACAAATCCTTCCCGAGAACGGCAAGAAATTCTCTTTTGTAACTACTTCTGTCTTGCATTTCAAGTCTGGCACTCCCGTGTGTATAGTTTAAGAGGAAACAACTTAGAGATCCTTATCTGTCGGCCTGATGTCGTCAACTACAGTGGGAGTCGGCATATCCAACCACATTTTTGTTTTTCGGTTTGCTTTCTGCTACTTCTAGAGAGCGAAAGGAGAAATCATTCGGTGAATTTATGTAGAGATGTCTTTCAAAGTAAGACGAAAGTCGTAAACACTGGAACAGCAGAGCATAGAGAAAGAAAGTTCATTGGAGAGTAGTGAAAGTAGGCCACGGATGAGAGATAAACCAAGTGGAAGTGACGGGTGTGTCGTCTACTAGAGCACCCGTTTCGCATAGTGTAGTGCAATTAAACTGGGACAGTAGAAGTATTGTACAAACAGCTAAGGATCTAAGCGGCGCCATGAAAACTCTCGTGAATTGAAGATGAGGTAGCAACGGTGTATCAAACTCACCGTTTATATAGGGAAATGAAAGATTAAAAATAATACAGACTATGTGCATGCAAGTGGTTCCTCAGCCTAACATTCATTTAGATATATGGCTCACTGAAACGAAAGTTTAAAATAACGAAATACTGATTAAACTATGATTTAAAGTTTTTAAATCGATTAGCGATTTTTTAGCATAAACCATCCTCCCCTTATATGACAAATGCTCTAGTGGATGAATTTTATGTGACATACGTATTTCATAAATGCTTATTATACTCATTTCCTATTATCTCCGGTTGGTTTTACTGTCCTGTTTTACGACAGATAATGAATATCTAAGCATACCTTGCAATCTAAGATATGTCAACTTTCTTGAAAAATTCTCATATACACATGGTTCAAGCTCAGATCTTGGTAATTAGGTAACATGTGGCGTAACACATGTTACCTGATTGAGAATAAGATTGAGATATTTGACCTGAGGCAGTAAAACCTTAGAATTATGCTGATCACGAAAATGATAACTGTGACCAAGGGCAGTTTATAGAAAATAGTCTTATTGAACAGTCAATTGTTTTAGGTGGCCTAACATATCACTCTTTCGAGAATTTGATCAAACCTTTACTCTAAAGACCACAATTATAAAAGCTCTGGACTATATAACATTAGAAAGGGTATTCATCCGGCCCGGAACAATTTTCAAAAAAATTGTTCAGGTGTCTGCAGATGCTTTCGGAACTCCAATGTGTCCCCTTTTTTCAATATCCGATTTCCAAGAGGAAATGTTCATGCAACATTCATAAAGTAAATACAGAATTATTATATTCTGATAACTGGTAAGTCATATATGGATTTATTTATATGATCAAAATGTTATGCTTTTTTTTTCTTTTAAGTATAAGAGCAAAACGTCGAACCAGCAGTGACATTGCGCTTGACAAAAGCACTTCGTGTACAGCGTACAGTTCGTTTTAGAGAGCAATGCCAACTAAGTATCACCCAAATTTGAATGGAGCACAACTAGCCCTTTTTTTTTTTTTTTTTGCTAAAATATAGCTAATGTGATGCTTACAGAAAAAATTAAATCTTTTGGATGAATTAATGTGTATTCTCATTTGTACTAACACTAGGAGTTCCAAACGAAAGGAAAACGCTTTTGTAAATTCTGTAATTCTGGGAAAAAACAAAAAAAACATTGGACTGCATATTGCAGCCCACTTCATACACAATACATGCAAAGTATCGAATTGTTTGCCATTCGACTTAGAATTATTCTTGCAAAGTTTTCAACATTTTTATGTTCGCTCTGTAAAGATTAAACAAGTAAAGCCGTTTTCTGATATTGATGAAGAATATAAAACTATATCAGGACACAGAAACAAGTTAGTAATCCTTACTTCCTGCTTTTGAGAAAGAAATACTTTTAAGAGCTACAAATAATCTTGATTTCATCGATAATTGACCATCCGTATTAACAATGTCCTGAAAATCGTATTTTGCTTATAGTAAATACATTTCTTACACAGGCAACGTACTTCTTTCCTCTACAATTTAAAACATTGAAAGACAAGCCGCATCAGCATTTGAAGTGAAAACTGAGATTGAAATATTTATTAACGAAATTAAAACGAAACAAAATGGACTGTGTTCGCTTGTCACTGTTGAATAGTTATTTTATCTTTTGATTGTGGTTTATAACACATTCATAATTTAAGTTTTATGTAGATGAATTATATAATACAGTAATAGAATACATACCAGAATGGGTATGATCCTTTAGAACAATTCTGTCCTCGGCAGAACTAAATAAAATTACAGAACCGAAAAATGTAATCATTAGCTTGACAATGATAAATTCTGGGTCACACATTAGCACAAGTTATAGAACAACATAATTTATTTAATATAATTAATTTTAATTGATAAATGTAATTTTTTTAATTTATAATTATTTATAAAATTAATAATTGATTAATTTTATTATTTTTTTTTTACTACCTGGAAAATTACACTGAGGGAAAAATTGCATTTTAGAACGATGTTGGACTTTTGTTAGTGTTGGATGGAAATAAATTTTCGAACACACTAAATAAATAAATATATATTTTATTAACTTTATGTTGGAAAATTTTTTCCATTTCAAGTACATTAATACCACCAGTGAGCTAAGAACTTTTTTTTTTGTCTGTTATCAATTTTGTATATTTTTTGTATTGTTCTTTTTTTCCTATAATCTTAAAATCCTGTTTAAAGACCAAACTTGAACTTTTCCAAGCCATTTCAGGTTTCCAGTAATCAGGGTGGTGGTAGTCTCCCACCTGGTGAAAACATTGACCTCCCACGTAAAGATGATTATAAGCATTCCGGTCCAAGCCGAAATTTTAACAAGAAAGCAGGTACGCTAACTACTTGGCCGACAAAATTGCGCACTTGAAAAAAAAAGTGGCATACAGAATAGTCAACATTAAGCTAATTTTGATAGTGCAATAAACACGTAAAAATGGAAGTTTCTGAAAAGAACTAGTAACCATTCTTGTCCTACTCAGACTGAACAGAATAAGGACATTAATGATGAGAAATCTGCGGACTTACTATTTCAAGGAATTTTTCTCATAAGAAAACAGATTTGTTGATATATTACGAAACTATCTAGCTGAAAGTATTCAGTTATGAAACTGTTCATAGTATATCTATATGTATAGCAAATCTTTAATAGTAAAACGCATTAAAATTATAGGAAAAAACTCACTGACAATTTGTGACTAAGCTTACAGTTTACTTTATAATGAGTGCTGAGATATTATCATCACGCAGCTCATGGGATGCGTGCCGTGTGTTATCACTTTTTTTCAGTTTAAAAGGCTATTTGTTGAAGGTCGCATAAGCAGACTTTAACTCAGCATATTAGAAGTTGAACCTATCGCTACTTAACGCAGAACCCACTATTGTCACGGAAAGATTCTCATTGTTTCCACTTGATTCGTAGTACTATTTCAAACCTCGAGACTCTGATAACTCAAATATCTACTAAGAATTCGTTTTCCTCATCATTATCTGAAAAATCGTCTTCTAAATAACTAATGCCATTCTTAAAGCCTTCATCAAAGATCGTCTTTTCTGATGAAGCACAAAGGGCTAAATATATCGCCCGATTAAGGCATAAATATAAAACCCCGAAGATTCACGACCATAACTAGTTCTAATGTTTGCTCAACCGCCAGGTGATCCACCAGTAGGTTTCTCAAAATTGATACTGAAAGTGCTCAAATAACTATCTTTTTCAGTACAACTGCAAACATATCGAACCTGGTTCTATTCCTCCTCATGTATTCCATTTACGGTTGTCCTGTGGAACAGTCTTCCTCAAGAGTTGTTTCCCAACAACTACAACTTCCAACTCTTCAAGAAAAATATCAATAGATTTATACTTTCTAAATCCTTAGCTGCTCTCACGCACATGACACTGTGTTATAAAAAATATACGGCCTACTAGCGTATGTGATAATTATTAAAATAAAATAAAAAAAACAATTTGAGGGTGAGACTAAATCTCATCTTCAGAGCAGTTTTGCTGGGCATAACACCATCTCTGTTCTCTTCTTATACAAATAGACAGTCCACGTCATCTCCTTAGGTTCGTAACCTCATCTTGTAATGTTTTCTTGAATATAACATGATTTTGTGATTCCTTTTATTGTGATATTATGAACAGCGGCCAGTTCAGAAACAATTTACTCTAAAGTTTTTTTTTTCCACACAATAACTATATGATCGTTTAGTTATTGTGTGAAATGATTTTTAGAAGCATTCCCGTTTTGTATTTCCGTATCATTCTAGGAACTAATGGCATGTTTAGCTGTTAAATGTTTTTTTTCTTATCATCATTGGTGTTTTGCGTCTACATTTGCCACTTTTGTTCAACATTTAAAGCATCGAACTGAGTTTACCACTACCGTGAAGAATTCCCAAACTTGAATTTCTTTGGCATATTTAATTTCTTTTATCTACTTATCCTTTTTCAACTTTAAAAAAATATTAATTTAAAGAGCTATAAAAATAAAATAAAAATGGCAGGGTACTTCTACATTAATAAAATTAACTAAGCCAAGCACATGAATCAGGATATGGAGGAAATACAAATGCAATTGTATTAACTGAGTAAATAATGACGCACAACATGCTACACTTGGTTTTTGCAGCGTGCATGCTGAAGGAATATGCATGCTAGCTACGAACTACAGTCACGAACTCAATTCTTTAATCCTGATTTAAAGTTTAAGAAAATTAAGTTTGTATTGATGGAATGCTAGTCCTGGATAACAAATTTTTTAAAATCGTATCCTGAACGTGTTAAAATACAGAACGCGAAATGTGGTTAGATATTTTCTAAATCTAAATTCAATATTTGTGTGTGATTGTTAGCATGAACAATTCGTTCAAGTTTTAATTCAGTAACAAACAGTACGAGTAAAAATTACGCTTCGAGGCTGGGAACTCGTACCCCAAAACCTCTGGTACTGCAATATATCACCGAGAACTAAAAGATAAATGCTTGGCATCTGGTTCACAGTCTGTAATATGAAAAACAATTGTGAATTGCCTGAACTCGTAAAAAGGTATTGATCGTTGTTTGTATATCCTTTTTAATTTCTAGCTATAAGTCTTGGCAACGGGTAATGGGTTATTTTCGTATCAACTTCAGCTGATCCTGTTCGAGAGAAAAACGTGAAGTAAATGTCACGCGCATGTACAGAGAGCGAGCTTGTGTCTGAAATATATTAGAATAAGAAACAACTCATGTGCCAAATGCAATATGTTATACATATTTAATTATTTAAAAGGAATCTATTCTAAGCATGGTGACCATATACTTCATGCAGTGTTGGGGGAGAGGGTGACCTGCAGAAGAGTGCTGTTCAGTTTTTTCTTTTTCTCTTTTCAGTTTGTAGATTCGTGAAAATGCTTCCACACAATGACATGCACATTTGTACAATCCACGTAATACGGTACAATGTGCATGTATCCATGTACCCACATTACATAAGCGTTCTTTTAAAAATATATTGTATTTCCCTGTGTTATAAGTAGCAATGTGTAGAGTACAATTATTATGCACTTTCTCGAATCAAGCACGCTGGGCGCATAAGTGTTAAAATATATTTTAAACCTTTTATTATGACTCAATGAAATCACAAACGAATTCACTGAACTCCTAGAGAACATCACAATGTCACGTGTTGCGAATGGATAATACTGTACTTGCTGTAAAGTATTTGCATTTTTGTGTTATGATTCATACTCTAAATTTATTAACATATCGTGGAAGATATTTATACTGCCAACACGCGCATTTGTGATGCCATGGCAATTCTCGTCTCGTGATCTCCTAAGCCTGTTCCGATAATCGAATATTTTACTTTGGGAAAAAAAAAAAAAAAAAAAAAAAATCGCGATGCAATTAAGCGATACGGTCTGTTTCGCTGTGTCCTTAACTTTGACAGCACTGTCAACCACTGGAGGGTGCCGTCAAAATAGACAACAGCACCATCGCTGAGGATCGGTGGGTGATATGCAAAATAATGCACAACTGACTGAGTAATATCAATGAAGATGCGACGCCCTGTGGTTTGCTTTCAATACAAAACAAGATTTAAAACGGTCTGTTGCAAAAAATCTTTAATATTATGCTAGCAAACGTATTAAAGACAGATCAGTGCTGTTGATTATGGGAAAAACGTGAATCAATATTTTATTGATTCGCGTTTTTCCCATAATCATTTAATTCAATTTTCCCATTTTCCCATTCAATTAATAAAGCAATTTTAAACCTTTTTTATTACAGGGAAAAAATGAGAATGCGAAAGGCCGTTCGTCACTCGGATATCAAAAAACAAAAAGTCTCGGATGCCGAATGAAAAGAGTTTCCGAGCTGTATAAACAATTTCATAGATTTCAGGATGCAATATCAGTATGACCGAATCATAAAAAATTCGTATCGAGATTTATCAAAAGATATAAAAAAAAATTAGCATCGACCACTTCTCACAATGATCCCATGCACCACATACTGAGTTGCTTCCACCATTAATGGAAAGAAATGTTTCACAACGTTTCTTTCCATTAGTCTTTCTATAAGAAAAGTGTGTAACACATTTCCAGTCTTTTTCGGTGAATTCTGTACGTAGAGGTTATGGAAAGCTCTACAAGTCCAGAATAGTTTCGTTCATGGCATCCGTAAAACGTTTTTTCTCTTACTCGGGACGGAGAGCCGCGATCTTTTTCCTGGTTGGCCAAAATAAGATAAATCATGGATATAAAGGAATGATAATAAACACATAACATCGCCACCTGGCTGACTGATATGGTATACCGAGTGTATCAACTTCCCAACGTTGTGTAAGACTGTGGGGCGAATGTCACCGTGGTATATTTTGTCTTCAGATATGCAGACGATTTTTTGTAGCTTCGTGTGAGATTACCAGGCTGCTTGAAGGAGGTGTCATGTTTGGCTTTTAATAGGAGGGACCCGGATCATCTTAACCAGTGGTGAGCTATAAGGGGCTCGCGCGAGCCCTTTGTTAAATTTTTCTCAAATTTACGAGTCCCTTGTTCTTGTTTACTTTTTTTTTTCAAAAAAAAATTTTTTTTGAAACATATTAAGCGACAAACTCATACGGTAACCTAACAAAAATTAGTCTATTCGGCAGTGTATAAATTATTTGGAATTATTGTTTCAACTCCTCTATAACGAATGCGCCCAAGTTTGAAAATAAAATAAGCGCATGCGCTATCTTTCTCCTTTCTAGTAGCCAATCAAATGTTTTATAAAAGATTTCATTCTTATTATATTTTGATAGTTAAAAAATGATTTTCGTATGTAAGATAAATTAACACAGTTGATTGTGTGCAAATATTTCATGTTTAGTTCATGAAATATTTGTTTAAAAATGATAGTCTTCAGACGTTGATTGTCCTATCATACTTTTTTATTGGAATTTGTACACAAGCTGTATTAATAAAAGTTTTTGTGTGAAATACGGCTTTTTTTTTTTTTTTCGCTCGACGATGTTAAAATTTTGTTAAAATTTTCATAGCTCACCACTAATCTTAACCCGCCTTCCATACTAATGTACTGTGGGTTTACAGTATGTGGGTCTACTTATGCTTTGCTTAAGTAGGGTTCAGAAAAAAAAAAAAAAAAGAGATGTCCACAGTATAGGCAACTATCCTTCTCATAAATATTTTATAAAGACATAAGAATGGTTAGTTTGACCTTGTTGATGAAAAAGCACTGAAATCTTTTATACTAAAAAGATTTCAAAGTATAAAATGAAGCTTCTGGTGTAAAGAGGGTGAGCACATCCCTAAAGTACCAGATTTTTACATCCATAACGGCGAGATGTTTAATGGTTATGTCTCTGTATCTTCCTCTGGTTGGCGATAACGAAGTGGTTTAAAAGGCGATACCACTTTTTTATTAATTATTATTATTTCCCTTAGTATGATATCAACTATATTTCTAGGACTTGGAAGCTATTGCGGGATTGATGTTCAAAATCTCCATGTAGTCGTTAGCCAAAGACGGAAAAGGACTTCTCATTATGTCAGTGTTTCTTTTAACGCGAATCTCATCCACTATAGGTTGTAAACCAACAGGCGTCATTATTAATACTATGGAAGGGCTAAACGTTCAATAACCAGAAAATTATTTTCTATAAATTATGCATGGAAGTTTTTCTATCCACATCAGATCACCGATAAGGAGATCTTTTGATATCCGACAATGAATTTTAACTACCAAAAGACATTCACAAATATTCATTCTTACAGTTGGTTGTTTTCAGGCAATGTATCATAGCCGTTACTGTGAGTGTTCAACTTTCTGTGACTGCTTTGCAGGAGTTTTTGGGATTAAAAAAAAAAAAAACTGCCACGAGGTGTTCAGATCGAGTAACTCATTTTCACTTTAAAAACGAAAACGTATAAAGGTTCCCATACGGGATTCGAATCAACAGACTGTTGGTTGAAGGACAAATATAGCATCCACTATGTCAACCAGAATGGAATTTTGCCACGAGTTATAACCAGATTTAATTATGAAATCCAACAGCTGATAGTATTGAATGAGAAATTTTGTTCAAGTAGACCAGCATATCATCTAAGAGTATACTGGTGAATGATGAAACAATACCCAAAATAATTGGAATATCTGCATACGCAAAATGAATATTTAATTTTTTTAAATAAAATAAAATAGATATTTAATCCAATATTTTTATATGTACGATGGAGATTTACTTATAAAATTTGAGAGTATAATGGTGAGGAAAACTCCGTGCATTCTACTTACTATATGTCTTATTTATAAACATTTGGGAAGTTTTAAATTCTGGGTGAGTAACCATGCAAGGGAAGATAAAGTTCAGTTTGAAGCTTTTCATATTCTGTGTAAAAATTCTTTCGTCCCCTTATTTGACTTATTCTGTGATTAGTGGTTTATGCTCTCTAAAAAGAAATAGTTATTTAAGATGATTATCAGAAAATAGCAACCATTTACTAGAATCGTAAGGAGAAAGCTATTGTAGTTCAAACGTAGAGAGTACTGCAGAGAGCTTACCTTGATGGTATGGTATTATTTCGCCTATTAATCTGATTAACGTTTACTGCATACATAGTTAATTTAATAGAATAAAATAATCCCTTAGATCTCCTGTTAAGATTAAAGTGCTAAATACAAAAAAACTGATTTATTATGAACTATCTACCTACATTACATGAATTCTCTAAAGTTTATATTCATGGGACTCCGTTATGAACTAGAATAGACTTTAGCTTTGTTTCAGTTACAATGAATATCAATACGTATTTTGTTAAATACGTATTCATATTCTGCCCAATTTTATAGGCAAATCTCATTCGATTGTCTATTATATTGGATTTATATTATTAAATTTCTTACTTCCATTGGCATTCTATAGGTTAAAATTAATTAATATGAATATTCAATTTCATGAATCAACGACATCATGTACACTCCAAGGATATTCTGGTTTCAATACAACACGATTTCCCAACTGGTATCAAATTTCATTCTGCTTATATCAAACTGGAACTAAATTTTATTAACAGGTCAAATGGACAGCGATAAAAAGTCTTGTTTCACTTGCTTTCGCTAATTACTCCGATATCGTCTCCCAATATTCATCTGAAGCCTTCGTTAAGATGCCTATTTCTAGTGAGAATCTTTGCAATATTGCAGGATAATTAATATAGCTCAGAAAAAGTTTGTCAACAAAATGAATGCCATTAAGCCTCAGGATACAGTTTACATTAGAAAATAAAAATTGTATCGCCTTTCTAGACCATTTCATTCTTCTCCACTAGATAAAGCCCTCAATCTTCATTTTTTGTTTTCTGAAGAACACACACACACACAGAGAGAGAGAGAGAGAGAGAGAGAGAACCTTGCATTCAGACTATATGACATACGATCTTTCATGTTAAAATCTGGCACGATCGCTCCCGCTCATCGAGCCTGACTCCCTCAACTCCACCGATACCCCATTACAATTAATCTACTTTTCTGTCTAATATGGTTTCCGTGTTATTTTCATCAACAACATTATGAATATAAGCTGGTAAAGAAACTTAGCTACTGAAGAGAAGTTCAACGATGTGGTATCGCCTATGTTAGAGGAAGTTTGAGAGCATCGCCAAGATGCTTAGAACTCGTTACATTCGAGATGCATTCTGTTATGTCCGAAAAGTTTATATTTTGGTTTTCCAGGTTCTATAAAGAATAAGGTTCCTTCACTGGCATTTCTCACTGCTTATCATTGCAAGAGATCTTACTTTGGTCAGTTCGAGAGTCTTGAGCTGTTTCTTCACCAGCATCATACGAATTATTTCATGTAAAATTAACTGGGACAGTTTGACCTTGTGGAACATGGTATCGCATCTAACGAACTATGTAACTTTTCTAGCAACCCTATGAACATGATTCGCTGGAAAAAGGACCTGAAAAGTAGATCCCCTAAAGAAAAACTGTATAATGAAGTTAAGATGATGCAGTAATGTGTCCTAATCTAAATAGGAATGATAGATTACATTTATCCCCATTTAACCTATGCCCATTGTATAATTTACACATTTCAATAAACTCACTGATTATATAAGATTTCGTATTATTAATCTTTATATCATGTAAATGATAGACATGAGGGGAAAGGTAATCTGTATTTATTATTTTTTTTAGTATTAACGAAATAATAACAGTACAGTAATTTTTTCTCATAATATTATAAATTAAATAAAATCTAAATGAAAAAAAAATTCTTATGAAATCTCTCAATATTTTCTTATGAAGAATATTTGGTTAAAAACTGATAATTAAAATCCTGATAGCTGTATTTAAAAAAATAACTACCACACCTATCTTCAATCATTTAAACACTTAATGATTTCATATTTAGATTAAATATAAACCTTAATATCGAAGAATAATAACGATGCCTTAAACGTATATGCTACATAATTTTAACCGTTGCAATTTATTGTAGCATAAAATTAGTTTTGTTTTATTGTTTATTTGATTACATTTTTTACTTCATTCCCTTCTGGCAGACACGAAACGATTAATAAACCTTGATAGGAATGTAAAGCTATAACTCGAGGTTGAAGCACTAGTAGACGAAACGAAATAGGTCATACGATTGTTGTCATGTGATCGGCATGACGCTCAATCACCCAAGTTGCTGTATAAATTTGCTATAAGATGACCCAAGAATAAACTTTTTTGTGATAATTCGGACGAAATGTCTTGGACGGAAAACGCAATTCCTTCTACTCCGTATACGAAAGGCTGTGTGAATTGTAATAACATCTGTTGCTAAGTGACACTTGAAAATATAAAGCATTTCTTTCTAGGAGGACTGCTGCTTGCAACTAGTACATCGTATATTACGGAGATGGAAGGAGCTGCTTCCGCTTCCTAAAAATATGAACCTCTGAAGGAAGCGTAGTTCAGGAATGGCAACAGATGGTAAATCCCACATTTTCCAGCATTCGTGTCGTTCCATAAAGGTAATAACTATTGGAGTGGAAAGGGTTTGTTTTCAGTATTGCGACTAGATAATCATGATGAATTTGGACGGCTGAACAACCGTTTTCAAAAGAAAACCCACTGCTATAAATCGCTAAATAGCATTCCTTACTTTATTCTAGATCCCGACAAAGAATTTATTGTTATTGATCTGAAAATCGGAGTTATCAACAATATTCATACCTCAGTAACAGTAATAGTCCTTGTATGCTCACTAAATACGTGTTTAAAAAACTATGGATAAAACATTTATAGAAAGTTTTATTCTGTGTTTCCATAGAACCAACGCCTGATTTAAAGATTTATTAACGAATATTTATTTGTTAATATTTATTTAATTTATATAAATGTTATGTTTATATAAAAATATTTTTGAACTATCTAATGCCACAGCGTGCTTACTTGTTAGTAACAATTTGTTTCAATAAGACAAATATTGTGAGTATTTCGATCAGAATCAGATTCATCACTGAGAACATTACTATATATATATATATATATATATATATATTATATTAAAATATTTTTTATATAAAAATATACATTTTTATATAAATAAATAAAATAAATTACGGTCTGTAATTTTTCTGTGTTTCATTTAAAAAAATTAATTTGTTACATCCTCCGACTGTTTTTGAACTGTAGAGAACTTTTTGCTCTTTTAAGCTGTGGCCAAAACTGATCATGCTCTGTTGCTGGCTGAACAACTCTCGAGTGAAAAACCATGTTCGCTATAGTTTGTTTATTAATGGATAAGCATTTTTTTTTTTTTTTTTAGCATTAGGAGATTATATTTACAAAACTCACGTGACAAAGTGCAGCTCATTTAATTGAATCCTGTTATTTGACACGCTCATTAAACATTGGTTTTCACTAAATGAATTTTCCAATAATTGTAATGAGATGGGAAACAACTGTGAAATTTGATGGCAAGCAGGTGGAAAGATAGGTTGTTGAGAAGATCCAGATATTACTTTTAGTGAAAAATAAATGTTTCAGTCAAGAAAACAAAAAATGTTGGTGATTATATAATCCCTGGTTTATTTCATAATAACTTTCATAAAGCTTTCGTATATCACTGCCTTCAGAATACAGCTGTGATATTCAATTTTAAACTTGGAAAATCGTCTATTCAAATTGTTGAACTGAATAGTCTCTTTATAAGCGAAACAAGGTACAGAGTACAACAGCCAGAAACATTTTACATCATGTTACAGCTTTGTACGCAACTTACAAGTGAACTAAACGCTATATGGAATTCCCGTCAAATATTAAATTTGCCAATGACAGCTGATGGAGAACCGATCGCGGCTGATGGCATTTTAAAACTGGCACACCGAGAAATGTAGTTGTTAAGAAACAATTAGAAATGTATTAGTTATATTAAGCTGTCTCGTTGTCGTAAACGCGCAGGAATTTCCAATACGTCTTGTCAGTCTGAATAAATCGCCAGTTCTTGACATAAGAGAACCGATAGCATCGAGTCAATGACTGAAAGATAAGAGCTGGTCCCCGAAAGCTAATTATGCTCTTACGGACCGAGGGAGAGCATTAATCTTTACTGAATGAAGACAGTGTCATTACACCACGTCTCGTAGAATCTGCTCGCTTTAAAAGTGTAAATTATCCTTACTTAGCGAGTGGCACAGCAGTTTTTGACACCTTATCCCCTGAATACTGATGGCTGCATTTTTCACTAAAGATTAAAAATTAATTAAGTATCGGCAGCAAAAGCCGTTTGTATAACAAAGTGATTATTCGGTGCAAAGCTGCTGACGGGTAAAAAAAAAAAAAAATGCAGGTTTAGTTGTGTGCATCGATCAGAAGTGTTTTGATGTGTTATTGTCGATTCCAGATTGACCGCTGATCATAAAACTTTCGCCTACTCAAAACGTTGATTTATTTTTTGACTACTATCCACGAAAGGTCGTAAACCAATACCGCCAGCTAGCAGGCTAAGGATTCTTTCCCTCCTTTTATTATTTTTTTTTTGATATTTATTTTTCTTTAGTTTTTAGATAATCTGGAAAAACTGTTCTAGAGACTAAACTTTAGACCTACAATAAATGGGGCAGTGGACTCACACCGGGCGATGAAAATCATTTCCCACAAAAATTCCCAGGGAAATTTTTCAAGGCCATTTCAAGCCTTCATAAGTAGGGCGGTGGTCTCTCAACAGGTGATAAATAATCTCCCACCTAACAGTCACACACATGGTTTCGAACCGCAGCCAGTGTTGGTCGGAGAGCTTGTGCGTTAACCATCTGACTAAACCCAATCGACGATATTTGCTTATCGGTATTAGCCAACCTAGTAGACCGTGTGTGTAGCATCAAAGCTCTGCAACCAACAGGCGTTTTTATTTATTTATGTGAATGCTAACCCAGAAAAGTTGAACCTACGCTACATTAATATTGATACTGTGGCTGAGGTAAGGGTTAGATAATCGGTGAACTGTGATTTAGTGAATAAACACAGAACCATTTTTAAAGTCTGTTCAAACAACCACATAATAATCAGGTAGTAGTTTCGCTTCGAGCAGGAGATCATTTAAAACATTGTGGACGGAACATTTATATTAACAGTTGTTCGGATTATGAAACTTAATTTCCTTTAAAAAGGCATTGGCTTCAGCTTTGCAAAATTATCAGGTTTCATGCGAGGTGATAAATTATTTCCTAACGGAAATTCGTGGCTTTATTCCTGCAAGAGAGTTATCGGTCGCAGAATACATGCAACTGACAGACGAAATATACCAGCTGCTAAATCTTAGTTGCTTCTTTTATGTTAAAAATCACAAATTCTGTACTGCTCTCTTAATTAGCTGGTCATGTTTTTGAACACACACATATTAACATAACGATATTTCTTGGAGAGTTACATCGAATATCCAACTGCTGCCCGGTGTAATGTTCGGGTTTTCACTTTTAAATATGTATAACAATGTGTCAATTTTTTATTTTATTTTATTCCTCCCACACACACACACACACACACTAGAGCTACAAAAACCTATAGCACGTCACTGCCGTGTGTGCTGTGCAGGGTAAGAAGTGAGAAAGAATAGTGGTTTATAACAAAAAGCAAGAAATTCATTAGGGAAAGGAGAATTTTCCCTCAGTTTATATCTTATAAATTCATGCACAATATTGGAATGGGTTTTGTATCTGAACAGACGACAAACTATCATAAAGACCAAGTCATTAATGGAGAGTTAACCAATACGATTGAAATAATAATAGTAATAAACCAGAAGGAGATATATAAAAAACTAAAAAAGAGAGTATATCCAAGAAATAGTTTCTGCGTAATTTAATTAATCTATGATTTTTTTTACTGAAACCCTAATGAAAGGTTTTATTATCAGGCTGAATATTTCTTTTTTTTTTTTTTTTTTTTTTTACCGCGAAATGTATAATTTAAATACATGAAATGATTCATCAGTTCATACAGTCAATATGTTGTTTCAGTGGGTTCAGGCGTAGAAGCATACAGTAACATATTAGAAGAAAAATTTGTTGCCAAATTCTTTGTTAATAACAATTTAGACAACAGTTTTTACGTACTGCCAAGATGAACAACGTGTTTGAAGGGAAGCTGAGTAAGCAGTGGGCTTACGACATTATTAAGAAATGCTGATGACAGTAAAATATTACTGTCAAAGCACAAATCTGCAGTGTCTTCAAAATAAAGTAAAATGTAAGTTTATCTCACTGGAAAGAAATTTATTTCCGGTTTTATCCTCATCATTAGATAATAATCACAACCAGATAGAATTTGTATGTTTGAGAGAGAGAAGAGTAGGGGGGTTCAGAGTTAGTCTTTTTTTTTTTTGTAGGTTATACTAATTATGTATCTAAATGACTAGTTTTTATTTTTAAGTGTAATATTTCCTTGGATGATATATCATCCTTTGGTTCTGTAAAATTTAGATTCTAGTATTGATAAATATTTCTTTATCATGATCTATAGATTTATCACAGAAAACTTTCGTGCGTTAAGACGTTTATTTTTTAGAAGTTGATCATTTGTGATCCTTTCGAAAAAAAGTGATCTGGAGAATAGATGACAGGGATTATTGAAGATCAGTGACTGAAAGCGCATTCGTTTTTTCCTGTTGATACTTATAACTCGATGCTTATAGAAAAAAGTAAACTAAAGGAAAATTTGGTAAAATCTATTAAAGTGTTGATTTTAATACGCAAACATTAGCGGTTGGCTTATTAAAATTATCAGTTAATATTTTACAGGCAGAGTTTCTGTAAGTCGACTGATTTTTAATAAACTCTGCAAATGGGATAATACGAGCACCAATGAGCCATCCAGACGCTATGTTCACCGATTGGTTAAAGTTCATTCTATGCATGACAATAAAATTGTTATGCATAGCACCACTTACTCGCATTTAAATAGGCCAGGTTTTGTAGATCCTCACACTCTGCACGAATAGAGGTTTCAGTTGTGCTAAGTCTATAGTATTGATCATCCTGTCCACTTTGTTGGATTAAAAACTAGATTAATTATTCTAAGTAATCTGCTGGACGCTTGAGTCATTGGCATGACTATGTCATCATATTGGAGAATATGTTGTTGTAAGATGGCACTCCTAAACTCAACTTTTCGACTAGAAACTGATTGGTAGATCATTTAAACTATTTCAAGTCTTAAAAGAAAAGAAAAGAAAATGGACGAATTTGAAAGATCTTTAGTAAATAATCCAAACTGCTGCAGGCATTTTACTTGATAAGAAGGGAAATAGTTCAGTTAGTAAAGAAAATTGGTTCGTCATTATATATTTACTAAGCCAAAACAATAAAAATATAATTATGACTTAACAGCTAAAACCCAAGAATAACAAACATAAAGGAATAAAAATAAGAAACATTTTTTTAATAAACTAGTTTCTTACGACTTACCGAAAATACACCTTCCGGATAAAAATTATGAAATTAAAAAAAAAAGCTTGTGCTGACAGGTGTTACTTTAAAAATTACTCTGTCATACATAGAATAAACTTAATCCAGTTGGCGAACATCCCATTTCGATGTCACAAGTGGCTCATCGGTGCGTTGTTGTACAACGGGGTATCGTATTTTAATTCACAGCTAAGCAGGTCTTCGACGTACCTACTAATGTTGTTTTAAAATGAGACTTGGATTTTGTAACTCTGGGATAGATAACGTGATACTCCAGCAGCGAATCCACGTATACATTTGAATTCAATATATTTCATTCCTGTGCGCTGCCAACGTACCTGATGTTTTTCTTTGGTGGTAATAAATGCTAATTGCGATTTATGTATCCTCGTAGGTATGGATCTCTCCAGATTGCCCCATCTGTCCCGAGTAGTAAGTACGGCATACGTAGAAATGTTTGTATATTCCGGGTCTCTTGAGAGAAAAATGAGGCTGTTTTGAGTGATCGCAGCAACATGCAGCCTTTTCGCTTGCGTGTGAAAGCAACTTTTAAGTTATAGGGCTTAAGCACTTCCACTGAGTTATCTGTGACGTTTTTTATATAAGGCAAGGAAACTGCACCTTTTGTAGTTGTCTTGCTACTGCATATTCGTTGGATTACGTAATGATCTTTGTAAGATGTTATTTTTAAATGGTTTTAGGATTGTAGCCATTCTAATATCAGCGAATATCAGACCTGCACAGCTGGGAATCCGGATACCATAGTAGTTACACCACACAACGCCACCAGTGAGCCACGCGTCTGACACCTGGTCGCCATCTATTTAAATCCATTCTATGCATAACAATAGTTTCTTTAGAAATCGGGCTGTTAATACGAACATTTTCAAAGTTTATAATTTTTATCCTGAAGGTGTATGCAATAAATCATATGAAACTAGGTGATAAGCCATTATGGAACCTTTTGTAGCTTTATGAAGTTTGATTTTCTAACTTGATAAATTACCTCCAGGAAACTCGGATTTTTTATACTCGCGATAGAAAAACCAGCAGGAGAACACACCCAAGCAACAAACAGCATAGTCTGTGTCGGCAGTAATCAAATTAAACTAAAGCCTCTAGTAATAAGAGCATTGTCTCTCAACCGTTCAATGAGAATATTTGTCACCTTCCACTAGTCGGTGGGATTTGAATCCATGGTTTGCCGGTTAGATGCAATATACTGTGCACGTTATTGACTTACTGTAAATGATCTTGTAAGTTATATATAGTTATCTTGCATAGCCTCAAAGCTTTAAGATAGCTATCCTACAAGTCCGAAACTGCATTGCTGTCATTGTACAATTGAGTGATTACTTAATCTTTATAGAGAGTTTTCTAATGACTGATTAATTTACTATAATAATTATAAAGTATATGTTAAATCCAAAGAAAGCGGAATATAAAGCTTGTTTTTCGGTATGCTTCACAATTTGTTCAAGAAATCATTAATTGTTTAAGATAGCTTTCACCAAATTGAATAGCTTAACTGTCACTCTGCGAAACGTCACGAAGGATGTTTGGAGCAAAGCAGATCTAATAAAATTACTTAGGAGAGCCTTCAGGAGACTGAAGATTCATGCGAAACCTACAACGGGCACGGTAAAAACTTATTTCGTTCCAATCGAAAAGTTTACTTATGTCACTAAAGGAAAATCAAATGATAAACATTAACGAAAGAGGAGTTTGAACTCATTAAAGAGTCCTACAATCATTAATGATTTTGATTTGTTTCTCTGTTGAATATTTTCACAATTCTCTATTCATCTTAGTTCTGCATCAGCTTGATGACCGCAACAAAATATAAGTTCAGGATAACTCATTATTCTTTGTGGGAGAATGTTCTTGCGCTTTTAAGATTAATCGTTCGCACGAAATTTGCATTAACAGTTTTTGTTTTTTTAAAGACGAACTTGTAACAAGAAAACATATGAACACGGTTCGTTGTTTATTGGCAAGTTTTCAAGAAAAGTTTTCTGTATTCTTTTTAAAGAATATAGCGCCTCTTAAAGGTGATAACGGCGTAGTCAGCCATAAACAAAGAGGTATCAGTGTTCAAAAAATCTCTTCGTTTTTTATTTATGGGATGATTTATGATAACAAACAGCGCAATTTTAGAAACAACATTGCAATTAAGAAAGTCGGGCACTTCGTCATTAGTTCAGTCTAGTTTTTGCCCTTCACTTTCATTAAATGTTTACTGTGGTTTTGCATAGATTCATTTTGTGCTGCTCACGATATTAACTCCAATATCGATTTCCATAGTTAGAAGGTAATTGTTTTGCTTGTTTGTAGCAAGTACTATTGCCTTACTCTGTTTACAGGTACTCTATTCATGCTTTAAAAATAAACTCTGTATATTAAGAGTCTAATACACTGCAGCAAAAGGAAGATGAAATTACTTTCTTGATAAATGTTTCGAATTAATTCACAACAAAGAGTGGTATTTATTCGAAAACGTATAAGTTACTACTTAAGATTTTTTTACATGATACTATTATTTGTTTAATTGGCATACCTTTTTCTTTCAACCAACATAACCGTATTTTTCCTTTAGAAAAATAAGCAAGTCTAAAATGCAATTTAAGATGATCCCTCAGAAGTTCAAGTGCCTCCTTTATAACGGTAGCTTCCTCACAGTTTTTCATCGTAGGCCCAATTCGCATACACGGAGCACCATCTCAAAAGGCTAGGCTTTTAAATCGTCTAAATTCAACTCGCTTTTCTTTAAATCTATTCTTGCGTACATCAAGAACTAGAATATTACGAGAAGAAACACACACATAATATTAGGCACCTATAACTCGATTTTCTTAACATAAAAATGAATTGTTGTCAGTTAATAAATAATTATTTACATTTGCAAACATTTTTCTTACCTTTTTCACTAAAAGCTAATTATGATTAGGGATTATTATCAGCATCTAATCCGGGTATTTTGTGATCTCATTCAACATCAAACAATGGTTAGGATTAAGTTGTTCCCTGAATGGCAAATGAACAACACCTGTAACGAAGACAAATTTACTATCAGACAAGAGATGACTCAGCTTTTATGTCTATCTTGACTCTCCCCTCTTCAGTTGTAATCACCTCAAAATCCCTGTGGTCAATGACTATAATAGACAACGTAGATGAACGAAGCTCGAAATTTAAGCAAAAAAAAAAAGGAAAATCAAAATGATTGGCAGTCAAAGGAGAAACAGAAATAAAAGGAGTTTGATAATTTTATTAAGCTTTCTTCTTCTCTCTTCCGTCATCTATGTGGATGATGAAGAAGCCGAATGAACTCTTTCCACTTCTGTCTGACCCGGGGAGTGTCCGAACAATTCTGTCCAGTTTGGGGTCACTTGTTGTGATTTGGTTTTCAGGTTCTCTTTTGAGCCTAGAAAATTAAAAATAATAAAAATAAAAAGTTGTGATCTTTAAATCATCATTCTGACATTATGTAGAATGCCACCCATGAGATGGAAAGCATAAAATATATACTAAATGGGCAAACAAAAAAGAAAAGAAAAGAAAATGGCTGGTTGACGAAAATCAGTAATTGAATTTCAATAGGGAAGAGATTTGGGGATTTTATGGCGTAGAAGACTTATCCTAATGTAGGGAATTAAATCACCCTCAATGTCCTTCAACTATTGTTGAATGGTCGCTGGACGTACCTTTGTCGTCCAGATTTTTTTTTCTTTCCTTCAAAGCATCCAGTGCTAAAATTCCTACACCGGGAGTCGAGTTCTTTTAGGCTGGAAAGTGCGCGTTATCACTGACCCAACTAGCTGAATAAATTACAAATATAAATTGCCAAACCCGAGATAATAGCAGTTTTCAAGTGGGTATCAGAAATGGTTTCACACGTATGCGTCTGAAACCATTTTTGTCGGAGATTATTTGGAATGAGGAAGTAGCTAGGGTTACGAGGTTAGTCTGTCGTCTGTTAATTGCGTGTCTGTCCCTCTGACAGGTTTGTCTGATTTGGGGTGTGAAAAGCTTTCTCCGATGAATCCACCCTCAAATGTCTGCTTTGGATATGTAAAATGTACTGGTCATTACTCGATTTAAGCTAACAGGAGTGGAATGAATTTCTCTGCTGCTTTACCTTTATGTATGACAGGGTCTGATGAATTTCGTTCCGATATGCTTTTTTGTAGGCTGCTATTCTGTTGCTACCATTTGAAAGATTGCAGTTCGACTTTTACCCCACAAAATTCTTATGGCGTTTCGTATCAAGAACTGCATCATTTCACCTGGGGACCACCGTTGAAGGATGCTGCTGATTGTTGGATCATTCTCGGATGATCCAACAATCATTCTCCAATAAACCTAACACCTGCTATCATACGTGCGTTCCAAGTCGCTAAGTCATGCACAGAGCATTATTGCGTTGAATTGAACATGCGCGCACACACACACATGTCTACTAGCCCTCGGCATTTTGCTTATCTGCTTTATATATCCTGGAATAAGACGTTTTTTCTGAACTCATTTCCTCGATGATGAGGAAGGAATGTTACTGCATTTACTGGGCCAATCAGGGCATGTATTGAATTCTGTGATACCTTCTATCACAGTCTGATCAAAAGAACAGTTACCACCTGACGCGATCCAATTCCTTTTGATATTTCCTATACTATTTAGTAATAATACCCGGAACATAATTACTTCATTTGCTATATTAAAAACCCACACCAGCCAGCGTGATCATCATTTACTTTGTCATTCCTATATTTTTTTTTCGGTACAAGCTTCATTACAATCATATAGAGTATTCGTATAGAATAATTAAATATTGCAGCCTGGAATTTATCGTATTTTATTAAAAGTAGTGGAATCATTCGCGCCGCTATTAATATTTTCATTATATTCATTTCCATATTTATAAATTAAGGACTGTTCCAGGAAAATTGTTTCATATAAAATATGCATAAAATACGATAAAAGTTTCTTTTACAGGAAACAGAGGTTTAATCTCGAACAAATAAGTTGTGTACTTTCTGATTTGAATGTATCTCGTGGGTGATTCCACTAACGAGAGACTAAGCAACCATAATTAACTCGCTTATAATTAGTCATTCTGTGTAATTAAGTGAGTCTATAAAAGTAACCCAAAATTTTATTTTTCTTTAATATAAATGGTTACAGTAATGACACCATATAATTTATTTTAATTGGTCTATTGTAATGTTGATTAATAACAATTTTCGGCGTCAACTCGAATTAATAATTCGCTCCACACCGGATAATTAATTTTCCATTTCCCAAGGTGGAGTCGAAGAAAAAATAAACACATTATTCATAAGATAAATTTGTGCAGGCGCAATTAAATATTTTAATAATCAATGATTTTACCTTTGTATTTGCACAGGTAATACAGCCTTTCTGTATCTGCAAAGAAGCAGATACAGAAAATCTTAAAGCTGAAGATATTATATTAAAAGCATTTCTATTCACTTCATAAGGATTAGCAGGTTCGTGTTGACGGAATGAATATAAAAATATATTTACCAATAATGTATTAATATTCATATTGAAGTTTCAAGCAGATAAACTACGCGGAATAAATTAATTTAAATATCGAGTTAGCATAAGAGACAATGTGGGAGAGGTTGTTTGATATACCTTCACTGAATAAAAGTAACTATAGAGTAGGATATTGTGATAGACTTCAGAGAAAAAGATTAGTGATTTTCCTTATCGTGATCAGTTGAAAGAAAAAGAAATCAATATTTCCTGGAAATTAGTTCAAGATAGGTTACTGACTGGGGTGTTGGACCCTTCCCCTCAAGTCAGGATAAATAGAGTGGTGTGAAATTAATGAATGACGAATTTATACAGGAAATGTGGAAGAATAGGATGCTATGGAGGAGGTATAAGCGGTTATAATTATCAGATGAGTATAAGGCAGATAACAGAGGAATAAATATTATAGTGAGGCAGAAGAAACTGCACACGTAAGGAGTGTGCAGTTTCTTCTCGGGCATCAAAGCAAAATCTAGAATATTCTGAAGTTATGTGGCTAAACAGAGTATGGAAGATACTTCAGTTGCTGTAGATGACACGTTAGCAGAAGATATAGCAACAATGTTCAGAGAGAATTTTGTCATTATTTCATGGCGGGGGTTGGGAGTAGCACTGTATACAACTGGGAAGAAAGAGCAGAGACTAGCAGTTTATGAAAGTGAAGTGGTTGAGATTTTTAATGTTTGATGTTAATATGGCTGCACGAATGGATAGTATATCATAGCCTGTATTAAGGGAATACAAAAAAAGCAGTGTCCTTGATTTTGTTGTTTGGTAACAAAATCAAGTGTCAAGAATCAAAAAATCAAAAAAAAAAAAAACAGTGTCACTACTTAAGGGAGCTTCCAAGTCAGTGGTGAAAAACTAGAGGAAAGTTTATATAAGAGGACTGATGGTGTTGGAAAAAGTGGTTAGAGATAGAATACAAGATTATATTGACGAGAATTGCAACATAAAGTGAATTAATGTTTTTAATATCTCAGAAGCTATTTGCATAAAATTTTCGCAAAAGTGTCAAGAGCATCTTCGGTATGGATTCAAATAGGTAAAATTCAAATACTAAACAAGTAACTTAACTGAATAATCAACAATTAGAACATGTTTGCCACACATGATAGAAAGTAGAACGGTCTCATCTGCTCATACGCAATTCATCCTGGTTAATTTTCTACACACACACACACGCACTCAATAGGACTACAGAGCATTTTGGACCGTGCTGCTCTGCTTCATTTAAGTGTCGCAGATATATTCTATCATTGTGGACTATGCAATATGTTCCTTGTTTAATTTTTGAATCATACTGAAGATTCCTTTGATATTTATGCAAATAAGACTTCTAACATAAGTGTTCCGTTATATTAATTTTTCTTCAAATGCTTGCTTACGTTTCATTTCGTCGAAATATGGATAGGATTCTTTTCAGGGGACAGAATGGGTTTTTTAGGGAGATTTTGTTTCAGTAACCTAAACACGATTTATAGTAAGATGACTAGTGTATTAGATAGAGGCGAAATTTATGTAATGTTTTCTATGAAGTTTTCTAGATTTTGTAAAGACTTTCATTAAATACTGCATGATAAACTATTTATTATTGGAAATGAGTCGGATGGGGATGGATGGTCAATTGGTAGCGTTGGAGTGATATCTAAAATGAAAAAGATGCAAACTGTATATTATAGGATTCTGTCCTATGATGGAAGTTATTTGTTTTATATTTGTTAATATTTTAGCTCAATATTATTAATGATTTAGTTCACGGGAGATATTCAAGTGCTTGCAGGTAATGTTGGAGAGAATAATATTCCAAAGTCGTGATGTGCTTTTGCCGCAAGAGAATTTGGGTAGTGAATGGGATTACCATTCAGTCTTGCTAAGTGTAAAAGCATGCATGTTTAGCCAGAAGAGATGGCATGAAGTGTACTGTATGGTGCTGGTGACTTTCACTCACGAAGGTGGAGGCGGCGAGGATATGACAGAGATTGCCTTTCAAGCAAATGTGAAGTCACAAAGAAAGTTACTTCCATATTGCTAAGGACGCCGATAAGTAAAAATATTTAAGCGATAATGGCACCGTATATAAGAAACTAACAATTAGACAACATAGGAATTTCTGAGCAGCAGCCTTGTCACTTGGTTATCTACTTTATAAGAAAACAAAATGTAGAGGCGAGTGATTAAAACTCCCCCAGGATTTCGGAATGCTGAGTAAGAGGGAAGATCGAAGTAATGTGATCTATATACCTTGATAGTCAGGAAGAGAAAGGATTGTGCGATTGAGAATTAATAAGTTGGTAGGAGAAGTCTATTAGGCGGTGGGACTGCAGGCGGGGGGGGATTCTAGAATCTTGTAACGGCTTATGAATACAGAATGTAAATAAATGGAAAACATTGTCGGATTGAGCAGAGATGAGTGCGCTAACTCTAAATTCATTCGAAGCAAAGGATTATGCGCGATGTGTTCTGGAGGAAGTTTCGTTAGCTACGAATCTTACGATATCTGAAAATAATACCAATACTATTATCCAGGTATTTTGAAAAAATTACTACTTTAAAGAACAATTAAACTTCGTAGTTATTATGGTTGATTTGAAAGGAATTCTTTTCCCAATCTTTAATTGGGAAAATATGATGATAAGAACATAAGCCAGTTAATCAAAATTTGTTTCCAACTATTCTGGTCTGGTTGGCTGAATGGAGAGCTGTCCATTCTCTAATCAACAGAATAGGTTGGAAAGCGGATTCACAAACATTTCTCAGTGAGCACGGATGTTATATGAGTGTCTTTAGTTGTCAGATGAATTTCCCGTCCAGTGAAACCGCCGCTGCCTTGCTTATTAGAACCATGAATTGGCTTGAAAAATAAGTTGAATGTTTGTCTCTAGAATAGCGTCTTGACTTTGAATAATTTAACAGCTAGCCCGTCTATGGTACAATTTTTCATGGTCGGTTTGCAACCTTTCCTTGGTGGAATTCCCATCAAAAATAAATTCTCCAGTTCTGTGCAAATTCTAGAGTTTCTAGGATTTTATTCGTTCCAGGAAAATTTATTTTGGATTTGAAATTTGATGTCTGTTCTTGGTATCCTCCTCTTCATGAATCAGGGCTTGCTTTGATAAACCACTTTTGGGTTGTTCGTACCATATATATTTAATTCTAACTTGGTATTCATTTTTGAATATCTAAAATACTAGATTCTACATTGACCAAGCGGATTCTCTAACCACCAAGAAGGAAATGGGGAAGTTTCTTGACTATCTTTAACCTTTTGCTGGTGGTATGATTTCACTTTGTAGACATGTAGACAGTATTTAAAATGCGACGCTTCAGAACTTGCATACTTTATCTGTTCTGGTTTAATATGAGGTAAGAGATCATTATTCGTGTGTATCCCGCTTCACAACGGGCTGCCAGCTTATTATAGTTCGTTTAGTGTTGTGGACTAGGGAAGAGTTAGATCATTGTATTCATCCTACTCTAGAGACCCAATCATCAAATATGAGTCGGAATATATTACACCGAACACTTGAGGGAGCATTCGTGACTATATTGTAAAGAGGATTTTAAGGAGGACCAATCACTTATTTCCTTGTTTCAAATGTAATATGGGAGATATTGCTAAGTAATGCTAGGAAACCTACTTGAAGGTAAATTCAATGTGACTTTTTAGTCACATTGAATTTACATAGCACCTTCACTTTTCATATGAAGCATGCGGCCTGAAAATGCAAACTTTTTAAATAATCTAACACATCTCGTATAAAAGAAGGCTGCATATAAGGATGAAAAGCGTTTCTTGTAACTTCTTAAGATTTGTCATGTGAAGTTATATATCATTATATTGTTGTTGACGTATATTTTTTAATTACTTTTATATTCGATAATTCGGATGAGGAAAATATAACACACACACTTTATTTTCATGTCCAGGTTTCAGAGATATCCATTAAAGCAGTTCGTTTTACGGCTGACAGTTGAAATAGTAGAAGCGACTGAACATTAACATTTTATTACCAATATAGATAGTTTATACGTATATGTGCTATCAAAATTAATAAAGTATATATAAATATATGCTTATGATGTAATGATAATCCCCTAGAGCGTGGGAATAATAAACGAATCCTATACATCTTTTCAGCTTTCGTTGAATCTTTATACTCCTGATTACGTCTCCTATTTTAGGAAGAATATAATAAAAACCAATGACTGATAATACAAATCGGTACTCTAATCACCACGGCCATTAATTTAAATATTCTTGTTCAAATGCTGCATTTATATGCAATATCTGAACAATGTAACAGAGAAAATCTAATTTCATTGTTATTTGTTATCTTAATGAAGTAATTCTGCGTTCTTGCTCTCTTACTCTAGACAATATCAGTGCAAGCATGCTTTTGTTTTGCTGATAAAAATTCTAGAGACGAAATACTTTCAAAAATCTCATCAAAAGTGAAATTAGGATGAATGTGACCATTATCATTCCCCCATAACTCTATATATCAATTTACATAACTTTCCAAAACAAAATGTCATTCCTAAATGTTGTAAACTATTACAAAAAAAGAAAAGAAAACTTTCTTGGCATTATGCCCATCTCTCTCTCTCTCTCTCTCTCTCTCTCTCTCTCTCTCTCTCTCTCGACAAAATGTTGGACAGTCTTTTGAAGACATGTCACAGGCATGCATCTTTCTAAAATTTATCTCTTGTCACTTCTTTGCTGGTTGGAAGTAAGATTTTTTTTTAGAGTTTGTTTATTATTAATTTTTGAATACTTCATGTAGAAAGGTGCACTTTTCATATTTTCACTCTTAAATCCTGAATATCAGAGACCACTTAATATCATTCTTTGATGAAAAAAAAATTGGCTTCTGGATTTTAATTCACCGTGAAAATTCGATACATTGTGTGTTGCATCGAATGTTCACTATTAAAAAAACGCAGGATTTTGAATTTGAAAATTTGAGCTGCTTTTAAAATTCTCTGATTAAAACATGGATAATGAAACCCAAAATGCGTATTATAGTTTGGCATGGGACTGCCATTTCATTTCTTAATTCTGAAAAGTGACAAGTAAATTCTCACTCGTGAAAGGGCTAAGAATATTTTAATTAATTTTTATATATACATTTTTGTATTATATTTTACATAATAACGAAATCCTACTCTAGAGGCTAAACATCGAATTTTTTTAAGGTACTTCGGGTCTCTAAAAACGTCTTCTCCCACCTGCAGACAATCACAAGCATCCATGACCAGATTCCAACCCTCAGCCTGTTGGATGGAAATTAGATGTATATCTATTTCCATCCAACCATCCATCCATCCAGGCCAGAATTCAGTCTTCCTGTAATTTTTGTGCTCGTTTGTTTGAACCAAGTAGTACAGGTTTTCACAATAAACATTACACTGGATATGCACATCTATTGATAAATCTTGTTTTTACAAGTATACTTATATATTTATATGCATGATCAATGTATTAATGGTATTAAATATAAGAATGTTATTTGCCGTAACGAGAACACACGATTTTCATTATGATTTCAATAATGTGCATCATATCATTTATTTTCTTCTGTTTTTCAATAACTGCGCATACATTTAGAGAGCGGTTTCACTCTTAATTATGTATTCTTGAGAACCTTTAACTTATAAACTATCCTAAGGAGGCTTGAATGACGGTCATTATCTCATTGTTATAACGTTACAACTCCATAGTCCTGTAACTCATCGACCAAAGTTACGCTACCCAGCCAGCCCAAAATAAAACATAATTACACGCATCGTATATGGTGGAGAATATACTGCAAACGGTCATTATTTAAGATAAATCAGTTTCTCAGTCCTTTTTCCTCAATCAGGTAAACAGACCTCTGCATATGTGGAATCGTGATTAATCATTTATAAAAATGAGTTTATTTTTTTTCTTAATCTTCTAAAATTATTTATAGCAAAATGATGTGATCGCTGTTGGTTTCCTCAGAATAACAGTAGCGAATTCCACTGTCAAAATTCACCATAGCCACGATCATTTTTAATTTTTGTTACGTTCTGAATACTGAACACTACTGCAGCTCAAGAAAAGTATATCCGAATGTTTTTGTGCACTTTTACAGTAATTAGCCATGTTGGAGTGAAGGGAGGATTAAGTTTTACAGGGAATCAGAATAACTAGAGATTCTTTAGTAACTACATACGGAAGTGAAGGGGAGAGAGAGAGAGAGATAGCACTGGAATTTGTAGTTACTTTGACTGAATTTCAATTGTTTATATACGATTGAAGTTATAAAATTTACAACGAAAATTAATACGCTTACTTTCGGCTTCAGTTTGGCATTTTGTTAATCTGGCAATAGCTACGATAAAGAGTCAAGAGGCTATTTTTTCCAGCGGCGTAAATTAAGTTAAGGGGATAATAAATTCCTCATTATTTTAAAGCCGGATACGAAACTAGGAGATTGAAATCTAAGAGTTTCATGCCGAAGAACTATCGGCGAGTCCAGGCGTAAGTCATCACCTGGGTAGTACAACACTAGGGCAACTCGTTGCAAAGGTGGAGCAAGTTTCTCATAATGTAAAACGCAGCTCGCTCCTAAGAGATGTATTACTGTTTTACATTATGATGAGAGGTCACTACCCAGACTGGTTTCGACCTTTTTATAGGTGAAGCGGGCTCGAAAAATTAGGCGATCCGGAAAGAACGCCCACCTCAGCGTTGTTCCACTCAGTGACAGGCTCACCCGTCACCGAGAAGAACTTCTCAGCATTCGCTCTACCCAGTGGAAGGCTCACCCCATCACCAAGCAGAACCATAATCTCAGCGGTGGCCCCCACTCAGACGAGCAAAAACCTATCCCCAAGCAGAGCCTCTCAAAACCCAAGCCTAACCCGCACCGGTTTCAATCCTCTTTGGGGTCTCATCAGTGAGTAGGTAGACCTGGAATACCAAGGTTGACATTTGATGTTTATATCTTTATGGGTGGAGCAAGATGCTTTTCATAATCCCCGCTATCTGTTGTCGTTACAGTGAGGGTAAAATTTATGAGCAGTTTGCTCGTCCTGAATGGGCATGGGGATTATGCATCACTATAGGAGTTAATATAGCTTTTGGTCTTTATGTTAAAATATGTCCGTTGCCTCGTATGCTGCAGCTTGCTGGACCAAATCGTTGGGGTATATGGACGTCTTTAGGAAGAACGTAGATGCTAAGGATTGTAGGAAAGAGAAAATGTAGGGAATATTTGTATCTCTATGAAGTTGATTGTTTCTGACATACCATGGGGCGTTCAGAATCATTCTCAAGCACTTGTTCTGTACTCGTTGTATTTTGATAATGTTAGTATTAGAGGTGTGGCTCCAGGCTGGAGAGGCATAGGTGATTATAGGACGAATCGTCATCTGGTATAGCTGCAATTTGATTCTGTTGCTGAGTATGCTATTTCTATTAATTAGCGGATAAATCTGAGCGATGGCTTTAGATGCCTTTACGCACGTAGACTTGATGTGTTGGTTGAAAGATAGCTTTTTGTCGAGAATTACACCCAGGTATTTTGTTTCTGTCTGCCAGGGAATTTTAGTGTCAAATAGTAACATATCTCCTTCAGGAGATATTGGCCTTTTCGAGAAAAGAATGGCTGAACTTTTTTGGGGGGTTGACTTCCAATCTCCATTTGGAGAACCAACTCTCCAGCTTTAGAAGGTTTTCTTGAAACTTTCTGGCAATGAAATGGGGTCGGAGAGATCTGGTTAGTATTGCTGTATCGTCTACATACAGAGTCAAAATGGAAGACCGGATTGTGCGGGCTGTCCGACATGTATGTAGAAAACAGCAATGGAGCTAGTAGGGATGCCTGCGGCACTCCAGCAAAGATATGGCGCTGGGATGAGGTAGAACCGTTGATTTTGACTGGTATTGATCTATTCTGAAGATATCAATGGATTAGATGAACCATTTGTGGTGAGATAACGGCTGAGATAAGTTTGTGTAGGAGTCTGAAATGCCAGATTTTCTCAAATGCTTTGGATAGATCCAGGAAAACAGCTCCTGTGCACTGGCTCCAGTTAGAGCTGGTGGTGATGTATTTCACAATTCTGTGGATTTGCTGGGTAGTACTATGGTATTGCCGAAAACCACACTGTTCATTTACTGAGGTTTGGAGTCGTGAGAGGATGACCTCTGCAACCTTACCCAGATTGGAGATGAGACTGATTGGACGATAATTTTGAGATAGGTGTGGGTCGTTGCCTGGCTTATCTATAGCGATTACATCAACCAGTTTCCAGATGGAAGGAAAATAGTGAAGTCTTAGGATTGCATTTATTATAATGGTCAGGTGCATTACAGCTTTTCGAGGCAACAGCTTGATCACCCTGTTTGAGATGCAGTCCAGGAGCTTTATTGTTCTTTAGTTTTTTAATAATATATAATTCAACAGGTGATGTGGGTGCAATATGGTCAGCACTGGTATATGGGAGTTTTAAAACATGTCCGACCTGTCTGTGAATTTTGTATAAGTGATTGACATCCAAGTTGTTATAAGAAGGTTTGCACTGCTCCTCTAGATTCTTTACTATGGCTTCTGCCTTATCTACAGCTGTGTGAACTAGGCCCTGGTTAGAGATTATGGGGGGATCTGTTTTTATTTCTGATGTTTCTCAGCAAACCCCCAGTAGTTGAGATAGAGGCTAACCTTTCATCCCAAACTTAATTTCTATGAGTTTTAAGTGAGTCTCTCACCGCCCCATTCAACCTATTAAGAACTATTTGGTCCTGAGGAGCGCGAGTGTTACGAAATCTCATCCTAGCTATGTTCTTCTCTCTGATAAGGTCCATAATATCCTCAGGCAAACGATCAGGCTTGGGAACAGGTTTGTGGAAGGATGTAACCGTTATAGCGGACTTAATCTGTTGGGTGAGGCTAGTCACTGCAGATTCCACATTGTCTTCTGTGCATATGTGAGGGACAGGTCCAATTTGATCCCTAAGTGCTTTAGACAATCTCTCCCACGATATGCATGAGTGAGAGGGAGGAATCAAGTATTCGTGTTCTCCCAGTTGTAGTAGAATTAGGTTGTGATCCGATGACACCTCGTTTAGTGATTTAAGGCTGTACTGAAGTTTAATGTCTTGCAGGATGTCAGCAGTGCCAAACATACTGAAATGAGTTGGTTCGGTAGGTCCAGCCACAACAGCATAGTTTGATTCTATGTAGTTGGAGAGGATGCGTCCATTTGTGTTGGTAGATTTACTGTTCCAGGCAGGATGTTTTGCATTGAAATGTCCAGCGATGATGACCGGTCCTCTTATTCCAAGGATGGCATCCAGATCTGAGGTCAAGAATGTCTTTTATGGAGGGTTGTAAGCAGAAAAAAGTTTTAGGTTTACAATTGAGTTTGTGAGGACATTAATGCCTGTGATTTCGAGGTTGGTGGTTGTAGGCATGGTTATTGAATGACATTGATATAGTTTTTGATAAGGGTGGCTGTACCTCCACCTCTATACCCAAGTGTGTCGTTTCTGTAAATCTGACACCCTCTGATTTTTAAGTTGTCAGCAGGCCTCAGGTGAGTTTCATTGATTAGAAATATATCTGGATTACATCTATTATTGAATTCCTGGATTTCTAACACTTTGTTTTTGATACCGTTGGCGTTCCAAGCGATAATCCTGAGTGAATCTGGGGTGATTTTTTTCCTATGCATCAGAGAGTGCAGATAATATGGAGTGGGTTTGCTGTAAGAATCTTTTTGTAACACTTAGTGATGAATTAGAGTTGCTGAAATCCTGCAGCATATTTGCAAGAGAGGAGGTGATAATAGCTGATAGATTTGAATGTGGATTACCGAGGTTCTGGTTTTGTACTATCTGTTTGGAACAGGCCACATCAGCATATGTTCTTCTCGCTTGATGTTGAAGATTCATTTTCTTAAGGGGCTCAGTTAATGGTGGGTGAGCACCTATTGTCATGTTCTCACTCTTGGAGGACTGAGGAACTTGAATTTCAGGAACTCTTGCACTAGATGACGAGGCAGGTTGATTATTTGGATCGTTCCATCTGTTTTTGGGGTGATGTATACACCCTCTCTAATTAGCAGGGTGAGGACTGCCAAAATTAATGCACTTAGCCAGGGTGGATTTTGGCTTGGCACAGGTGTTTTTGTGGTGATTCTCACCACATTTTAAGCATCTGTACTGAGCTTTGCATAGCTTCTGGGCATGGCCAAATTTTTGGCATCTGTGGCACTGCCCAGAAGATGCTCTCTTCCTCAATGGTTCTGGGGTGATTTTAAGTCCACATATTGGTTTTAGATTGTATATGTCTTTGTAAATATTATGAATCTCTACTAAGACTAGAGGCATAGGTGTCTTATTTGATCTGAACATTCTACTGACCTTTATGGGAGGTATTCAGACTCTGCCACCCTCTTGACGACCATTTCATTTCCACTACCTAATGCTATTTTTTCCCCATCACAACAATTGCAGACATATGAGTGAGAGAACTAGTCACATGGTCTGACATCAAAAACACTTTTTGTGGATAAAATACTTAACATAATAAGGACAAATAATATAGAATACCCTTTGAGCCACAGAGATAAAATTTGCCCTATGATGTTACAAAATAAGATAATCTCATATCAACATCATATCACCATGTAGATACAGGTCCATGAATTATTTGCATGAAAGTTTCAATTTGGAAGGAACGGTCAGGGAGTAAGGGTCGGGTAAACAGTACCATAAGGAAAAACAAACGAGTCAAGTGTCTTTGCAGTTATGGCAATTTGTTCATCCTGTGCAGATATCATATTGTGTTGTGGTGTTTTGTATTCAGGAAAGTAAAGTAAAATAATGGGTGAGCCACAAACGTCATTGAAATTTTCTTACTTCAGGAAAATAGCACGAGACAAAACTCTTCACATAGCTGTAAATGGATGGAAACTGATTATTATTTTAGAAGACACATACGTTGTGATGTATTTATCCAGGGCCACTTGGGAAAAGTTATGCAGGAAGTGGTCTGATATCCTCGGCTACTTGCAAAGAAGAGTTGATTATGAAATTGACCTCGGTGAGTGTTATATTCTGAAATGCCAAGATTGGGAACTAATACTCGATGATACAGGAACTGATGGAAGTAAAGTTTTTTCTATTAGTTGTGAAGAAACAGAGATTTTCACCAAAAATGTACGACATTGATAATCATTTACTATTTTTGGAAACTGTATTACCAGCTATTCATATCATGGGGAAAAGTTTCGCTAATCACTTAAATTCATCAATGGTAAAATTAGTCTTTCAAGATTTTATCCAATTCGATAAAGATTCTTTATTTTGGGAGATTTATGAACATTTTACGGAAACTGTTTGTGTATATTTGGTGAAAAAAGAATACACAGAATGTTTAGGGAGGCATGGTGTCATTTCCAGACTGACACAATATCAAATGTATGGATCTGTGCTTACCATGTTATCCATTTTAAAAACTCTTTTGAATGATCAGCTATTTTGATGTAATGTAACCAAGAAACAGTAACAAAAATTTTATCCATTGAACTCTTTGGAAAATTATAAGTGTGTAAACTAAATATTGTGAAATATTTTAAATAATTACATGTTTCGAATTTTTCTCAGTGAATATACTTGTAAATAGTATTTCAGCAAAATAAAATATGCATTTCTAAACTTAAATGAACAAAGATATGCACTTTTGTTGTGTTTTTCCACGGTGCATTTTTTACTCAGTTATTCTGATTTGAATTTGATATTTAAATCCATAACTTTATACCTTAATGCATTCTGTTTAATTATTATAAAAAAATGACTACTGTGAAATTAATGCCAGGAATGGAGAAAAATGTTGAAAACTGATATCTATGTAATTGATTCTTTTAGAAATTGTCTAATGCTACCTATGACATTGTTTGAGTTATCTGAAAACTATTCGTTCACATAATCGAAAATTCCGAACTGTTAGAATTTGGTTGTTTTACAGAGAGACAGCAGATAATTAACCTAAAAACGTGACTTAAACTCTTAAAGTTTGGTAAAAAAAAATATTTGTACTCTCCACATAACACATATAGAAATTTTACCTTTCCCCACACAAAGTAAGATAAAAACACACCAACAGTATATCCAACAGCATGCAAAAACATGTTATCTGTGCAGAAGGTTCATTTTTGAAGGAACAGTCAGGGTATGGCATAGTAAGGGTAAACAGTACTATAAGAAAAATCATAGAGTCGAGTGACATTGAACTTAAGGTAATCGTTCATCCACTGCAGCTGCTGTTTTGTGTTGTGGTGTTTTGTGTTTGGTAAGGTAAAAATAATGGGTGAGCCACAGAATTCTTTTAAAATTTCTTTGTGAAAAGTTCTAATTGTTTAGAATTTTGTAACAGAAAGTTTACACAAAATACAAGTTCAGAGCTAATAATCAGTGAAATAAGAATAATAATTACTATTTATTTGTGGTGCCATATGAAGTAATCTAAGAAGAAGAAGAATGAAGGAAAACGAATATGAAAAATCGACAGCGGGTGAAAAATACGAATTTTCAGTTATCATTGCAATAATTGATTGTCAATTTCTTTTGAATAAGACTTCAAATTTATTTCCTAAAGAAATTTGAAGATTTATTTTAAGATATGCATTGACAAAATCTCCTTATAGTTGGAAGGAATTACTTGGACGAGTTAAAAATCAGAATTCTTAGTTAATAAAATATAACCATCAGCTGAAGTGGGAAATTGGTTCACTATCTTTGGACAAACTAAGAAATTGGATGATAGAATCAACATGCAAATATTACTCGCCAAAGGAAGAGAAAAATCAAAAACATCAACGAGGTTAATAGGGTCGCATCTTCTTGATTTAAATGAAATTGGATGCTCAAAACGTGAAAACATAACATGCATATTTAAATGACTTTGGAAACATAATGAAAGATTCTGTGCTTTTAATAATGTTCAGAAATATATGTATTGGTTTCAAAAAAATAAATATGCAACCATTAATTTTACTACAGTAATAAATTCCCAACGATCACCAAATGAAAATTAACTTTCAGATGAGTCACATTGTCAAAAACCACATGATGGTAATTCCACAAGCATGGGAAGAACCTTCGAACAACAGTGCAAATTTAACAAGAAGTTTACAGAACAAAAAATAGATTGTATTTTTTACTTTATTTATTTTCTGTATGTTAGATTCAGTAAAAACAATTTGTAAATAATATTTCATTCAAATAAAATGTGTAAATTGAAATGAACAAATTGGGTGTCGTTGATGTGTTAATCAAATTTAAGTAAGACCATAACATTTTTTTTCTTGTGAAATTTCATGCCACAGACTAACTAGAGACTTTTTTTTTGAAAATCCATTCAGTGAAACTGTGTCAACTCTTCGAAGCAAAAGGAAATTGGTAATTAAATTAATAGGCAGAATTTTAGTGGAGAATATTTCACCTAAAAAGTGACAAAAAAATAAAAAGGTGTATCGTAGCATGCAGATAAGTGAATCAACATGCATATATCAAAAAACACTCACCATTGGAAGAGAAAAATCAAAAAACATTAACGAACTTAATAGCCAGATCCATTCTTCATTTAAATGATACCAAATGATGGAAACAATATGTGCATGAATTTCATAACTTTAAAAACCTGATGAATTTCTTGTTTTCTGTGATCATAAATATTTATTTGAGGATAAACATTTTTTTCTTTCTTTCTTTCTGAGCTAATTTCATTTGAAATAAGAACAAAATAATTATTTTATTTGTTTTGGAAAAAATATCTAATATAATAATTGTATTAAAGTATATATATAAATATCCCTATTGTGAAATAAATGTTGGGCTGAGAGGATAACAGTCAACTGGGACTAATGAAAATGAGTTTTACATAGTTGAACCATGTAAAAACCATAGTTCAACTTGTTTAGAAATGTCACATGGAGAAAAATCACATGAATTATACGTAAGCACCAGTGGGAAATCATACACTATGAACATCATGCAAATATTAAATCAGAAGAATTAGGAAAAAAAATCTGTCTTCACTTTATTTATTTTCTGTATGTTAGATTTAGTAAATAATATTACAGTCAAATAAAAAGGTAACATAGAAATTAACAAATTATATATTGCAGAGCTAATATTCATTTGAAATAATAAGAAATAACTAT
This sequence comes from Typopeltis vanoorti, assembly GCF_054136105.1. Classification (NCBI taxonomy): domain Eukaryota; kingdom Metazoa; phylum Arthropoda; class Arachnida; order Uropygi; family Thelyphonidae; genus Typopeltis; species Typopeltis vanoorti. The sequence continues at coordinate 3,765,891 of NC_143569.1, forward strand.
TTATTTGATGTGTGGCAAAAGAAGTTTCTAAAAGAAAACTCTGTGGCGAGTTCAAAACTTTGTTCGTCTGTCTCATATCCGTTACTTAAAATTACTAATCCTAAAGAAAAAATTAATAAAATAAATAAATTTGGGGAGTCGCCGCTAGAGGGATTCGTGATCTGTAGTGTTTCTTGAGAGCTCCTGATAAGATAAGTGTTATTTTAAGTTATCATTGACAATTTTGCTTGAAGTTACGTAGTTTTGTTTGCTTTGTGTATCTTAGTGTGTCTGTTTGTGTGTTTTTGGTGTTTCAATTATTAATTTGATAAAATACGATAGAAGCGAGTACATGGCTCCCATAAAAAGGAAAATGGTGGCTAGTAATAAGGGTTCACCATCTTTGTTAAATAACTGTAATATAAAGGAGTTTATTCAGTATACTATCTGTGAAATGTACGGATTTTGGAGATTGGTTAGATGATGATAATGGAGTGAATGTGTGTAGAAAATGTAACGAAGAGGAATTAAAGTATATTTCAGGTCGTGAGTGTGATAGTTTTGTCAAATTTCAGAATGAAGATAATAGATATATGATAAGAAATTGCAAGGTTGTACCAGAGAACTGTGAGGGCGTGAATGTAGAAAGTGTGAATGATGGTATTAATACAGAGGAAATTAATGGTTTAACGGTTAATAAAAAAAGATGAGATAGATGCAATGAGCGAGATCGTGTTGTAGAGCAGAGCGATACATAGAGCAAACCGCCAGCTAGAGCGTATGCAGAAATGTCTACCGAGTGTACCAGCCAATAATAAAATGTATGATAGGAAAAATAAGAGTATATTTGCGAACATAAACAAAATGAAGGAGCGAGTGCTGTATGGAGATTCGCTAGTACGATGTGTGTTAGTAGAGAATTTGACAAAATTGTACCAACCTGGTGCACCATCAAGGACGTAAGTGAGTCTATTAGAGAGCAAAAAGAAAGGGTGAAAGAAATGATAGTTATGGCAGGTAAGAATGATTTGAAAGGAGATAAAATGGAAATGATAGAGGACCTGAATGAATTGTTTGAGGTAGCAAAACAAAAGAGTGAGAGAGTTAGGATGATTAGTCTTTTCCACGGTACGATAGTGAAGTGTTTAGAAGGAGGGCCATAATTGCAAATGACTATGTGTGCGTTATGCATGATGAGTGGTGTGGAATTTGTGGACGTGTGGAGTGAGTTCGATAGCGAAAGGATCTATATAAGATGGATGGTTTGCATTTGAATGGATTCAGTGTAAGGAGACTTGAAAAAGTATTGTTGAATGAAGTGGATGTGCAGAATCAGGGAAACTAGATTTATTAAGGGGGAGGGTAGATGTGCAGACCTTAGGGAGGCAGTTGAGTGTATGAATGAGTATAATATGCCCGAGCGAATAAGGACAACAAATCACAATGGGATAGTTAGTATAAGGCATTAAAGTAGGGATGGGGCTAATGGAGGTCTGCAATTCATTTACACTAATGCTAGGAGTATTAGGAACAAGAAGGAAGAATTTTTGGCCTTGGTTGGCACTTCCAGACCACAGGTTGTTGGCATTAGTGAGACATGGCTGACTGTAGATGATATAGCTAGTGGGATTGAATGTGATGGGTATAGTGTGTTCAGGAATGACAAGGAGAATAAAAATGGGGGGGGAGGAATATTGTTGATGATAGCTGATGAGCTGCAGCCAAGGAGAATAGAAGTTGAATTGCAGGATAAAGAAAAGAGCACATTTGAGGCCATTTGGTGTGAGATTGTGGCTAGCAGAACAAAATATACAATTGGGTGTTGCTATAGACCAGGTGATGGAAAAGGTGGTGGAGATAGTATGCACAAGCAAATAGAAGAAATGAGTGGAAGGAGGGTAATTATTATGGGAGATCTCAACTATTGTAGCATTGATTGATTGGAGTGAGGAGAGGATACATGGGAGCAAGGAATTGGATTTTATGCGGTTATTAAGGGATAACTATCTGCAACAGCATGTAATGGAAAATACTAGGGGTCAGAGTGCTTAACCTAGTAATTGCATCTGAGGATTTGGCTGTAACTAATATGACCACAGTGCCACCAATTGGTGAGAGAGTGATCATATGGTCTTGACTTGGGAGGTTGCTAAATAAACCGAATCAGTTCATATAGTTGAGTTACTGAGCGAGCACTTTGCAAGAATATATAATCCAGGTAGTGACATTGCAGAAATGAATGAACCAATAGATTATATGGGAATTGTGGTGAATGAAGTGGAGTTGAGTAGTCCATTGCAAAACCTCAATGTCAATGCATCCGCGGGATTGGATGGTATACCAGCTTGTGTCATACGTGAAGCAGCTAAAGAATGTCAACACCCTTAACCATTTTGTTTAATTTGAGTCTCGGTCTGGGTTAGTCCTGAGTGGGTGGAAGGAGGGGAAAATAGTTCCACTGCATAAAGGAGGTTCCAGGACTGCTGTTGTAAATTGCCGACTGATTAGCATATCAGGAATCGTTGTCAAGGTCTTGGAGAAATCAGTCAAGAAAAAGAATACAGGATTGGATAGATGAAAATGGGATATTGTATGGGGGACAACATGGTTTTGTGAAGGGTAGATAATGCCTCAGTAACTTGCTCACGTTTTATAACACAGCGACGGCTGAACTGGATAAGGGTAATGGGTTTACAGTGATTCTACTGGACCTTGCCAAGGCCTTTGACAGGATACCACATGGAACTCTAATCAGTAAACTGGAGCAGATGGGGATGGATATAGGGTTGGTGAGATGGATAGGAGGCTGGTTGATGGAGAGATACCAGAGAGTGGTTTATTCAGGAGTTGAGTCCAAAAGACAGCTTGTGACTAGTGGTGTGCTGCAGGGTTCTGTTTTTGGACCACTACTTTTCAATTTGTTCATCAATGATATAGGAAAGGATCTGAGAGGAAGTGTTCACTTGTTTGCTGATGATGCAATTGTGAGTGCACAGTATGTCAAAATTTTGCAGGATGATTTGGATAGTTTGGAGGACTGGGCTAGGGAAAATGGATGTCAATTAAATGTGGCAAAGTGTAAGGTTATACATTTTGGGGTGAAAAGATTAGCAGCAGTATATTAGATTGGTGGAACCATACTCCAGGAGATTGATGAAGCCAGGGATTTGGGGGTGTTGGTGGATAGGGAATTGAAGTTTAGGGGGCACATTGCAAAAGTGGCTAAATCAGCTCATCAAATCACTTGGCTTCTGAAAAATACTTTAACAAGCAGAGACAAGCAAGTTTTTGTTCCTCTGTATCGAGCCTTCATAAGACTCCATCTAGACTACTGTGCCCAGATATGGGCGCCAGGGTTTCTTCTTGATGGGGAGGAGGTGGAGAGGATCCAGAGACGAGTGACCAAGATGATAGCAGGTCTGTGAAATGGACCTTATGAGAACAGGTTGAAGATTTGTGGGTTGCAAAAATTGGTCGATAGGTGGAAAAGGGGTGATATGATCGAGACATTCAAATTACTGAAGGGTTTCCATAAGATTATTCCAGAAGATATTTTTGATAACAGGACTGGTGGTGGGAGGACTTGGTGCCATACGTGGAAGCTGGGCAAGAACGTGGTTAGCAGGGGTGTTAGAGCTAGGTTTTTTACTTGGAGAGTGGTGAATGAGTGGAATAAGCTTCCAGAGTGTGTTGTCGGTGCTATTACCATGCATGAGTTCGAGGCGAGGTATGATAGATACAGTATGAATGTCGAATAGTTTTTCTTGACATGATGTTAGGGCCTCCCTCGATGAGTCTGTCGACTCCTTGGAGTTGCCCGTAATAATAATAATAATTTCAGTTACAGGAATAGGTTAAGAGCACAAGGAATCACAGGTAAAATTAATAGTCAATATTGGTTTTAAAAAAATAAATGTAAGCATTAATTCACTACAACAATAATTTCCTATGGGAACGAAGAATTCCAACCTAAACACACGATTTCTCACCTACGTACAACAAAATTGGCGACCAGATAAGAAGAGATATCTTTGTAGATTTCTCATTAAGTCTTATCTTAGTGTTGGAAAGTAAATTCACATACATTTTATTTATTTATTTATTTTTCTCAGTTATTCTGTTAGAATATGTAGGTAAAGTGCATTTTAAAAATAAAATACAGAAAATAACCAATCAATTTGAAAAAAAATCATTTCACTTATCAGAATTCCATACTCTAACAGCATTTGGAATTCGAAACCCAGAAATAACACTTACTCTAAACAAAACGGTGCATAGACTTTCCCACCAAGCTTGGGAAAACATAGCATGAGCAACTATGGGAGAGTGAATATATGTTAGCCCCAGTAAATTATAATGAAAAAGTCAACTGCATTTTCAGACTTGTGTTTGTGTTCTGTGCTGTGAATATATGTTAAAAAAATCAACAATTTGGAATATTCAGAAAACCTAGATAGTACAAAGATGTTCCCATTCTGGAAAAAAATGTAAGTTGATTTTTTTTAACTTAATCATAATTGTAATTTTAATAATCACTGCTTGTATGTTTTGGTAAGCATAATTCTAATACTGAATAGTTTTTTTTTCATAAGAATAATCATAGGGTACATATTAGAGTATCAACATGGATACATTAATGACTTTTCATGTCTAATGTGTGTGTTTGAGGGACACCAGCATATAATTAAATTATTCAGAAAAGCCTAATCACTGCTGCCATCACGACTCTACTCTAAGAATTCCCACCCTTTAACAGGAAAGAAATACCTCAAAATGTATTGGAAAATTAGTACAGCCATCTATAGACAACCAAAGACAAAACTTGACAATGACGGATGTTTGTCACCCTGGGAAAATTCGAAGATATCTTATCTCAAAAACATCTCCCATAATTACATAGGCAAACCAAAACATCATGTGATATCACAGAGAGACATATTTTCTCCAGAAATTTCCAAACACACAACGTCACGATTGGTTATCTCTAAATATCACCTGGCAGACGTGTACCTCCCAGGGAAATTCCAAACATTCCAAAATTTATCTTATCACTATCCATCATCCATAATGCCATATGCAAACCATTTACTTATCTACAACTCTCTAACAACACACATCCAGGACACTGACGTCGCTTCCCCTTTCACCCTACCACTATTTGTTTCATAGCGTCCCACCAATCACGATACGAATGCTTCTCCACTAATATATCTTCCTTTTCCAATCAAATGAATAACGTCACATACTTATAACAACAAATGACGTCACTTATCTACATCTGAAAACAACGCACACCCAAGACACGATTCCTTATCTTATCTTGATCTGGTCACTAGTGCCCCCACCAATCACAATACAAATCCTTATCTCAACCATCACCCATAATTCCATACGCGAACCAAAACACAAGAACTGACGTCACTGACACATATGCCCCCAGGGAAATTCCAAACATTACAAGCTCATGACGTCACATACACAATGACGTCATCAAATGAAGAACCAATCACATCATGATTACTTATCTTTTCTTGATCTGGTCACTAGTGGCTGGTATACTACTGTGGATCTCTCCTTGATCAGAAGGGCTTCATTTTCTTCATCATCAACCTCGGGTGAAGAATATAAGTTTACGTAGCCAGGCCTTTCTCGTTCAACGTTTTTGAGAAGCTTTTTAACAAAAGTGAGTGTAAGCCCTTTGTTGAGTGACTCGATAATGATGTTAGGGTCGATCATGCTAGTAGGCCATTTCAGCTTGAACTTCTGAAGTTTATTAATGAGTATAAGAGCCGGCTCTTTATCGAGCAAATCAGTGACGGCGTCCAGGTCAGGCACGCTCATATCGATTTAATTGCGTGCGAAGCGCAAGAAGAAATCCTGCATGTCTAGAAACCTGCCAGCAGAAATTATGTAGTAAATCCCACAGCTGCAAAGGACTGCCAGCAATACCAAGCGTTGGCCAAATGCGCGAAGCAAAAGCAATTAAATTGCATCAAAAATCAAAGTCTTATCTTGTGCTCCACTATCAGAACCAATATATGAAGTATTCTCCGATATCAGAACCAATATGTGCTCAGCTAACAGAACCAATATATGAAGCACTTTCCAATATCACGGTATGAACACTCAAGCTAAACCATGACTGACTCCTAATCAGAATTTGAAATCTCTACCAAGGTTTAAGTGAACCGAAATTACATATACCCCCACTAACGAATTGCCAGAGCGGTGTACCCATATATTATTATTACTACGATAAAGAGCCAAGAGGCTATTTTTTCCCGGCGGCGTAAATTAAGTTAAGGAGATAATAAATCCCTCATTATTTTAAAGCCGGATACGAAACTCGGAATTCGAAATCTAAGAGTTTCATGCCGAAGAACTATCGGCGAGTCCACGCGTAAGGCATCACCTATTTTTCCGGCGGGTAGTACGCCGCCGGAAAAAATAGCCTTCTTGGCTCTTTATTGTAGTAATAATAATATATGGGTACACCGGTCTGGCAATTCGTTAGTGGAGGTATATGTAAGTTCGGTTCACTTAAGCCTTGGTATTCCAGGTCTACCTACTCACTGATGAAACCTCAATAAAGGTCGAAACCGGTCTGGGTAGTGACCTCTCCTCATGATGTAAAACAGTAATACATCTCATAGGAGCTGCGTTTTACATTACGAGAAAATATTAAGGACAGTGACGGAGCTTTCTCCACCTTTGCAACGAGTTGCCCTAGTGTTGTACTACTCGGGTGATGCCTTGGCCTGGACTCGCCGATAGTTCTTCGGCATGAAACTCTTAGATTTCGATCTCCGAGTTTCGTATCTAAAATAATGTGGGATTTATTATCCCCTTAACTTAACTGGCAATAACTAGTAAGTTAACATTTATAAGATATAAGTAATTAATATTTGACAGTCATTCTCAAAATATGATGATGCTTCCATTTCACCTACTACCAGAGAAAAGGAAAATTGCTAATAACAAGTATATTTATAAAGACATTGATATTTTAAAATCTTGTTATAACGGACTTATTGCACTTCATTATATACTTTTAATGAAGCGTGTGTGAAGATGTGCAAGAAGACAAAGAAAATTGTTGGCGGTGCAACTGAATACAGAACTCCTTGATAGTTCTGATATATGATGAGTAAAGCAATTAGTATAAAACACGGTATAAACTTTAAATATAGTAATGCAAACATTATACTCACGAATTCCCTTAACTGAGAAAGAAATACTTGTTTAGAACTTTAAATTCTTTCGCTATTGATCGATGTACTTAAGTAAAAGTCAAGAAACGTATTATTTCTCAGCTAGCACTTTTTTTAAATATTTTTGTGTCAATCATATTTTTCTTCAAGGTTTAATTTTTCTTTCCTTAAGCGCCGATATATTTGTCAACTATTATGAGAGAGAAAAAAATCTAGAAACTTAAAGAAATGCAGTAAATTGCACAGAGGTATTGAAAACTTTAGAAACCAGGAGCCTTCTCTAATTACAAAGGAAGTTTGCCCAGCGCCTGAGTAAGAAAAATTATCAAGGGATAAAAAGTCTTAACAATGATTGAATCGAAGTAAAAGGAGATGTGAACCACAAACAGTATTCTAAAAGAATATACAGTAGCATCAATCTGTTAAGCTCATTAAAAGTATATTTCTTGACAAAAGGGGAAAGTAATGCCCAAAAGCTTAAACATATTCGAAAAGATAAAAACAAAAAATAATAGGAGAAGAGCACAACAAAGAATTAAAAGGAAGATGAGTAGCAAATATACAAAAAATAGAAATAAAATTGGTGAAAACTATGAATGCTTTTGGTAACCTCGGAAATGAATTTAATGAAATGTTGGTTCTTAAAAGTGAAAATGAGGTGAAGAAAACTGTACATATTGTGCATACTGCGTGTGAATTTTTATTTTTCTGTACCTGAACACATTTTGCTTGATCAAAGCTCAAGGGATCTAATTTTTCACACTTTCGATTTTGAATAAAATCATTCGTATTAAACAGGCTGTAGAAATATCTTCTGACTTTAAGGAATGTAATGCGATAGTCTGATTTTCTGTCTGATATTTGATGAAACTCCGAATAACAAAGAATGCTTATTACGGTTTTAAATCTAGAATTTAATAACAGTAAATAAAAATGTTAACGATAAAATGCGAATTGTATTAATTATACTATCAAAGGTAATGAAAATTGAAGTTTGCTAGGCAACTGCTACGCAGAATTTTTATGTGCAATGTCTCTTATGTCAGGATAGTTATGCGCTCACTTCCTTAGTGCTAGGTTTGAAGAAGAAAGAGGGTAGATTCTGTGGCCAGTTAAAGAATCTTTTCTAGCTTTTTTAGTCATTTCAGAATTATTGCAAGAAATAGTTATTTTACTCCATAAAATAATTGGGTTGTAAGCCAGCAGCAAAATCGACTATATAGTACACCCATTAGTACATAAACGACAAGTAAATACAGTACTACTTCGGACTAGAAATTTCGTCTTTCGTCTGGCAAGCCTAGAAGTGTATACTGAACAGTTGCAATAGATACCAGTTGGGTAGCCTTGTTTCCTTACATTGACATTATGAATTATAATACGACAGCAATTTAGAATATCTATCATTAATATTAATCCTGATTATCAACTGTTGAGAATGTATAGTATAGCACATTAATGCTGTAGGAAGATTTAGGATTAAAATACTTTCAAGACCCTTCCAGTTTCCAATAAGCAGGATAGCGATTCGAGGAACGGCAATCAGCTACAACCTGGGATACGGTTTAAGTTTCTATAATTCATTTGCATACAATTTAACCTTATGACTTGTTTTGCACTGTAACTTTTTTAGACTCACTTATACATTTATTTTTTGTAGCTTATTTCTAATTTTATGAATTCATTTTCTTACGGTTTTAGCTCTGCTAATTCCATATTTTTCAATTTATAATTGGTTTATAAAGTTATGTTGTTTCACTTTAGCTTATTTGTCATGTCGTACAAATTTCACTGGTTAGTAAAAACGAAAACCACATCATACACAAGCAACAATATAATTTTCAGTCTAAACCCATCACGAACTGAGAATATGTATCCGCACGTGATCAGAAAGTTTGACGTAAGGTCCCTCGTGAACCAGTAGTGTAGAGTACTTCCGAATTTAGGATGAATACAAATGATCTGAGCAGTTTCAAAAATGTATTTAAAGAAAAGTAAACGGCATATATAAGTGAAAATGAAAAGAAGAATTTCAAATGTCGTGAAGCTCTCCAAGGAGTTCCATGATGGTCTGAGTTTAATGTAGGAGTGGAGCGCAATAGATTTTCTCAGAATGTTGATTCGTTTAACTGCCTCTTTGCTTTATTTCCGAGGACTGCGCGAAAAAGAGCCACCAAACGCAACGAACGTTGTTTACACTGTTGTCTACCCGACCGAAATTTTTTCTTTCTTTGCAAATATACTTCGGTCTTGAAATTGTCTATTCTATTATCGAACTGAATTCGCACATGCACACAAAATTATGTGCTCTAAATGCGTTTTTCTGGCAACAAGTTAGAAAATGAACAGCAGATTTCGAAAGGAAACCGACAAGCAGTTTTACATGCGATCCAAAGAAAACTAAATAAAATAAATATTTGGACGCTTCCGTTCCTATAGTATTACGTTTCATTCAGCATGTCGTTTAGCTTTCTTTAAATAAATTTATAAAACTACTGGATCATTTGCGTTCATGTGGCATTTATGAATCTAGCAAAATAGTTCCACTCAGATTTCTCCAAAATTTACTAATTTTGAAAAAAAAAAAAAAAAAAAAGAGTAACTCTACTTGTATTTTGATAAACTTCTTATATTACAACTGTTTCAAGCAAGTTTTAGTTTGTGTTCAACGCAAAGATTATAAGGGATTACTTAAGATTAAAAACGCCCAATATTAGGGACTAAAAATTAGCCAGAATTTTTGTGATCGGAGAGTTTCTAGTAAGCGAAACCTTGAACTGGGTACCGACCCGATGGCAACATTCTACGAGTAGATTAGCATCGTCCCCTCCCTCCTCCACTCCAACTTTTGTTGAAGGCTGTGTTAAAACCCCTTTATATAATATTTCACCATCTGGTCTCATTACTTGTGAGTTTTAAGTTCATGATGACTGGTTCTAGTTTTGTCTGATAATGTGTTTCTTGAAATCATATGGTTTTTTTTTTTTTTTTTATGCGCGAGGAGAGCATATAATGCTTGCGAAGGATACGTAACTTTTACTAATATGTATTTATAACGTTCAACAAATTGTAAATGAACATTAACTTCCGAAATCAAAAGAATTTAACAAGAAATAAATAAATTAAAATTAATGATGACATTTTTTTTTTAATCTGATAAAAAGCAAACTAATAATTTTGTTCTTCAGCATGATACTCATTATAATGACTAAATATACATTTTTGGGGGAAAAAAAGAAAAAAATTGCATTTACGAATAATATTTAATTAATAAGGCAAAAATTAAAAGAACAAGTAAGCGTGATATATGCTCGAAATAAATTTTAATTATCGCGCAGATAGCGGCACGAAAATAAGGAAGAAAAGACTGAAAACTCTTTTTAAAGCCAATTACAGAGAAGGTGAAGAATGGATGAAAACTGTAGGTAGTTCCTGGGGCAGCACAACCACCATACTGTACTCACTAATTGCTGATTAAATTCTAATCTCGCAAAGAAGAACTGCGGAAAGAATGACTGGGGAATGAAACGAGGAAGATATACGCACGCATAATGAAGACGGGGATGTTGAGCGCATTCATTACAATAGTATAAAAATTATCGCAGTAATTAATATATTTCCGCTAGATTACGCGGACAGCAGGAATTCGTTTCCCTGAAGAAAATGAGGGAAAAATTAATACAGAAAAATGCCACACTAATCAAGCGTCCTTTATAACCTACAGGGTATTAACACAAGCGAAGAACAGGTTGAAAAATGTTGCTGGAAGTCGAAAAGCGAAAGCTGCTTATTATTATTCCTCCAGGGACTTTGTTTAGTCAGGTAGATAGCTGGAATAATACGTACCTTAACATGTTCTTGTTACATGTGAGAAAGAGGAAATAAATGACAAATGAGTGAAAGACAAACAGATATATCATAAAGCTCATTACATAAGTTGAAATGCTCATTATCTCGATCTAACTTGTTGATATACAGACTATCACTTCCTATTTGTACTTTAAACCGAAGCGAAGTATGACAGATAGAATCGCTTCCATTTTTAATAGTATTTAGAGCGACACAAAATGATAAATGAAACTAAAGAAATACCCATTTTTGCTGATACACATAACTTTCTATCATGGACATTATAACTTCGTGTTAATTAACATATCTCTGAATTTAGCCCAAATATTTTCTGGACAATCCAAGTAAATAATAACGCTGAAATGATGATGCAAATATTTATCTCAGATCTGTATGAGGAGTCTGGCCTAGCGGTTAGAGAAGTGGTATTCTTCCGGAGAATTTTTTGGTGGAGCAGTTGTAAAATTATGTTACGACTAATCAGAAATCAACATATCTCCGTTATGTTTCAGAAATGATAATACTGAAAAAAGACAAATATTTCGCTGCGTCCAGAAAAATAGGCTCCTCATTTCTTTAATCCCATTAACAGACAAATTCCACATAAATGATAGAGAACATTGGGAACGGAAGGAATTTATCTTAAGTGGCGTGAATGTAGGAGAGCAACTATACTCAGGAGTGAGAACTTGGATTCAAAAGATAAATTCTAGATTGGGATTTATCAAGTATTATCTTCGATTTATAAGGTAATTGGGCAACCGAATTCGAATATTGGAACAGCCTTGTGATTACACAGAGGTATAATTACTATTTAAAACGCAGGGCCAGGAAAGTAACGGGTACGGCGCGGAATCCGAACGGAGCATGAAAAGAAATTGGCTAGGTATGGCTAAAGGCATTGCAAGAGAAATTTATCGTTATGCCGCTAGTAAAAGAATGAATGTGGAAGAAAACCCTTACTGAATGCAGATGATTACTGTTGCACAACCTGGAGATAAGAATTCGGCAATAGGGACAGATGGAATATCAGCACGTATACTAAAGGCAAGTTCAGCCAAATTGGCTAGGCCTTTCACATGTTTGTATAACTTGAGTCTCAGCTCAGCAAAGAGACCAAAGGAATGGAAAGAATGTATAATAGTTCCGTTGCACAAGGGCGCTGCATAAACTGATGTCTAATTAACATATCGCTATCTCTGGTGTGGTGGTGAATATTTTATAGAAGTTAGTAAGAACTCGCGTACAGAAATGGGTAGACAGACAAACTATACTCCACAAGGAACAGCATCAGTTTACTAAAGGGAGGTCATGTTCTAGCAATTTGCTCATATTTTATAATAGTGTTCCGGCAGAGTTGGATAAAGGAATTGGATACACTACGTTAATGTTGGATTTTGCTGAAGCATTTTATAGGATACCACATGAAAGGCTTGCATAAACTGGAGAATATGAGATCTGGAATATAAACTCTCCTTGGATAAGTGGGTGGTTGACAGACAGTTATGAAGGTGCTATACGGTGAGTGCGAGTCTACCAGATTTAAGGTGACAGAGATCTGTCATTGTTCAACCCGTATATTAATAGACAAATTAGCAAATAATAACTCCTGGAATGATCTAACAGGAGATGTTCTATTATTTGCTAACGATGCAAAGATAGGCAAGGCGATCGGAGATGCTTCGGATATTTAGCACTTGTAGAATAATTTGAATAGGTTTCAAATGTGAGAAAATGAAAGTGGCTATCAATTCAATATTAGTAAGTGTAAAGTTATGCACTTTAGCATGGTGACATTTTTAACGGCATATTTCATTAGTGGCATTGATGCTACAAGAAACTGATAAGGTTAGGGATCTTGGCGTAATGGTGGATAAGAATTTTAAGTTCAAAAGGTTACATATCAAAAACTGCAAATACAACTCAATGCTACTCCTTCATCTTTCATTCCACCTCAAATTCCTTGATTAGGAAGTCTTTCATTCCAGCAACATGAAAAATTATTTCTTGAAGTTTAAATTATTTAAAATTTTCTAAACTAAAATATGACGCTCACCTTTTGAGCTAGTAAAGGACCTCACTTTTAAATAAGATTCACATGTGGAATTAAACCCTATTCATGAAATGACAAATAAATATTATCACCTGGTGAGAGTTCGCCGTTCCACTTCCCTGGGACGCCAGAAAAAAAGTTCATGTTTGGTCTTTAGAGATTTAGATAATAAATACAAATAATAATAATAAAAAACAGTAATCATTAATAACTTCCTGATATGTATCCACATGATTTTTTTAATTCTTAGCTCACGTATTATTAATAATAATATTAATGCATTATAGATTACAACCTCTTGAGTGAGATTGGCATAATAATTATTTTGCATATTTCATTGTACAGGTACGATGAAATTTTTTTTATTTACTTCTTTTGGATACGAGAGTCTCACCCATGAAATGTGGTACTTATAGCATCTCATAGCCTCAGTCAGCAATTGGCAAAGACGCTGAACACGAAGCTTTTCGGTGTCAATGTTAAATAAGAATGTGATGAACGTGATCAAAATCATCTACGAGCGGTCTCATTGGTCGAATAAACGGAGACTTGATATGGCTTGGAAAAAAACTAAGTTCCGTCCGAGAGTAACATTTCCGGCTTAGGCCGCTCATAGCACTAATGTAAGACTTTTGCAACTTTCCGCGAGCGGCATTATTATAAAGGATACTAATCGACAGATAATGAAAAGTAATAGTAGAATGTTACATTCTTTATTAACTAAAAATTCCAATAAATGGGGGGGGGATATCAGCTGATCGTTTACCATAAGAAATCGGTTATATTTTTTAAAGTGGAGGAAACTTTTTGATGAGTCTGTTGAAAATTAAAATCTAGCTATTTAATTTAAAGAGAAACAACAAATATAACAGCCTTCCGTGATTAAATAAAATATAGCATGAACCTTCTTTCAGTGTCGCTATAACAGACTAGACAAAATAAGACACTGAAGGTAAGCATTGTCTGTGTGTGCGTGCCCGCGCGCGTATGCGGTAAAGCACGAAAACAAGGTTTCCGAAATTAAACAGAATTTCTCTTCTCGCGTAGCTTAAAGTAGCTGCCAGTTATCCGCTAAAGCAGGCGAATATAACTTCCTTGGACTCGAACATAACGCATGGATAAATTCTTAGCAAATTACTTGAATTACAACTGCAACAAAATACTAGAATAAGTTTCCTAAAGACGATCATATTAATTGTTGTATTAAGCATTATATATATATATATATATATATATATATATATATATAATATTAGTTCTCTTAATTAATCCACCGAATACATCTATCTAGGGGAGCAGACCCAAATCATTCATTAGCCAAGCTTCGTGAAGCAAAAGGTCAGTACTGAGGCTACATTAATTAAGATTCTATTCCTTGAAGTTTTGATGAATATTGCATGAAATATTAAAAGTTTTCCATAAACAGGAGGATAATTTATGTTCCTTTTGAGAGAGAAAGTTTCAAATTAATAACTAATTAATAATATGATTACCGTGCCTTGTTTCCGTAGCACGGTTGTTTGTTTTGCATGCCAATGATTGCGGCAAAACTCTGCGCTTAGAAAGAGGTTTGCAAAATTAACCGACTAAGAGAACATGCGCACGCACACACACACACATCCGCACGCACGCATACAAGCACAGATACATATATTTAGTATAGTATAATATATAAATAGGTATTTCATATGTCAACAAAACGTGCTCTGCGGTGTGTATTTAGGAATCTGTATTTGACATATATTTATTTCTCAGCTAATTAATTTATCGAATTGATCTCCAAAAGTTATCCCGCAGGGTATTCAAAGTAATTAACGAAGAGACGCGCCTCGTCAAAAATTGAAGAAACTTAGTTAATATTAATAGGATAAAAATTAAATTAATAAGAGTATAGAAATGGAAACTTGGATTAACTACAAGAATTAAGCGATAAATAACGAAATTGATTAGATTTAGTTGAAATTTACGAAATTATTGTTTTAATTGGTCTGGACCCGTTTGTTCGAAAACTAATAGCTGTGAAATATTTGAACTGTTTATAGTTCACCAATCTTAAATTGCTATTTCGACAACAGGAGAATTTTCAGGTAAATTTATCGGGGACAGTAGTCATTCGAGTAATATACCTTGAGAAAGTAGTAATTAGGAAGCAGAAAACTGACTGCAATTTTAGAATAAATGTATCGATATTGATTTTAATAATTAGTGTTGCCGCTAGAAGTTCACATCTCAATAATAACAACGTCATCTAAACAGATGAGTTATTTATTTATTTATTTATTGAAAGAATTTCTTAATGAAATTGGTAAAACAAACATTGAGAAATAATTGTTTAAAATCCAGTAAAAATGGTGCACGTTGTAAGGAAAATGCGGGATATTTCCCTACTTTTCCTTGCTTTATATTGACGCCTTTCATTTTCATCAGACTGAGCTGAATTTCTCAGATGGACCTTAAACAACGTAATAGCTATATTTCCAATTTGGTCCAAATGATGTTACCTGCACAAGTGTCTGAAGAGGAAGCTACCCCTCCACACCTGCCTTTAGTTTGATTTTGCTGAATTTCACCGAAACCAACTGAAATGCGGAGGTTCTACTGAACTAATGGAATCGACGACGTCCTTTGGTTGGAAAGACCTGGGCTTGAGTCCGTCTAGGACGCGAAGAACCTTTATCAGGGCTTTTCAACTGAAGCCGGTTTCATAAGGAGGTAGAAGGTTTTCTCCCGGAAATGTGGGCTTTTCGTCCTTCAGAACAGGCAAACCTTAGAACACACGCAATTAACATACATGATACACTGGCCTCATAGCCTGAGTTGCTTCAGCCGTAAATCTAAATATACTAAACCGAATCGGTATTTGTTGGAAAGCAGTCGAACCGTGCGACATGCAGTGGTATCTTGCACAAAAAGCGCCCCCATTAGACCCTCCCTAATTTCATTCGTGTCCTGCAATGCAATGTGTAACTTTGTTTTATTGATGACCCCTACTCATTCCCATTTCCCATTAGCGTTACACGAACAGAGCCCTTTAGCACAAGTCCGTGCTGCAGAGAAACCCGTTAATAGTTGTGGTAAAGTTTATAGAGAAAGGTTCGAGTCTTCCTTCTACGTTTTCTTATGGTCCTCTCTGTGGCATAGAGGAAAACCCGGGAGCTGCATAAAGCGGTAGGGCAAATATAGATATAAAATAATCGCTCTTCGATGTATTTTATATCATTGACTGTTGCTCCACTTATATTTTTAAAACATGAATACACCAATAAGTGCAATCATATAAGTTGACCAAATACTCGAACTGTTTGTAACGAAGAATAGTTATTCTAAACCAATTTTATTTCAGAATGGTTAGTTTAGGTTAATTTCCTAATATTCTTAGATTTAAGGTCGAGAAGAGGCATTGCCTTAGATTAGTTATCAAAGTTTAGAAATTATAAAAATCAAGAAATATTTTAATTTATTATTTACATCAGCAATGCACGAGTTTCTAAACCGTTTGTCTATCAGTGCCGTACAAGATCATGTGGCTAAGGGGTAAAAAGGACCATATCGATATTTGTTTATTGAATAGATGGAGACTGTATCCCCTTGGGAAAATAGCACAACGAACGTGTTCCCTCCAAAAAAAAAAAAAAAAAAACGAAATATGGATGAAACGCAAGAAGAGAATGAGAAGTTTGCACTGTAGATTTGAAACTGAAATGAGTATGGATGCTGAAAAGAAGCTGTAAGGGTTTGGGGTTTTATAATTGCATAGAAATGGAGGAGTGATTGTAGTCAGATCGGTAGAACAATGGCAACTAAAATATCTGAAGAAATGTTATAAATAAAATGCCTGTGATAAAGTGATTTGAGTGTATGCTCCTGAGAGAGAGAGAGGAAGCAGTTAGGCCATTCATTTATTAATTGGACTGCACTTTTACAAAGAATCAAGTATGTTTTAAAAAGGTTTTGAGCGCTTCATCACAAAGGAGAAGAGAAAGCTTGATCCTTGGCAATAAGAAAGAGCGAATTCTAGGCTTGCCATTTTCTACCATGTCATGTTAGAGCTGACGAATCCGCAAGTGTCACCTAATGACAAAACCATTCACGCAAAGCTCGAATCAATGATACGATTGATGTTATATGAAAAATAATAGACTTGCTTATAGAGACCTGTAAACTGATAGTGCATATAGTTTATATTTGTATCGGAAATACGTTTTATGATATTTATATTCAATGTACATTTTATTTTTTTAATATTCTTGATACTGTTCTTGACGAGAGAATTTCTGATCCGCAGTGCTACCGAGACATATCTTTCATGTATGGTGATAGAAAGGATAACGAGTATGGGCATACACTGATGAACATATCCCATAATATTGAGTGACCTCGAAAATTCGATAGCTGATCGGAAACCCTTCTTTGTTACCATTACGTTCACGTATACTATCTAGTGGCATGCCTGCCGAACGGCATTTACTGCTGTCCCCTCGAATTGGGAGAGAAGTTCTGGGACCTTGCAGTGTTTTTGGCATGTCAATGTATGGGGCATCACCTATGCTGCATATAAGAAGACACAAAGTAGACCCGAAAGGAGACCTGAAATTTCGGGGGTGTCCAAGGCATGGACACCCGAAATTGTCTGTCCATGCCTTGGTCGCCAGGCATGGACAGACAATTCAGACCTCTTGAAAGCAAGATGGAAGTGTTTCATCTGGCGATGCAAGTCTTTTACCAGCTAGCAACCTATTTGACATATTCCCAACAGTGGAAGGTCTTGGTGGCAGTAATCATCAACTAAGTCAAAGGCCAGTTGTGGAATCTCACACCACAGGAAGGCGTTTTTCAATGGAAGATATCGCTTATCAGCTTCAGCTTTTGTGGCATAGATTTGTTTGCTTTCAAAGACATACGAAGGTATAAAACGCAAATATTGTAAACTAAATAAACGAATTATGGTTACATGTATGTAATATAAATATTACTTTTGGTTTCTCTTTTTTCCTTGAACAACGCCACCCCATCGTTTACTCTTCTGCTACATGCTGGATATAAATGGAAATCGCAAGTTATTTTTCCTCTTTTAGTATTTTAGGGATATCTTACCGTTATTTTTGCATACGAGGATGCTCTTTTTTTATATAAAATATTACCACTATGCCATCTACTAATATGTTATATTATCAGTTACATTCAGGTACTCCAGTACATTAAAATGTATTGGAGTAATGTATTTCCCCTTCTAGATTTACTTCTCCAATCCTTTGACCAGTATTCTGCACTCAGGCTTCAAACAAACACATTGCATACTCCGAGGTCTTTCACTGAAATATCCATTTTTTAAATTTTTAATACGTCACACATATTGAAGCTTTTATTTTCGATTATAATTTTGTACATTGAAGCAAACTGACAATTATTGAGAGACAAAATGTTTTAATGTAACCGAGTCTAATATAAACCAGAAAAGAAAAGAAAAAAATGGTACTGACACTTCACATTCATCGATTTTAGTTGTAAGTATCCAGAACAGTTCTCGTGACTGTCTCAGAAAACTGTAATTTTCCAATTGTTTTCTCGTAGTTTGTTTTAATTTTATTTATACTTTTTGAACTTTCTTCAAACTGTAATTTTTCGCATGCCTTAAGTATGTCATGAGCAATGCTATTCATATTTTTCATTTCAAGAGCAGCTTATAATTTGTGCAAGTTGAGAGATGAGATTGCGTTGCATTTATTTTTACCTATCCTTTAAGACAATGAAAATAGATAAGGATGTATAAGAATTTGTCACACATCATGAACACTTTAATTTAAGTTATATCGTTAGTTTGGTTATTTGAAAACCATTACAAAAGTTTTTATATTTGAAAAAAATGAATTTTTCTGCTGAAAGAATGGTGGAAAGGTGCTTTACAATGCTAAGGAAAGTAGCACTCTAGAAGAATTCGAAAACAAACAAACAAAAAAATAACTAAAGTACGCCACGTGATAAAAGATTTTTTGGATATTAAATTGCCTATTAACTAAATTGAATAGAAAAAAGTATTTGGGAACTATGAAATCAAATATCAATTTGGTTGGTTGCTTATTATACGCCAGAGGTAGTGGTTACAATAAGTGTCCTAAATGGAGGCTTCACATAATAATAATAATAATGACATCAGTTCGATCCTAAATTTTAGTTCAGTAATCAGGCACTTTCCTATTCAGGATTCCGATATGTTACAGCCCTATTATATTCAGGTACTCCAAATACAATTTACGTAAATCAACATTCCCAATAAACCTGCGGTCTATATTTTCCAAGACTAATTCGAAGGACCATCTTAGCAACATTCTAGATTTGGTACTCCGATCTTTTGATGATCAGTATCCTACACTCAGGCTTCCAACAGACGCGTTGCATACTCCGATGTTGACTTTCACTGAATTTCACTGTATAATCTTTTTCTCCTCTGTTTTGCTTAAAGGAGGGGAAAATGTGAGCATTCAGGACGTAAGACCTTCCACCGCCGCACGAGACCTGCTAATTCATTCTTAGTTGTAAAACCCATTTTTAGATAAATGTTCTTCATCGCAGGCGAAAATCGCCCTCTGGTCGTTTCGAACCAAAGGGTGCATTACGTCGTATCATCGTTTTAACTGCTGTACAGAAGAGCCAATAATCATTTTCCTAATCTATTGGTCTATTCTTCAAGAGGAATGAAATTGCGTGAAAGAGAAAAACGAAATTTATTGCATTTACTTTTTAAAGCTTTGCTAAGAATATGAGTCAAATTTAAATAACTGTCGAGTTTAGTTTTATTCTTTAGAACTTAGACGAATGTTTGTTGAATAAATCGAGTCAAGTTTCTTCTTTTTTTTTTGTTCAAAGTAATGAATTGTCTCTTCTTAAATAAAAACGATGTACTAAACACTATTTTTACTATCTGCACAGTTGACGTTTCTTGGTGATCATGACTAATGTCATCAGTCTCTATGCCAATTTCACATGTCATGTGTCGCATGCCTTCAATATTGTGTAGCTCCTGTTGATATTCTGTAAGCTACTTGATTTATATCGCTGGCGAAGCTTCTTTTGGAATCCTTCATTTGTTATTATTTTATACAATATTGCAGTATCAACGGCATGCGTGTTTCTCACCATAACTCCAATACTGACTTTGATATAAGAAACAGATCTGAGATATAATGCAGAAATATATTCGTATTAGCTAAACATACGAAAGTGATTCAAGCGCACTTAGGTAGGGAAAGAAAGTTTTTTCATTTCAAAATATGGAAAATAGGTATGTTTCATAAGCCACGATACTATTTTTTTTCACGCCTGTAACTTCCCCACTAAATCGGTAAAGGCCTCTCCCATTGCGGGAGAGTTATGGTGACCCACTCCATTTTGGGGGAGTGTTTATTCATTGTATGAATGAACGATACTATTTATTAGTGTGAAATATTTGCATTTCTCTTCATGCACGTCTATTAGCAGACATCAAATTTGTGATATTGGGTAGTCGCCTACTTCCAAAAAAAAATCTGTCTGATTTCCCGTTTAGATCGCTATCCATTGGAGAGTTTGCAAATAACTACAGCAATAAGTCCTCTTATTGTTTGTATTTACCAGCGAATGTTTTGCCGAAGGAAAACATTCAATTTCCGGGAGGAAATCCTATCACCATATGCGACTGGCTGACTCAGTTCAGTTAAAAAGAGCTTATAAGGTTCTTTGGGTCTTTCATGCTCCCCTGGATTGAGAGTACAAGAATTTGATGAATATGATGGAAAATGCAAATGATATTAAGTGAGAAATTGTAGCTCGGCTAATTTTATTTATAAATTTTTCAATTAAATTTTATAAACAATATGCGTTACATATAAATAAATGTAGTTTATTTATTGGCAGTCAGTTTTTTCGTTCTAATAAACCATAGAGATTGATACTTAAAGGAAGGTGAGATGGAAATATTTATCCAAATTGCTACAGTAAATCAAATTAAATATAAGCCAAGACTGTAATAAAAGAAATTTAAAAACAAACCAGCTCCTATTAGACAGATTTTGGGGGTCAGTTTAAAGATTCAACAATGCTTCTCAAATCTGTTATTATATGTGTACAAAAGGGTCGTACTAATACTCCTCATGCCAAAATACTGTCTTCCCATATATTTTGAGTCACGTAGGTTGAGAACAAAAATAACCAAGATGAAATTTCAACAGTTGAAATATGTAAAATCTGAATTGTGCTAATTATCAATAACGTCATAATTACTTCCTGGATTACTTGCACTGATAATATGGATTGAGCAATGTAACACTTGAAAAGAGTTATTTTACAGCTTTTTAGTGCGAAACCCCCCCTCTAAAAACACGTTCCAGAATTCAAAGATCTAATAATGAGTTTCATGCATTTTTACTGAGGTAAAAAAAAAGTTAAGTGGAAAATTTCCACCGTTGACATATTCCATCAGGACGGTCATATTTTATTTACATGGACCATTTGTTATGGTGAAAGGAATAACTTTTTGCACAGTCCAAGCAAAAACTACATCATCGAGATTTAATAATTCATAGATCCAACATTATTGGAAATATTTGTAGCAACTTGAAGCACTCTGCGCTAGAGCATGGATCAATACTATTTATCTTATCTTCATCATTCTTAGGACAATAAATAAGTTTTATTTAATAGTATAAAAAATCAGTTTTGGTTCTAATATTATTTTCATTTGTTGCACACTTTCCAACTGCTTGAACTATTTTTTAAGAAGTCCAAAACACATACTTCCATCTGTTTTAGTACATTTGAAATTCTTCACATGAAGAAATTGCCGTTGGTCTACTTTTTTCTTAATAAAACATCCCTCTTAGCATGGATAAAAAAAATCACAGTTTTGGGGTTATTCAAAAATTTAGTTTCTGTGTACAGAGTCAATCGCTGTTCTCGACATTTCAGTTATTAGGCGTCTCCTTAGTGCCTTCTTCAAATACGATTCGCACTAGTTACGAACCTTCAAATATAATTATGGGTCGTCGTTATTTTATTTAATTTACGTTATTTGTTTGTCCGAGGCCGGAGTAAATGCGGGCTTGTGTGACCTAATTATGCGTATATGCGATCTTAATTTAACAGTAATGAAAGACAAATATTTATTGTAAAACTGATATTTTGGGGAAAAGGAATTTACGAACTCCAGTTTATCTTAAATGATTTCACAAGTGCAAACAAAATGTTACAATAGAGTTTAAAAACTCAAGTGCTTCAAACACAAATGAGCGAAGCTGTGATTTAGGGGGTATCCCGTGCTGAAGTGACCTATTTACAGATAGAATGCGCCCCTTTATTACTAACTTACTGTAACAATTTAATATATTTGATGTTAATCAAATATGTTAAATTATTTGAATTATCTCCCCACACACAGTTATTATTAAAAAAAATTAAAATATGCATTTATTTAGAAATGATTATTGAGAAAACCTGGTTAACGCAGAAATTTAAATTTCGAAATATAAGAACGCGCATTGTTTTTAATTTGAAAAGAACATTTGAGCATTTTTTTTTCAAGTTTGATAAGCCGGACAAATATGTACAATATGTTAAACTGTTATCAAACAGCTGGTTTATAAGAAAGGAGGACTTTATTACTAGGCATTACAATGTTCACATGATTATATTTTATCTAGCGAGTTCTGACTTTTATATTTAAAACTAAATAATTATTATTTTTTAATTAAAACGTTTACTTTTAACAGAATTTTACTTTATATATAAACATCTTTCGGTATCTCCAAGACCACATTTCATTGAGTACAAAACTTAATGATACTTACGTATCACCAGTAGATGATTAACAGAGTAGCTATGTTATAGTCATCTGTTGTAATTAGAGGAGTTAAAGAAACCTGTCTATATACTTTTGAATTATTAAAACAATAATCAGAAACTAATGTTATTAGTCAAAAACCGAAGTAAATGTAAATTTTATTAATAAAAGAAATTAAAGTAGACAGAACTATTGTTCGGCTAGTTAATGGGGTACTAAAGACCGGACTGTGCAGTGTTATGGTTGGTAGATATTAGGCATTTGATCGTAGTGCTGAACAGCTTCCTGCGATGAGTCCTTGGACTCCGTGAAGGCGTCATGTAATGATATTCAGGCCAAGAAAACTGTCGATTGAGAGTTCTGCAGTTGACCATAAGAAACTGTGAGACTGCACAGACATAACTAGGGGATTTTGGTGGCATTATTTTAGAACTGAGAAAGGAAAGCAACCGAGGCCATGTAGCGTGTGTATTTATATCTATCAATTCAAGATTTCGAAAATAAAACCAGACTATTCTGTATATTTATGAAAAGTGCCCTGATAAGTTGAGAGAGAGAGAGAGCACTAGATTTCATTGTCTTCTGAATGTTCGAAATAAAGATGTGATATATGAGAAGACAAAGGATGCCAACACACTTTAGGTAGTTCAATGCCCGCCTTTTTAAAACCTAATTGCTTGTGTTTTTTCTATATTTACCATTTACTTTTATACTTTTTTATATTTATATATATATTTAAAATATAAAAATACAAATTTTTATATTTTAACAATCATTCGATATACAGTATGAATATATGCCTTTTACAAACACAAATAAATAATTTCTTAGTATCTTTAATTTATAGTATAACCAAGTGAAAAAACTTCTAAGAAATTTCACTCTTTTTAGAGCTTTCAGGAATCGCCTTCTTTATATTATTTTCCCCTTATTTTTTGTGAAGGATTATTGCCGTCTTCAAAGTTTTGTAAGTTACAAATTTTCTTTGAAAAAATTTTTACTGATGACGTCTTTGTCGTCCGCATTGATCTGTGTTGTTTTCAGACGTAAGGTGTTTGATAATTGAAATTTATTTCGAAATCTGTTTTTAATTCCTATCATTGGCGAAAATCGTAGGAGTAAAATCTTCCAATGAACATGTAACCAATCATATTTTAATTCCCAAAATCAGCTCGCGACGCATACTTTCGGGAATCTCTGTATTATATAGCACAGCAGTAATTTTAGTTAGATACTACTTATGTTATGACATTAACAATTGCCAATCAATTCTAAAACGCTTACGTGAATTTGTTTGATAACGGAAATTAATTACTGGAAAGTGTTTATGCGAATTATGGAATGATATCTGCATAGCATGAACGAAAGCGAAACATATGTTTTTCATGTAAAACTTTTGTAACGTCATAAGCAAATTCGCCCCATCATATCAGTTACTTTATTTTTATTCCGATGCCCCTTAGGTTTCTTCTGAATAATAAATACTTCACAAAGCGCATCATAATAAGAATTAACTGAAAAGCAGTCCACTGCATAAAATGACCGCAAAATATTAATTCGGTAGTAAAAACTTAAAATGTATTGTCATTTATTAAATCAATTACTCGTGAGATTATGGGATGATTCATTATCAATGTATCGCATTATTTATGTTAACTTTAGTAGCCAATAAAAAGTCCATATGATATTTTGCGAGAAACTATATTACACCATGATAATCAGATTTATTTCTTATCCTACTGTAAACACGCCATTATAAGGAAAACGGAGCAGTGACTATCTATTAATGAAAATATTCTATGCTTTTCATTCACTGAAAAATATAGGACTAACAGCCTATTGATCAGGAACACAAAACGCTTTTTTATTCATGATTTTAACTTTTTTAAATGAAATAATATTGAATCACTTCATCCCACCACCATTCAAGGAATCTGTATATTGCATTAATAATGTTGCATAGTGTGCTAAGGACAAATAATTTTGCTTTCTTAACCAGTTTATTTCAACAATAAGTAGATTCATTACTTTTGCTGCCTGGTTACTTTGCCTGCTCTGCTGATATATGTTTCTTCTGAACAATAAATGTTTCACAAAGCGCATCATAATAAAAATAAAATGAAAATCAGTCCTCTATGGCTTTCTGAAAGGAGAGGCCTCTGCTATTTCAATATGAGATCTACCCAGTTTATCCTTCATTTTGGAGGGGGGGGGTAGAGTCTTGTAAATGAGCCTCGCTCCTAGACGAATTCGAGTCTACGTCTGTTCCAAGAAATGACACACATCCGCTTATTGTTGCACGGAGACGCAATAATATATATATATATATATATATATATATATATATATATATATATATAGCTGGATAAAATTCAAAAACCTACTACGCCAAACATTCTTTGCAGATACTTTTCTAAAATGATACAATAGATGGAAATTCATATTTCATAAAATTCGTGTTATTAATTAATTTTTACATATACAGATAGAATACGTATTATTATTATTTTGGATTTGAGAATATGTATTCCATTTAACATTTTTATGAGAATCCCATCCCTTAAAGGTTGTAAATCTATCGCAAATTTAGTAATAGACGGGCTAAGGTGAAATAATCCACCTAATCTGCTCTTGAAAGATCAAATATGCAGTAGCATTCTTTCAAGCTACTTGGGCAAAATGAAAAAGTTTGAAATCTTCACTCAACAGGGTAGCGGCGGTGGTAGTCTCACTTCAGAAATCGCCTCGGTGTTGATAATAATAATAAAATTTATGTATATTATGAATAATAACTAAATTCATAATCTAGTCGAATGATTTTACTGTGAGAACAGATGCAAAATTTCATCAAAATAAAAAAATAAATAAAATCCTTATATGCTAAAGTGAAAGCTTCAAAAGTTTTCTCTTCTTTCATTCTTCTGTTAAACCTAAACATAAAAATTAAAACGATGTAGCAAAGACTAGAACCGAAACAAAAATAATTAAACAAAAAGATCAAGCTTACCTGCAAGAAATACGTTACGAACAATCTTCTTGCGAACAACGTCAAGTTTTTCCTTTTGGCTGCGTCCTTTACTTATTTACTTACCCAGTTCCTTAATCCCTGTAACATATGCCACTGTCTCGCGCATCACGCAAGGCGGTGGCACTAAGCCTTATCTTCCGTCGGAACTGCATTATTGCCGTCGAAAGGAGCACCCAGCGGAATGGTGATTACCGGAGGATTTGCTTAGTCCTGGCAGCACATTCTTGCTACCTAAGCCCCCCCCCCCCTTCATTTATCATTGAATTCCCGAGACAAACTGTTTTATCTTGTGTGTGTCTTCGTGTTTACGTGCAAGCCAGCACAAGTACTGGAGAGGAGGGAGAGGGAAGAACAGAACTAACTAGCGTTTCCAAACTTGTTATGTTCGCAGTGTAACGTAAGCGTTTATAGTGATAATTAATGTAATGAAAAGGAGAAAGGCTGTCACTGAAACTAAAAACATAGAGCGGGAAGAAACTTTATCACTGATTGGATTTGGTAACTGCGGGATTAGTATTTTCTCGAAAATGCAGTCCGAGTACTCTAGCGTAGTAGTTAAGTTTCTCCTTTATTTTTATGTTGGGAGAATCGCTGTTTGCCTCACTTATAATGTACGGATAAGTAATAACATGATTACATTTTATAATTTGCAATCAAATTTTCTGTTTGCTTTTGATCCCTAAATTGTGAAAGAATATGATACGTGGGAGGGGGGGGGGATGTATGCAAAATTTAAAAAAATATTCCAGCGACTTAAATTGATTAAAGATAATTCCTTCCTTAATAATAATGAAAAGTTGTAATAATGTGTCCTGTAATCGAGAAACAACCACCCCCCACACACACACATCACCTCTACCACTTCCGTACACACTTATATATCCACTTATTATTATTATTATCATCATTATTATGAATGATATGTAAATGCTGTATGCATTCGTTGTTTCAAACATTATTCCCATATGTAGCTTTAATCATATATTATTGTGCTTAGTTAAATGCTCGATTTTGGTAGTAAAGCGTATATGTGTATAAATAAAGTTTAGATCTAGTTTATTATTATGAAACAGCAGTACTGGATAGATTTTTGAGTGGAAAATAAATAAACTCTTCTAACAAGCCGAAAGGACGAATTAAAATCATTATTATTCGATTTCAGCATCGGAATAATAACTAAATAAATAATAAATAATAATCATTTTTCACCTGATCAAATAATGGCCTGAAAAATTATTTAAAATAATAATTTTAAAATAGTATCCAAAACACTACTCACAAATTTACCGAATGTAAGTTTACTAAACATTTTGAAATTAAGGGAAAGGAAATTTGAATATTTCTATAGCGAACTGACGGTTCTGTTCAGCAGGATGGATATTTGAAAACAGCCAGTTATCAAAAACGTTTATCGCATCACATTAAAGTAACCGGTTATATTTTTGAAATATATTTGAAGCACTTTCTGGTTTAATTGATTCAGCTTATTTTAATATAATTAAAATAGTTAATCGTTCTTGTTGACTCACCTAACTGATTATTCTTCACCTGATCAAATAATGGCCTGAAAAATTATTTAAAATAATAATTTTAAAATAGTATCGAAAACACTACTTACAAAAAGATCTCTAAAAGCAATTAAACGGCACTGTTGGCGAGTAGATAGGACATCCCCACTTCAAGCAACACCCTTCAGGTTCGAATCCCCTTCTCCTCTGGCACGGCTTTTGCAAAAGTGTAAGTTGCAAATAAATTTCATCATTGGATGACTACTACAAACATGTACTTGAATTCCGCTATTGGTTGCTTTGCAGTATCCCTTAACAACTACATCCTTGATCGCTTGTGTGCAGGGATTATCACCATGAACGAGAACCTCATCTTCGCTTAATTTAACGCGATATTCATTAATGTGCTTGTTACTCCTCAAAATTTCAGATGGTGCTCTTCTTCGACTTCTAAATGTTATTTTTATTTATTATTTTTTTTTTTACAAACTAATGAAATTTTGAATTTGTTCCTGACGACCAAGCATTCAGAATTCGTGGAGCGTGAGGAAATTAATGCATCATTCGGGTGAATCAAGAACTCTGCTGTCAAGGACATTTAATGAAGTGTGTATAATCGCCATAGCAATGATGTGGAAGTGTAACAGAGCAGTAAGCTCTAATAACCACTGAAATGGAATCACGTGCTTAGGATCGTTCTGTAGTTTTCGGAGATATTCAGAGCAGATGATAACTTGGAATTTCACCAAATTGCGTTATCCGAAGGAAACATCTCCAAATATAATTTTCTTTATAATTAAATTTTTTCATATGTAATTTGTATGTCTCTAGATAATTTTGTTCTCTAAGAATTTAAGGATTTAAAAGAATAATGAAGGCTGCTTAACCTGTGAAAATTTTCGCGCTGTAATAACTCTATATGTGTATGATCTAAATTAGATGTGCGCCCATCATATACGAAGCTTAAGACCAGCAATTAGTAACTTATCGTTTGCGATTATTAATTCATCTGAAGTCATAAAAATTTTGACACGTGTGTCCAAAGTTATAACGTGCATTATTAAATACTCGAAGCGGGTTAACTCTAGAAATACTCTTGTTTTGGCGCTGCAGATCCGATTGAGATCCTGAAATGTCTTGACAAATTTAAGTGAAAAATCTAAATATCACATTGCAATTAAGTTCAATCCAGTTGGTGATTGGTGCAGAATTATTAATATTAATTCGAACTGCTTTTGACAAGACGCCCCGATCGGAACCAATACTGAATTATATAAGCATCGTCCTTTATAAATCTTAAATCCAATACTTTCATCTGCTCCGAACAGAGTTATTAACATATATGGAATTATCGGACAAAGCATTATAAAAATTTTGGAATAAAATCGAAAACCAAAGATCTGGAAAGTTTGTCTGTTCGTCACTTTCGGGTGAGAGACAGACAAACCCCTCTTATAGGTAATAATAAACTGTGGTACTTTACAGGTTCTTAAGGAAGAGGACTAACCTAGAAATGTTTTCCTATCTATAGTTTTGAGATAAATTCTTATGCCTAAACCTATATTCGCTGGTGTAAAATGCACGCGATTTTTACATTGCAGTCTGGAAAACCCGAATTTTCTGGAACGAAAAACTCTGTAATCAGCCTATGGGATCGACTAATTCAGCTGACAAGTCCAGATAAATTTTATTTCCTAATAGGATTCGAACGCAGGTGTTTCCAAACAAAGGGATTCGCGGAAACTGACTGAACTACGAAGGTTCTCTCTCTTTTAGTAGATGAAATATTTTGCGAAACACATTAAATAAGTAAATAAACAAAATGCATATGATAATTTTTTTTCTGTATTTGACCAAAATCAAAGTGAACAATCAACAACCATAACTTATTCAAAACGGCTTCTTTCACACTTCTCTCTTAATTTATTTATGCATAAAAATCTACATATAAATAATTGCTTTTTTTTGGCTACATTCTCTCATTTGAACATCCTTTCAGATGAACATTTCAAAAATATTAATAAAAGAGGGCGATCAGTATCAGTTACCAAGAAGAATGCATTTATCCTCTGAAAGAAAACTGACAGAATTGTGAAAAGGAGGGTATTGTTTTGGTCTCAGAAATGCTGCTGACAAGATGTTTATCACGTTCGTCCCAAACATACTACGAAGTTGTATTTGTAATAAGATCTTGCTGTTTCTTTTCTTTGCCTTTCCTAGAGAGTACTTATCGTTCTCCTTTTCATATTATCGTCACGTTCAAACTGTATCGTAGCCTATCGGCAAAATGCATGCACGGTTCGATAACTTCTTGTATGCACTAAAACATCTGCATTGTTTACAGCCAGTGCTTCTACCACACTCAAATTGACAACAGAAATTTTAGTAAATACGAACCATAAATTTTATTCATTGAGATATTTTATGCTGGAAAACGGAGGGAAAAAATCATAATTGTTGTACAAATCCATACATCACTGATGTACGTTAATCTGAAAAGTTGGTAAAAGCAGGAGATCTATCGGGATGCCACCGTTTTAATGAAGGTTAAAAATCCTGTAGAGAATCCTCTGTAGACTGCTAGTTTTGTAATATTAAAATTCGGATAAATGATGAACTTCATAATGTGAGTGTTTGTATACCTCGTACTATACAAACATTGCATTTTACCTAATAAGAAGTGAACGGTTCTTAATAAATCTGCGAATATTTTACGAATACAATATTTATATATTATATAATGTTAAAATGAAACCAACTTTGTCATCATACGTGTTCTCTTCAGCTAACATAAAACACTTCGCAAATAAGTTATCAAGTTTTATTCCCATAAAACTTGATAACTTATTTGCGAAGTGTTTCGGAACTATTGCGCCGTTGCTATGATATATCAGAGAGAAAAATCTGGGAGTCTCTGGAAATAGCATTAGATCCTAAACATCTAAATATTAACCAAATTTGTCTGCGTACATATTAGCCTTCATTAGTCAAACACGTTCATGAATACGCAGAATGTTTTGAGCAATTGGAAATAGTTAAAAAAAAAAAAAATCATTCCCTTCTATTAGCGCCTCCGTAGCGCAATTGGAAGAACGACGTTACATGCGCCCTTCGATTGGAATAGGCCCAAGTTCGATTCTCGTCGCGACGGGAGGAATCTTTATCTAGACGATTTCAATCGAAGGTGAGTTAGCCGATCTCATACGGAGAGAGCAGGGTTTTTTCTTCAGGAAACTCGGGTTTTTCATTCCGCATACAGACAAATCGGTCTTTCAGAACACACGCAATTTACAGACAAAAAATATTAGGTGTGGAGATGGGCGGTATATGGCGTTGATAAAGATGATTCGTAGTTGAGGTTCGGTGTAGTGGTTGAGACAGTCTTCGGACTCCTTGGAGGTATCAGGAATAATAATAATAATAACTACATAGTGGTTGTCACTATTGTTAGTTCTTACTGTTTTGTCTACTATCTGTATATTTACACCTGAAATCAGGATGAAACATCACATTGCCAATTAAAATAAATGTTATCAACTTATTCCGGTGTTCTGCCTTATAACTGTGAGTTTTCGTCTTGCCTACCTTTTGTGTCTATTCATTTCTTGCATAAATTCTATCACAGTTTTGTTTAAATATCAAACTACTACGACCAAAACAACACCGGGTTAACAGATATAAATCCTTTTTCGTCTTTCAAACATTTTATTGTGAAATATTTTCCCGAGTGTTAACCTAAATGCAAGATGACACTGGTTACTTCGTTTATACAGTTGGATTAATTACATATAAGAGAGAGAAGAGGAATGTTTATATAAAACAATAGCCATTCAAATAATTTAGGATTTTTCGCACATTAGTTTTCATTAAAATGAATAAATTTAATGTTAGTGTTCTTTTAGTACTGGAAACAATCATGGAATTAAACATCACTTTTAAACATCTTTTCAGCACAAAATTTCTCAGCCTGCCTCAGATATTCGTACACCAGCTGAACGTAGGCATCCATTAAGGAGTGTTCGGGCGCTGAATTCCTGATTTAAATTTCAAGATTTAGAATACATTATTGTCGTAATAATAGAAATATTGTGCACCTATTACCAATATTAACATGGACCAAGCGTAAATCCCCTTCCCTTTCTTAAAATAATCAGATATGATGCTGTGATATAAAGCGATATGTTATTTGCATATTATTCTTCCATGGTATGTTCTTTACGTTTACTATACTTCATTTACTGAGTAAACGGATTTATTAAAAGCTAATGTAAGCCGATATAGTAAAAGTTATAGCATATAGTCATTATATAGTATAAAAGTTAGCAAAAGTACCTACAGGAACTTAACCCCTGCCCTTTACTTTAAATTTGTGTAAACACCTTTAAATAACTTTCGAACGTAAACTTTTTTAACCAGAGAATAAAACTGCTGGTAACTATTAAAGTGCATCTATCTATTCAGTGACACTGGAAATGAAAACGTTTCTGATGAACCATTTACTCGTATCAGTAAAAAGAAGACGATCCGCTTTCTATTCATTAAGTACTCAACAATATCGGCTGAAGAGCTATTTCTTTCTTTCTCTTTTTCTCGTTGATGTTTCTCGTTTTTCTCATCTTGAATGTTTGTGAATATCTTTAGGTGTAATAATGAGACTCTTACCCTATATCTTTGGAGGTCAGAAGTGTATCTTGGGTAGAGGGAGAGAGAGAATAATTCCATCCAATCACCACTCTGCACGATGCAAACCTATAACGTCAGTTGTCTTTGATATAATGCTGTTGATGTTATCATTCGCTGTGTAAGTTTCGAGCACTTAACCGGAAAAAAAATAACAATGTTTTCTTCCAAAATTTACGAATACTAACTAAATAAATAAACAATAATTTTTTCCCCTCAAGGATTGTAGTGTTTCTGACAATTGTCTGTATTCCACGAAATGAACTATAACTTTGTGCTAGAAGTGTATTAATATTTTAAAGTGAGTTTCTTACTTTTTCGTAACCCGGGAACTCTCTTCTATTGAGTTTTGGATATACGCTTCTCTTCAATATACGCTTTTGGAAGCTACGTCAGGCCTCCAGTAAGCAGTATGGTGGTTTCACGCCTGGGAAGAATAATCATTTACCACCTTAAGATATTCATAAACCTCATGCCGGCTGGCTTGGCGGCGAGTAGCATTCGAACCTACAGGAACGTATTCCCTGTTGACTGCCCTTTAGTTTAAATTTCTGTAAATACTTTTAAATAACTTTTCAACATAAACTTTTTTTAACGAAAGAATAAATATATTTTTAAAAATTCATATTATAAATATTTTCTATTCAAAAATTTAAACGTCGTTTTTAGTTTAGTGTTGTAGATGCTAAAATACTCAAAAATAAATGGCTGTAATAACAGACTGTTTATTTTATTTTATTGCGACAGGTGTGAGCTTAGTTCAGTGTTTCAATACCTTTCCAGAGTTTAAATACAGATATAAGTACTACTATACAATAATCTTAAAATGAAAATTGAATGACATTATTTCATGCTTCAAGTTTTACTATGTAGTTATGGTTCTCATCCAAGAAAGGTTGGGAATCTGTAGCACATACCACCTTGGATGAGTTCAGAGATTTTCTTAATTTTTAATATTGCCTTGGAGACCAAATGTGGAACGTTTTGAAGACACTTCCGGCATCCAGAAAGCGGAGAGTGGTCTCATTTCGGGTAATGAAATTGATCTCCCACGTAAATTCACAAATATTTATGCTCACGACAGAATTCGAACTCGCAGTCGGTCGACCTGAGAGTGTGCTAACCGTGCACGACATATCATATGGCGTTGTCAAACAGTTTTAGAATAAATTATGTAATTAATTAAAACTCTTACAGAAAAAAAAATTAGAATAAATGATGTAATTAATTGAAATTCTTATAGAAAAAAAATTTTTTTTAGGATAAATTAATTACCTTTTTGTACTGTTTACTTAAACAGAAAAGCATTCTTGAACATACCTAATATCTTATAAGGAATTTGAACCACCTTTCCATATCCGAAAGGAATTGTTGCTACCGATCACGCAATGGTGGCGAGTTATAAACACACACACACACACAGACACACAGACGCATTTTTGATTTTCTTAACTAAGTACTTAAATAAAAATCTGAAGAAACCAATTGTTTCCCATTAATCTCAAGCAAACAAAAGTTTTATTAGTTAGATATTGATCTATTTATGCTGAATTTTTATTATATAAATTTCAATTATTACAACCACAATTCGAAATACTCATCGTGCAAGGGAAACACATACTTAAGATGCAAGAGAGAACTTTTGAGATTCATCCCTTGGTTAAGCTGAAATCGATATGGTTTCGTAGACGTCCCTTCTATTCATCATCATTATAAGGAACGAAAGTAAAAAAGTCTCATTGGAAACAAGACGCAATCAGCAAACGAAGAGTTTCTTCAGATTGGAAATTTTAAAATTGTGCTCTAGGAGCAACGTACCTTTAGTGTTTTGACAAATTACCCCTTCGTTTTCATGATTAATATTCGTATTTACTAGTTTGAAGCGGATCAATCTATATTAGGGTGTAGATACAAGACACAGGTTTTCTTATCGGAACGTGACATCCCGGAACTTGAAAGAAGAGAATAATTTATTATCTTCCACGCGAGTTAAAGTCTCCGCCTTTGTACCGTGACACGTCAATATTACAGATACGTTGTAATTTGCTCTCGGCTGTAGTAAAGAGGCGATGCAATATTGACCGTCATATATTACTGTCAGACCATTTGAAGGTAAATCAACATTTTTCTTTTTTTGAAATCGGAAATGCAAACCCACTGACTATTTTTCTTTCTTCTTCTTCTGCATTCAGATCGAACAGGTCTAGTGACTGCTGAATAGCTCTATGGAATTTACTCTGGATCAGATTCCACAAATGGCTAATACGAAATATCGCGCAGAATTAAAGTGAAATTTTCTGAATTTAGTGCAAATGGTTTTTTGATGAAATTCTTTTGTCAAGTTTGAGATTTCTTTATGGTACGTTTAGTAATTAAATAATATACAAGTATAATCACTAATATACACGACATTGACAGACAGACTGGAGCACTAACAGAGTGTTGAACTTTCTGAGTATTATATGAGAAGTTTTTCCTGAGAAAAGTATGCTGTTCGATTTCTTGAAGTACTCTACATTTTTAATTGTTTCTGTCATTATGCTATTTTATTTATTTATTTTTTATGCTTCTCATTGTTGTTAAATCATATTGCAATGGGCCGTAATATAAAGTAACAAAGCATTTTAATAATGTGTGTTCGTTAAATAAGATTTATGGAGAAAACGTTCAACATGAGTGTCCGTTTTCGTTATGGCGCCACTAATTCCTTAAAATACAGTAACTGATAAAATACGAGGATCAGTTTTTTACCAAATAAAATTTAATTATTGCGTAAGATATCGGCTAATTTAAGCAATTAATTTGCGATACAATTTAATA
This sequence comes from Typopeltis vanoorti, assembly GCF_054136105.1. NCBI lineage: Eukaryota > Metazoa > Arthropoda > Arachnida > Uropygi > Thelyphonidae > Typopeltis > Typopeltis vanoorti. The sequence goes on from NC_143569.1 coordinate 3,800,830, forward strand.
ATTCTGCCATAAGTATTTTACTGTACCAGAACATGAGTTCTGGTAAAATCGAGACTTTATTTGATGTGTAATAATGAGATATACAATCAGATAAACGTAATGAATCCGCCTACTGGGTTGGTTTTCTGTACCGCATAACGATTTTGTTAAACTATAGGTTCGCATTCACATTGCTTTATTTAGCATTTCACTGTATGCATTTCGTGATTGATTAGGTGAATTTAAAGATATGGCTGTTTAAAAAAAAGTTTTGTTTACTTCATTTTGGAAATAATGTTAATGCCCATGCTGATGGAGTTGAGTACAGAAGTAGAATAAATGGATGAATGAATTTATTACTTAATTAGTTTCTGGTTCCTTATCAGAGTAGAAAAGGCTGCCAAGGGGAGGGTTAAAAATGCAACCACCTTGTTTGTATATTAAGGTGGGTTATCCATAGGAGCTACTTTCTTATGGAAAGGATTTTATAGAAATGTAATTTAATCATAAGCATACCGATATATTAAAAAAGTTGATTTTAAAGCATTTTAGGGCACTCTAAATACTAGAAATATGACGTACATCATATTAATTCAAGTTTTTCTATTATATGCTGACATATTACAATCTTTTGATTTAGCAGTTTTTAACTGTTATATTAGCATTACTTCTAATATGCATTTATTAGAATATGCATTTAATTACTAACCAATAAACATTATATTTTAAACATTATTAAACACGTATACCCTGCTGAAATGTTCAGTAATCAAGAATGTTTCTTAGAAAGGAGATGGATGCCATTTATTATGATTATTAGCGATGGAAGTTTCATAATTTCAGGGGTGAAGTTAGTTTTTTTTTCCAAAATAATATATATATATATATATATATATATATATATATATAATTATTACTTTTTATTAAGGCACAAAATGTTAAGTTAGGTAGCGTAATCCAGTGTTTGATTATTAACAAAATATTATTACCTTAATTGATACGATTGTTTATATTAAGCAATTAAAGCATTTTCAAGTGAAAAAGTTTTGTAATATTTTTGATAATTCAGAATATATTGAAACTAATTTTGATTCTTTTCTGTTATGATGTGATCTAATTAGAAAATTCAGTTCAACGAAGAAATCTGCTTAACGTTTGGTATATTGATCATTTTGGCACAGATCTTTCTTATACAGCTCCGATTCTTAACCGCTTTTCCAGAGTGCACCACCACCGGTATTGTATATACCAGGGGTGTTCAACCCGTCGATCGCGGAGCGATTTTTGGCCGATCTCTTGTTTACAAATCCTCCTTACGTACAAATTTAATTAAAACTGAAAACATATTTTATTTATCATTATTTTGTATTTTTTCGCTTTTCGTTAAAATTGTCAAATCAGTAATTTTCTTAATAAGTCCAGGTAAATGAATTCATTTGGATCAGTGGAAGTCAATCAGCGAGCCGAGTGAATACGATTATAAGCAAAGTGTAAAAACTCGATTGTAGCTAAAATATTAATTATTCCAAAACACATTACATCGATTTTTTACTTAGATTAAGTCCCGTGTGAATATTGTAAAAAAATAAACTTTGTTTGTCTCGGTATAGTTTGTATTAGATGTTTTGTAAATAACTCTTTTGAAGTTAACTGTATATGCTGCTTTAATAAGAATATATTAGTGTTAAAAACAAAGGCAATGTTTTTGTCGCCGAAGCTGTACATGGCGGCATTAGAAAGATGGTTATTGAAACTTGTATGTATGAGAAAGGCTTGCAGACTCTAAGTGTAAACATCTCCGAAGTCAGTCAGAAAGAGTTCAAACAGCTTTCCGATGGCTGGCAACTTACAATCAAAAGAAAGCAGATGAGAACAAAAGGCGTGCCGAACTTGAAACTTAAGATGAAAGACTCATACCGATTCTTTGGGGGTTGCCAAACTTCATGTGAGGTCTCAGAGGAGGCCTAATAAAAAGGGACTGAAGCAAGCAGAAGGGATCCTGGTTCCAGAATTGCTGTCAGAGAGGAGGACGCCCGGTCCAAGGTCGCCGTCAGAGAGAGAGAGAGAGACTGCCCGGATCCACGTTGCTTGAGAGAGGAGTTTCCCGCTTCCAGAAAGGAGCTTCTCGGTTCGAGACGTCGCTAGAGAGAGAATACTTCTAGGCTGCAAACAAGGTTTCAAATTGCCGAAAGGAAGAGTTCGAATTGCCGGAGAAAATTTTCCAGGTCAGGTTAATGTCAGACATTCACCAGAATGTCTGACATTAACCTGTTTTGCGTTTTTTTTTGTGTTTTGCACTTTCATTATAATTTGATGAATCAAACGACTTCACTAATATTGCTCAGTTAATGGCATTTATTCGCATGGTATTTCAAGATTATTCAAATAAAGAAGAATTTTTGAAAATTATACCATTATTGGGAAAGACTAGGGGAGAAAACATTTTTCGGCATTTGATGAATATTTGTGAACCAACACAAACTTCCGCTTTTTAAACTTGTGTCTTTTACTACTGATGGTGCTCCTGCAATGATAGGTAATAAATCAGGCTTCATTTCATTATGTAAAAACGATGACAAATATCCAGATTTATTAACTTACTATTCACCAAAAAGTACTGTGTAGTAAAAGATTAAACACAAAAGATGTTTTGGATATTACATTTAAAATTGTAAATTCTGTTCGAGGAAAAGCCCTGTAATGGCGGTTATTTAAATTACAGGCAGATGATGATAGGGAACTTCTGTTGTTCAATAATGTTCGCTGGCGCAGCAGAAGTCAATTTTTAGAAAGATTTCTTGTATTAATTAATTATATAAAATTTTTTCTTGATGAAAAAGGAGATATTTATCCACAATTGAGTGATAAAAGGTGGTTGTTACACTTATCATTTTTAGTAGATTTCTGTACGAAATTAAGCAATTTAAATTTAGAGTTACAAGGTAGAGATAAAAATTTAATTGGCATCTTAAGTTCAATAAAAACTTTCCAACAGTACTTAGTTTTATTAAAGAAAAATATAAATGACCGCGAATTTAGACATCTCCTATATTTATTAAAATTTTTTGAACAAAATCAAGAAATGCTTCGCTATGATTTGAAAGAATTTATTCGTGAGATAGAATTAGTTGAGGAAGAAATAAATTCAAGATTTAAAGATTTTAATAAAATTGAAATGATTGTATCTTTTATCAATAATCCATTTCAAGAAAACTTGTCCATCACAGACATTTCAAATAAAATTAGTGGGCTGTTTGATATAAACCAAGCTGAAGTAGAACTTGAGATAATAAACATTCAGAATAGTTTACATTTAAAATCAATAAAGAATGAAGTCATTTTGGAAGTATGCACGTGAAAAATTCCCAATATTAACTGATATTGCGCGAAAAATTCCGTCGTGTTTCTGATCGACATACTTGTCAGAATCCGCTTTTTCAAATATGACAGTCATAAAAAATCAATTAAGAAACCAAATTACAAATGATCATTTGGATGATTGTCTGCTATTGACCACTTCTTCATATCAACTTGACTATGAAAATATTGCGAGGTCCAAACAATGCCAGATTTCCCATTAACTTTTTTTTTTTTTAATCAACCAGCATTTCCTGTAACTTGTGAGTTTGTAATCAATCTGTTGTTTTTTCTAACTTTGGTTTTCCAAAATAGAGAAATAAATATTTTATTCCAATATTTTTTTTTTTGTTGTATTAAAATAATTAAAAGTGATAAAGGAATTTTTATATACACAAAGTTTTTAGTTGTGCACTTTTTTTTTAGTTGTTTATTTGTGCGTAATCAGCTATCAGGTTGCGGGAACGTGATCTATATAAGAGAGTAGATCGCCGAATAACTTTTGATAGAAAAGTAGCTCGCGTAGCAAAAAAGGTTGAACACCACTGGTATATACTATATAGTTTGCCTTTCTCTTTGCGTCTCCACACAGACTCCTGAGTTTAATTTTTATTTATTTATTTTTTATGCTGCATTAGCAAATCAGAAATGGGAGAATAAAACCACGAGTTGCATTACGCCCCTGAAGGTATTTAATCGAAGAGCAATTGCAAAATTCCTTTAGCACATTAAAGCAGGTTGCGCATTGCATACACCACTAGCAGTTGTTTATCATTAAAAAAAAAAGTGCACTTTAAGTAAAGAATGTAAATACAGTTGGTTTGTGATAACTATTGATAAATCATTAACGATTGTGTGGAATCTCCAACGATGATCATTTTCATTTTAGAAAATGTACAATTAATATAGAATATTATACAGAATATTATTCCCGTCTTTTCATCGCATTATTGTTCACTACAGAAACTTTGGAATATTCATTAGAGATTTAACATGACTTTGTGGAATCGTAGGCAGCGGAAAAAAAGTGGACATTCTTTTTATCTTTTTTTTTGTTTTTACTTTTTAAAGAAAAAAGAAAACGAAGTTTCAAGCCTTCGTAATTAGTTTTTCTTGCCCTGGGCTCAGGTGTGCATGCAATATAAATTGAAACATTGCATGCCCATTTTACAAGATTTTTTTATTTGTTTTTCTGCACGTAATAAATTACACAGTACACATTTTTTTATATATATATATATTTAAGGGCACATAAAATGGTTCTCATAAAATGGTTCTCAGGAAACTAGAAATTAGTCTCGTAAAATCACGCATCATGAAAAATCACTTATTTTCAAGTATTAAATTTGTAATATATTTATTACATAAATATATCCTTTTATTTGGATATATAATATTTGGTTGGGACATAAATATATGTCCCAACCAAATGTTTTTATTATAAATGTTGCTTATTATAGAATTCGATATTTATCTCATATGTATTCTTAATTAAAATAACTCATCATGAACTACATACTTTTATCAGTTACCAGTGTTAGGGCAGTTAAGGGCACGAATATTAAGATATATACTCAGAGTAACTGGGAATTATTCTTCTTTAGCATTCGAATTTTTGACGAATAACAAGATTAAGAGTTTAGTAATATACTTAAAAATGCGAAATTTAGCACGAAATAATCTCTTCTCCAAGAAGAATATACGAATCTCAATGAAATTAATCTTACTAGTTTGCGGAAATGATTATTACTTGTACCAGATACTCTGGACAGTTCATATCATTGACTGATTTACAGCAGACTGTGTGTGTGTGCACTTCGTAATGAATTCTTTTGGACACAAATAGAAACATAGAACGGAAGTGAATAACTTGAAATAATGCAAAAAAAAAAAAAAAAAAAAAGATTATGATTGAAGGAAGATAATTTATTTCATTAGGTATAGAGATAGACTTGGATGAATATCTATTCCATAATTTTTTTAAATGCGCTGTCCTACGACAATACATTTTTCTTAAAATAATGAACTATCAATTAATAATTATCAACTTTCAAACATGTTCTCGGGATACTTTGACAATTTTCCACGCTAGAGAAATTTCCTACCTGAATTAAATATATAAAACAGTCAAAATTTGTTTAAAAAATACCTGAAACAGCACTTTATAATAAAAGTCATCATACATACGCGGAAATATTTATGCTCCCTTGAATAAAGAAGTTTGAATTAATCATTAAAAATCTTCAGAAAGATTCGGAAAAACATTTAGCCTGCTGTAAATATATTTCTGTGTTTCTGAAAATAAGTCAGAAATATAGAAATGTATTCGCAAGAGTAAATCAAGAAAATAACATTTTACGAGCACAAAGGCTTGGTTGCCTGATGGATTGTTTTCTGACTGTCTGAAAGCCTAATAATGTGCGACTTTTTATGTGAATTGCTTTCTCATACATTTCCATTGTGGGTGGGCTAAAGGTTACATAATCCTATACCTATTCGCTAGAGCCTAAATATGAATTTACTCAATTCAAGCCACTTCAAATTCAATCCTCCATTGAACAGGGTAGTAGGTGCACACTGTATGATGAATTTCATCTATCACATAGCTGAATTCCATCCCACAACCAATCCTGCCTCAGAGTGAAAGCGCCCTCTACTCGGTTCAGCCAATTCAAAGGATGGAACATAAAAACAAGCCTGTGTAATTTGCGAGTGGGAAGTGGTACTTTTTTTAAAGAATTCGTTTTCATATTTTGCGATTTATTAATTATAAATCTCAAACATGAAATATAAATTTAAAATTATAAATTTGATTCACTATTTAATTGCAGTGAAAGAAATATATATATATATATATATCTTTCATTCGTGGTGTTATTTCTTATATTAAATATAAGAAATAACACCACGCAATATAGTATTTCACAAATTAAGACCTTTGGACAACAAGTGAAACAATATTTCCATACAGCATTACTCGATACTCCGAATAAATTTTATTTAATTTGAAAATCATCTCTAAGGTGAAATTCAAAATACGTAATCTTTGTTATAACGTGATTACTTTTATGATAATTCTACTGACTCATAGTTACAAACTTACAGCACATTAATAAATTAGATATGCAGCTAGCATATCTAAGCTCTCGTTTTTACGAATGGTAAAATTTTTCTTATGAATGCATGAAATGTAGGACCACAAAAGTGAGAAAATAAGAAGCGATCCTTCTTACCAAGGTTGCTGACCTACTCAGATCACATCACACAACAGAAAGAAGCATTTTAATTAGTATGAATGATTTCTAATAACTAATTAACATGGTTTATATTTTATTCGGTGATTGAGTTTTATAAATATGCGAAATATTGCCTAAATATCCATGCGTTAAAACTATATATATATTTTTTGTTAATTGCTTCCCTGGATACAAATAAATGCTCTTGGACCTACTCCCTCCCCCATACGTTTTGCATGAACATTTCGCTAATAAGAAGAATCCTGCCTGTATTTGAACCCCCCCCCCCTTTTTTTTTTATCTCCTGCGATATTTTATCAAACAAAAAGTTGTTAACGTGGCCATTTATGCGTCTTGGCCGTTAATTATCAGAGATATTTTGCTGAGAATTATGTTTTTTTCTTTTCGTTGTAGAGTTTTTCTCTCTTGGTAGGTATTTCTCAATGGATAAAGGAAAGCATTAGGTTCGTTGTTTATTACATGGTATTATATTGCGTCATTTTGAAAATGTTTCGCTATATATACAAACTGGTTTGTTTGGGCAATACACAAGCGAGGTAATGTTTCTATGTCAATGGGCAGATTGGCTTACCTCGTCTAACTTAGACTATTGTCTGTAGCTGTTTGGAAAAATAATATATGCAGATATTTTCTGATGGTCTGAGTACAAGCAAACTTGAACCCCGTAAATCTTTTGAAATGCTGGAAAATATTTAGAGCGCCCGATATCTACTTCTGGACAAACAAACAAACGAAGCAATTTACATATACTGCATTTCGATAAAATTTGTAAATTCGTAACTTCCTAAATGCCAATAAAGAGAAATTAATGTTCAGGATAGCTAAATTTTAAGAAAATAGTTTCTTGATAGTTTATTTTTCTTGATCTGCCACTAGAGGGTAATAAAGAAAAAATAGATATAATTTCATTTGCGATTATAATAATATAAAAACAATTTTTTGAACCAGTGGCTTTTTAGATATATACCCGCAGCCAGAAAGAAATATGAAATTATTAGGCTAATTTATTCCTCTGACTGTAAACCACACTTTTTGATAATTCCTCAACCAACATCCGTATCACTAATTGAAGTAGTTCGCTTTCAATAATAGTTGCTCTAATTTATTATGTGAACCCGCGTCACAAAACGTGTAAACTTTAGCACCGTGGTTGGATTAAGCGTTAGCTAATTCGAAATCCCTACTCTAAAGACCAAACACTAAAATATTTTCCGTCAAACCTCCACTGTCCTATGCACGGAGATGGATTATTTTCATCGCATAAATAGGGCGATGAAAATCATCGAGTACCTGAATGGTACTAGATTTGGCCAACAAGTTGAGAGAGTGGAGCGCTATCAAGCTGATTAATGGGTGAAAGCAAGATTTTTAGTGAGTGTGGGGGTATAGTTGTTTTGATTAAGCTAACACAACTAGCCATGAGCCTGCAAATAACATATTTTCTATCCAGTTTTCATGTTATGAGGAAGAAAAATCCTATTATCTCCATACAGACTAGTTACTGCAAATTTAGTTAAGAAGTCCTTATAAATGTTCCAGTTACACTAGAAGGATGGTAATGCCTTTTGTAAGATGGTAGTAGGGTGGTCACTAGTGACCAGATCAAGATAAGATAAGATAAGGAATCGTGCCGTGATTGGTTGTTCATGTGAGGACGTCATTGTGTGTGTGTGACGTCATGAGTTTGGAATATTTGGAATTTCCCTGGGGGTATATGTGTCAATGGCTTCAGTTCTTGTGTATTGGTTCATGTATGGAATTATGAGTGATGGTTAAGATAAAGATTCGTGTTGTGATTGGTGGGACACCAATGACCAGATCAAGATCAAGATAAGATAAGGAATCATGACGTGAATGTTTGTTATTATCACATGTAGATAAGTGACGTAATTTGTTAATTGTAAATAAGTGACGTTATTGTTTTGAATGGAAAAGGGAGATATATTAGTGGATAAGGATTCGTGTTGTGATTGGTGGGACACTGAATGAAACAGGCGTAGGGTGAATGGGACATTTTGGAACTATCAAGGTTTTCTGAATATTCCAAATTGCTGGTTTTAACATATATTCACAGCACAAAACACACAAACACAAGATCTGAAATACAGTTCACTCTTTTTTCATTATAGTTTACTGGGGCTAACATATATTCACAACACAAAAACACACAAAACCTAGGCGTTGAAAGATATTTCTGTAAATAACCAGAAAATCTAGTTGACTACTTAATTTAGATTACTATCCGATTGGTTCTCTGTATTAATTCCATCCCACAGCTTGTTTTCTACTTTCCCACCAAGCTTGTGAAAACAAGCTTGGTGGGAAAGTATATACACCGTTTTGTTGAGGATGTGTGTTATTTCCTGTTTAGAATTCAGAGTGCTGTTAGAGAATTCTGACAAATGAAATGATTTTTTTTTCTTTCAATTGATTGGTTATTTTCCCTATTTTAGTTTTAAAATTCGGTTTAACTACATATTCTAACAGAATATGAGCAAAATTAATTAATAAATAAAATATATGTGAACTTATTTTCCAACACTGTAGATTTCTCATTAAGTCTTATCTTAACGATATGTCTCTTATCCGGTAACCAATTTGTTATACCTAGGTGAGAAATCGTGTGTTGGAACTCTTCGTTCCCATGGGAAATTATTGCTGCAGTAAATTAATGGTTACATTTATTTTTTAAAAAAAAACCAATATGACTATTAATTTTACCTTCGATTCCTTGTGCTCTTAACCTATTTCTGTAACTGAAATTTATTTCTTTTTTTCTTTAGCATTAGTAATTTTAAGTAACGGATATGAGACAAACAAGGTTTCGAACTCCCCGTTACTGTTTTCTTTTAGAAACTTCTTTTGCCAGCACAACAAATAAATAGTTATTTCTTATTATTTCAACAGAATATTAGCTCTGTAATAAATACTTTGTTAATTTCATGTAACCTTTTCTTTGATTATAATATTATTAACAAATTGTATTTACTGAATCTAACATACACAAATTAAATAAATTGAAAAATTATTACAATATTTATTGTATTTATATTCAATACAAAACATACACAGCGAATATTGCAAAAATCAAATGCATATATTACATTTTTGCCTCTTACCATTTGGTTCTGAAGATGATGCGGACTGTTCTGGTAAAATATGAAATATTGTCCTTTTTTGAGTCTGTTTCTGCTTCTTCTGATTGGTCGCGGGATTTTTTTAAAATTTTATGCCACTTATCCATCTCAGGGTTAAATTTTGTAACATAGAACAGATCAAATAATATCACTACTTACCGATACTGACACACCACAGACTGATAACATGAAATTAGACCAGGAATATTTTTCTCTTTTGTGACTTTTCTCCCTTTATGGTAATTAAGCCTAACACAAAACAGACAGCAAAGGCAGGTTATTAAAACATGCATATGATTGGTGCGGTATTAACAAAAGATCACGCAACCGATAGATAAAAGCATAGCTGACAATTTGAGTTGAAATGCTAACTCTCTTCAACCTAATTCCATATGTGAAACTGCCATAACATTCATTATATATATATATATATATATATATATATATATTACTTAGTTTTAACTTTAACTTAATTTTAACACGCTCAGTTGAATTTTATTGCTGCCTTGGGAAATCGAACTCGCACACATCTAATTAATAACAATAGTTTTTAGTTAGATACTGTGTTTGCCCATGCAACATATGGTTTTGTTTCAGTCTATACAGCATAGTTTCTGTATGAGGGGACATGTGATTCATTAATGAGTGTGTTTTTATCCCAGTTGTCTCTAATTGCACTATTTGTTGAGAAATATATTACACAGACTGCTCATACCTTATTCACTGGCATAATAAAAGTACTTGTTTTTATTGCCTCTGCAGTATAGTGGCTGTTAGGGAGGGCTTGTTGTTTACCACTGCAAGCGAGTTACTATCTCCCCACATGAACTTGTTTAAGCTTTTTTTCATGTGTGAAGTATATGCGAAACTTTTATTGGTAACAGAAAACTAGCTCTGATGACAGTGATAATATAAAACAAGTTTTAATATGTATAAAGTCAATATCAACAGTCCCTGATTACGAACACGTGATGAAAGGGACAGGAAGATTTTGAGCTTCCCTGGAGAGCATTCAAAGTAAATACAATTAACCACTGCTTTGAAATGAAACATATGAATAAGCAATATTTACTAATATTCATTAAGCGCCGAAATATGCAGGAAGAAAAGTTTGTGAACCAACACCAATGTGTGAATTTTTCCATTAAAATATAAGAAATAACAAAAAAGAAATAATAAAAGTTAAATGTTTCTTTTAAAATAAAAAAATCTACTTAGTCTTAAAACATTTAAAATTTGTTTTCATTATTTCACGCCCCCCTCAACAAAGCCTATGGCCGCCAAGGGGGATGCACCCACAGTTTGGGAAGCGCAGCTCTACAGGACACAATAGGTGCTATGGATGAACGATTAACTTAACTCGAAAATCACCTGACTCGTTTGTTTTTCCTTATAGTACTGTTTGCTCTACCCTATCCTGACCATTCCTTCAAAAACAAAACTTTCGCACACATGACTCACAGACATGTTTTTGCATGTTGGTGGATATGCTCTTGATGTGAGTTTATCTTACTTTGTGTGGGGAAAACTAAAATTTGTATTTGTGCTATCTGCAGAGTACAAATCTTTTTTCTATACCAAACTTTTTTTAAAAGTTTAAGTCACGTTTTTGGGTTAAATTATCTGCTATCTCTCTGTAAAAAGCATCAAATTCTAACAGGTCGGATTTTCGAGTATGTGAACGAAATGTTTTCAGATAACTCGAGCAATGTCAAATAGGTAGCATTAGATAATTTTCTAAAGTAATTAATTACAGGATATCAGTTTTCCTCACTTGTTATTTTTCTTCACATTCCTTTATTTCACAGTAGTGATTTTTTTTACATTAATTAAACAGAATTTCATTAAGGTATAAAGTTATGGATTTAAATATCAAATTCTAAACTGAATAACTGAATAAAAATTTCACTGTGGAAAACACGACAACAACACACATCTTTGTTCATTTAAGTTTTACAAATGCATATTTTATTTTGCTGAAAAAATACTATTATTATTTACAAAGAAAAATTCGAAACTTATTTACCTAAAATTACCTAAAAATATTTCACAATATTTAGTTTACACTCTTAACATTTTCCAAAGATTTCAATAAAGAAATATTCGTTTCTGCATTTTTGAAAATTATGGAGACAACTACCGTGTTTGAATAAAAACTTTAGTTTAATATAACTAAAATCTACAATTCGACGTTTCGACCTTTATGTCAAGGTCATCTTCTGGAGCGTACAAATATACACAAGAAACAAGCTATACTACAATCAAACTGGTTCGTTAAAGACACTGACCAACTGCTACCACAATTGTTGGCCTGACCTCTGGTGGAAAAAAACAATGCAAATTAAAAATAAAAAATTATACATCAACACTAGAGTCCTATTATTTTTGTTGTCTACTATATACATATATTAAGATTATTCCAGCCAGTTGGAGTGGAATGGTTTCTAATACTAGCGGATTGGCTAGAGTCCTGACTTATGTTGAATCTTTCATATTAGGTTGGCTGAATGTGTGCCATCCAGATCCTTGGAATTTTCATACCATCTTTGTTATTGATATTTGGGTGGTTTATCAGGATTTCGCAGGATTCCTTAAATTTTCTTTTGTACCAGGTTTTTGTGCGGTGTAAGGAGCAGGTGCTTTTCCAGTTGATTTGGTGTAAGGTGTTAAGTGCATGGTCTGAGAGGCCTGCTTCACCATAATGGTTATATTTAATGTCTAATGTGTTCTTTCTTGCGTATAGGGATTGTCCGTCCTGTTTCACCAATGTACGGTAAGTTACAGGTGAAGCAGATGCAATAGACTCCAGGATGTGCTAATGGGAGGAGAGGATCCTTAGAGGCGCTGAATATAGTTTTAAGTTTAGTGGGTGGTTTAAAGGTGACATTGAAGTTATAATGTTGTAGGATTCTGTTGATTTTTTCTGATAGCCCTTTAATGTATGGGATGGCTATGGTTTTACTGTAATCTAGATTCGTTTTTGTTGTGTTTTTATAGGGTATTTTATTGACAGTAATTTTGTTATAGTCATTATTTATGAATGTGTCACTAATGATTTTTAGTTCTTGTTTCAGGGCTTGCTGGTTAGAGCAAATAGCTGTGGCTCTGTTTTTAAGGGTGTTAATGACTCCATATTTTTGTGCTGGGTGGTGGTATGAATTTGCATGTATGCATTGGCCCGTGTGTGTTGGTTTTCGGTAGACCGTGAAGGATAGACTGCCTAAAGGAAGACGTGTAACTAGTGTTCTAGGAACGGGAGCGAATTTTGGTTTTCGATTTCGATGGTAAATTGTATGCGTTCATGTTGTTTGTTTAGGTGGCTAAGGAATGTGTTTAGCGTTTGTCGTCCGTGCGGCCAGATCGCGAACACGTCGTCGACGTATCTGAGCCAGACTGTCGGTCGTAGCATGGCGGAATCAAGAGCCCTTTGCTCAAAGGTTCCCATGTAGAAGTTAGCGATTAGGGGGGGAGATAATGGTGAGCCCATGGCTGTACCTTCCTTTTGTAGGTAGAATTTGTTTTGCCACACGAAGTAGCCGGACTTTAGTACGTGGGCAAAGAGGGACGTAATATCGGGCGGAAATTTGTTCTGTAGTAGGAGAATTGTGTCATTGATGGGAACATTAATGAAAAGGGCAGAAACGTCAAAACTGACTAATAAGTCGTCTTTGTCGAGTGTTATCTTTTTGATTTTGTTTATAAAGTGTTGTGTGTTTTTTATGTAGGAGGGGGAATGACCTACCAACTCCTTGAGTGTTGCTGCTAATTTCTTGGCTAGATGGTAATTGGGACTGTCTATTCCTTCCATGATTGGTTGAAGGGGCACATTTTATTTTCGGAACCCCATATGTTCTGGGGGGTTGGGCGTAGTGGCGTTTGAGTTTTTTAACCGTGTCTGGTGGCCAAGAAGTGACGGACTTTATTCCACCAGAGATCAGGCCAACAATTGTGGTAGTGGTTGGTCAGTGTCTTTAACGAACCAGTTTGATTGTAGTATAGCTTGTTTCTTGTGTATATTTGTACACTCCAGAAGATGACCTTGACATAAAGGTCGAAACATCGAATTGTAGATTTTAGTTATATTAAACTAAAGTTTTTATTCAAACACGGTAGTTGTCTCCATAGTTTTCAAAAATGCATTCGGATCACTGTGCAAGCCTAAAAGAAAGGATTCGTTACTCACTGTTTCTTGGTTACATTACATCAAAATAGTTGGTCACACAAAAGAATTTTTAGAACAGATACCATAGTTAGTACTGCTCCATACATTTGATATTGCGTCAGTCTGGAAATGACACCAAGCCTCATTAAGGTTTCTGTGTATTTTTTTGTCACCAGATATACACAAGCAGTTTTTGTAATATTTTCGTAAATGTGCCAAAATAAAGAATCTTTATTGAATTGAATAAAATCTTGAAGGTCTAATTTTACCATTGATGTATTTAGATGATTAGCGATAATTTTCCCCATGATACGAATTGCTGGTAATTCAGTTTCCAAAAATAGTAAATGATTATCAGTGTTGTGTATTTTTGGTGAAAATCTCTCAGCTTCTTGACAACTAATAGAGAAAACTTGACATAAAAAACGCGTTTTTTTCCTCCAAAGTTATCAGTTGGAGGTGACATCACTAAAAGATATCCACAAATGAAGGGCTCATTCATCTCCACTAGCCTGATCAGACATCTTCTGGAGGAGAGAGGGGAGAATAAGGGAATGATAGGAGGTTAGGGGATGGGTTGGGGAAGCATTGCAGGGAAGACCCCTGTCAGCCTCTTGACAAACACCTAATGCTATTTTTTCCCCTCCAAAGTTATCAGTATCAGTTGGAAGTGACATCACTAAACGATATCTGCAAATGATGAGCTTTCTCATCTCCACTAGTCTGAGCAGACATCTTCTGGAGGAGAGGGGGATTAGGACGGCTAGGGGATGGGGTGGAGAAGCATTGCAGGGAAGACCTCTGTCACCCTCTTGACTACCCTTTCACTTCCACCACCTAATGCTATTTTTCCCCCATCCCAACAATTTTGGACATATGAGTAAGAGAACTAGTCACATGGTCTAACATCAAAAAGGCTGTTTTAGGATAAAATACTTAACATAATAATGACAAATAATATAGAATACCCTTAGACCCAGAGAGATATATTTTGCCCTATGTGTCACAAAGTAAGGTAATCTCACATCATCATCATATCCAATACCATAGAAACATGTCCATGAATCATCTGTGTTAAAGTTTCATTTTGGAAGGAACGGTCAGGGTAAGATTCAGATAAGCAGTACTATAAGGAAAAACAAACGAATAAATTGTGTCTTTGCAGTTATGGCAATTCATTCATCCAGTGCAGCTATGATATTGTGTTGTGGCGTTTTGTGTCCAGTAAAGTAAAGTAAAATAATGGGTGAGCCACAAAAGTCATTGAAATTTTCTTTCAGTGACTTTTGTGGTCGTATTTTGTCGGAAGAATCTGGTTGTATGTTTGGGTAAACGTAATTCTAATACTGGGTAGTTTTTTTTCATAACACTGTCACCATATCTAAGAATTCTACTCTAAGAATTCCCATAGTTGTAACAGGAAAGAAATACCCCAAGTTATATTGGAAAATTAGTACAGCCATCTATAGACAACCAAACACAAAATATGATGACAATGACGAATGTGTGTCACCCTGGGAAAATTCCAAGATATATTATCTCAAAAACAACGCCCACAATTCCATAGGCAACCCAAAACACCACATGATATCACAGAGACATATGTTCCCCAAACACACCAAGTGATGTACCTGACAGAAAGGGGACCCCCCCAGCGAAATTCCAAACATTCCCAACTCTATCTTATCACTATCCATCACCCATAATGCCATATGCAAACCATTTACTTATTTAGATCTCATAACACACACACATCCACGACACTGACATCGCTTCCCCCATTCACCCTATCCCTGTTTCGTTCAGTGTCCCACCAATCACAACACGAATCCTTATCCACTAATATATCTTCCTTTTCCATTCTAATCAATAATGTCACTTATTTACAACTAACAAATGACGTCACTTATCTACATCTGATAACAACCCACACCCACGACACAATTCTTTATCTTATCTTGATCTTGATCTGGTGACTAGTGTCCCTGCAATCACAACACGAATCCTTATCTCAACCATCACCCATAATTCCATACGCGAACCAAAGCATGAGAACTGAAGGAATTGACACATATGCCCCATGGAAATTCCAAACTCATGACGTCATCAAATGAACAACCAATCACGTCACGATTCCTTATCTTATCTTGATCCAGTCGCTAGTGACCACCCTACTACTTAGGATAGGCTAGCGTTCGAATCTCTCCTGAGAATAGGAGAACTTTCCCAAGTTTTCTTTCAGCTGCATGCAAGTTATCTGGTATCATGCGTAGGTGGGAGGGTTTCTAGCAGGGAAGCTGAAGTTTTTCATTCTTCACAATAGTCACACCTGATAGGACATTCAATTAACAAACGTAATACGCTGACGTTTTCCGCTGTAATTCAAAACAACCTTCAGCTAATAGGGAGAACGTACTTTCAAACCAAATTTTTTATTCAAAATAGATTTTTTATATTTTTATTGCTTATGTATTGTGTGTGTGTTTTGTTTGTTTTTAATTCATTTTCACCTGGTCTGGAAGCTGTTTTAGAGACCAAACATGAAAATATTTCAAGCCACTTTTGATCTCCAATAAGCGGAAATGTCGTTTCACACTGAAGACAATCCCAAACATCCATGCCCACCATGGAGGGATTCGAACCCGCAGCCTGTTGGTTGGAGAGACAGATTACATTGACCACTCAGCTAACCAGGCAGTTGATAAACGATCAGACAAGAATATAATTTTCTTGGCAATTTTTAATTTATTTTAATAATTCTAGACATAAATTGAGTTTTTTATTTTCCTTTAGAAATTTTTTCTTCATAAGAAAAAACGAGATTTTAGGCGGATGTAACTGCTGGCGAGTCACACTGGAAAACGCATTAAAAGATGAATTTAAAAAAAAAACTCTTTTTATATCTGATGTTTGGCATATGATTGAAGATTAATTTATACAATAAGAAAGCCTGTGCATAATAACAAGTGCATTCAAAACGTTTTAGGGCTTTTAAGACTTAAGTGAAACTTTCTTTAAGAATTACCCTGCAGTACAAAAGTTCTGAAAATATCAGTTCTGGATTTTTAAGAACAAAAGAAGCGATTTGTGCCGCTTATAAGTGGTGTGTACGAACAATCTTCTAAGACATCAGCTCGATGCGTAGACACAAACGCTTTCATGCATTAGGACTTAGTGAAAATGCGTAAGCTTCTGCTATATCCGAAAATATGTGTATTGACTGACAACCTTGTGATGCCTCTCGAACAACGTGAGTGCACTTTACAAGAACTTTGTGGAAGACGTCTGCTATTCTGTAAATCCTTAAAGTGGAAAGACGAGAGCCGATTCCTTTGAGGCAAAACGTCTTCTTTTTTGCGTTCGATTTCCCTTTGATTCTCTCTCGTGTTGAATTTCGTTTGATGTGAGTGGTACAGAGTGCACGCACGACTGAGAAGGAACAAAATTTTATTTCCAAAAAGTGAAATGAGATGTCAAAAGATTGAATTACGTATTTGCAATTTTATCTGTGCGAGTTAAGTGCACAATGTTGGAAGCGACAACCTCTGCAAACACCGTCAGGCAAACTAGACGTTATGAAGATTTTGCCCCACGTCTATTAGATTACAGTGGCTTGTCAGTTTCACCTATAGAAATTTACATCGCATTTCGCAGTTGCTCCTCTCTCTTGTGTGTATTTCATCAACGTTATATTCTTTGTGCCGCATATCTATTCGGGCGAATAATTTCATATTTTTTGCCGATGCGAACACTAAATTGAATGGATTGAAGCAGTGAGTAGCTTTAAGCGAATAATTCGCATAACTCAAACAAATTTCGATGCTTGCGCCTTCTTTTTTTATGGATGGAAGTATGTTTACGGGAACATTCTATTTCTGTTAATGTATATTGTAGATGGAATTTAAAAAAAAAATGAGATAACAATAAAATAAAAAAAATAAAAAAAACATAGTAGTCTGGAACTGTGTTACTAGCCATCAAACCAGATTGTGAATATAAAAGAATAAGAGTACATACACAAACTGATGATTAAAATTTGTAATTTATTTGTAATATATTAATAATCATTCCATCTTTACTCTTGTAGTTTAAATAACCGCTTATTTTATAGGACAAAATGGTTATTTAAACTCAAAATAGCGAATGCTTAGTTTTGTTTAGTTTGTCATTATGATTATTTTCATTTATAGATCACACAGAGAAGTATTGAAACACATAATAAAATAAATTAACTGCCGATTAATGATGAAACGATCAGCGCATGCTTTCAACACTAAAAAATATTTTAATTGAATTTGTTAAATATAAAGCTTAAAAATAAATGGCAGCTGTATGAGATAAAGTAGTCACACTTTGTTTGAAGTACAAAAGACTTAAGCAGAGAACAAGTATACACAGTGATCTAAAATTTCTGAAATTGCAGTAGGAAAACGGAACATGGTGAATCTACTTCCCAGTTCTGTGAACTTTCTAAACCAATTGTGAAAACCTTTCGGAATATCTTTCGTTCTTCGTCACATTTTCCAAACTGAATTATCGCTTCAAATCTAGTTCCCTTCAGAAATATTATCTTTGGTATCAGAAGAAATTCGCACAGCGCATTTCTATAGAATATTGCCCTTGTGTAACATTGGAATACCCTGCTTGGTGAGACACAGGCAGAATGCACTGAGATATTAGTATAGTAGGTTGCCCAGTTCCACTTGGTCACGTCCAAAAGTTTCCTTCTTACAACCTATCACACTCATTTGGACATGTAATGTTGCCGACCGACTGCTTGTCCATGGAATGAATTTATGCCATCCAGCCTCCCTCCCCCGTTCCCCGAATCAAATAAACTCAAAATGACGTTAATTTTCGATAGCAGTTGTCTGGCTTGTTTGATCTAAGAAACACTGATTTCTACTGCAACAACTGCTGTTTCGTTTACTTGTCTAAACGGTTCGCCAACAAAAGAGGCTCCACGCCTGTTTCTCAAGAGTGTAATGCAAAATCTAACGCACCCACTTCTTTAAATTTGTCATTTTGCAACACATGAGTATAAATGAGTACACGCTAACGCAATAAAAAGCATAATACATAATATAGATATAATTCCCGTATTCTGGCGTTTCTTATTATAGCACACCTCGTAATGTACTTTACATAATTTTAAAAGAAAAGAAAACATTAAATTATTTTGATAATTTATCGTCAGTGGATTTGCTGTATAGTTTCTAATCAGAATATTTTAATTACAGAAAAGTAAACTTTAAAGAATTTTTCCATTTACTATACTACCATGATTACTTACTTTCGCATATTAAAAAATGGGATCTTTTGAAAACAGATCTTAAGGAAAAGTGCATATGTAAACAAGTTTCGTTTGAAAGCAGTATATCTTATAAAGATGAATAAACACGATACACAATTAAGAACCGAAGACTCTCACATTTATTAGTATTGCTAATGAAAGTCATCCCATTCATATTTAACAAATAAATCTCTTTAGTATTTCATTATGCAGCCTTTAATTAGTGGAAAATTACTTTGGCTATTCTTAGCTTTAATCAGCTGAGACGATTATTTAGTGCAGAAACATGCGTTCATTACATTGCTAATTTTAGATCTGTAAATAAACCACGAGCAAAGAATCAGTAATATAAGCACTGAAATATAGAAACTGATTAATATTAAGAAACCAATCTGAGTTTGTCCTTTGGTGGTTTCTCTGGCTGCATAGCTTGCTGCAGAAAATGTTTGCATTCTGCACATGATTAATTAAGTATTTGGAATTATTGGATTATTAACATAACTTGTGCCATATCTCTTTTCCTATGAGAACAAGTTTAACATCTAGAAGGTTTTTTTTAATCTCCTCCCACCGTATGAAGGAAGAGAAGTGGGGGGGGGGGGGGACCGAATGAAGGTTACTGTTTTACTTTTTGAAGAATTTGTGCATATACGGGACCAAGATTTGCTACTCCTTTGAAGTGTGATATTTTATTATGGAGCGAAAATCGCGAAGGACAAACTGCACTTCGCAAGACCTTCTTTCTGAATAGTGCAAAATATAGTTTTGTAGTTAGCGATGAACGATCCATAAAACTTCTAGTCTGCTTACACTATTTGTGCTATCTGAGGTTGTGCAATCTGGTTTTTTAGTCCGGAAAGTTACTAATCGCAATTCATATGATTAACAATGGAATTTTAAAGCACAGGATAATTAATTAAAGGAACGAATGGATGAAGAAATAAACAAATAAAGGATTGACCTGAAAACTATACATTTATTGTAAAATACTTCCGTGCACGACGGAGATATTGAAATTTGTTTGCTAAAAAAATAAATAAATAAATAAATAAAATAAAACAAAATAAAAATCATAAGAAACATTCTGAAAGTTCCACAGTTCATTCTGGTACATTATTATATATCTGTAATTTATTATACTTATTTATTCTCTATCCATAAAGAAAGATAAAACATAACGAAAATATATCCATAAAAATTTACTTTTTTGCCATTAGAAAAAAAAAAAGAAAAAAAGAGAGAGAGAGAGAGAGAGAAAGAAAAAGTGGCTTATTTAAACTCAAAAGATGATTTGGAACGACTTTCAAATCTTTATACAACGGCTATGTTCCCACTGAAGTACTAAACGATTTTGTTCTGACCTAGAGAAAAATATATTGATTTTTTTTTCCAACAGTGCAAAATTATCACACAGGGGATCATGTTAAAGAGAATTAAAAAAAGAAAAGTTTACCTCCTGACACTGGTTCATATTGTAAGATGATAACGGGTAGTAGGAATCTCAGCAGCTCACTTAGTATAGACATTTGGTTGAAAACACTCAGGCAAATCCCGTCTATTATGTGGGGGAACCGTTATTAGGCCTTTTAATCAAAGGGTGAATTATTCGGTCTCATACAGTGGTGGAGGATTTTTAACCCTTCAGAACACAAACCAACTCCGTGAATATACAGATTTACAGGTATAATTACTTGCCTTTAGGGATTGAGGCAGATGAGCGACATACCTCTGCATTAATTCGTCGTGAGGAGACTCTACCTATTCTAAGGGACGAATGGGTTCAAGACGTGTGTAATAACATCATATGACTGGTAATGGTTGAAAGGAAGTTCGCGTTTGATTTTTCTTGAAGTGGCTTGTCGCCGACTGAATTCTTCAGTCCTACACAAAGTCGCAAAATGGAATATAAAGTTCGACTGTTAATTAATTGGGAATTATAATTTAAATGGCTTTCGAATTGATGTATAATATTTCGCTGAACGATGCCATTTTCGTATATACGTGACAATGAATGATTTGATAGCTTAATTGAATCACGTTGGTAGTGATTACGAAAGCGTGTAGATGAATAGGTTCACTCCCGAAGTACGATTACACCAAACCATATCAAATTGTCTACCAAATTTCACATAGAGGAACATTGAGGTGTGCAGTGCCATAAGTAAATATATGAGCTACCACTTAAGCATCTTCCATAATTATCAATTGCTATAATCAGTCTTCATATGGAAGTGTTTTATACCTTTTAAGAAATGGTAATATTGATATGAAAGGCTATTTTTAATTATCTTCAGACAGAGTAAGAATTACAGATTTAAGGAAATGCCAAAGGTTTAAGAATTAACAAAAAAGTGATCAGTGATATAAATTTTACTGATTTGTTTCTTGATTTGTTCCACTGGTATTATTTTTATTTATCCTCAACCTTCTCCGAGCACCCTCCTGCTGCCTCTATGAAAACCAAATAATCCAAAATTTGTTTTTGTATCATCTGTCCGAAATGATTGTTCAAATTTTTATATTGAAATGTACTAGAGGTTTCTGTAGAACAGTAAGAATGAATTAAGACAGTTTAAATTCTAAAGTTACTTTCTTTTCTTTATCAAAAAAAAGCAACACGTCATTCATGAACTATTTTTTTTCTCTTAAAGAGGCGGTCTCTAACCCTAATGACATTCCTTCAATTTGAAAGACGTACTCAGAGAACAGTAGTATCGCTCTTCGGTATAATTTAAGGAGGACATTAAAAACGAACGTGTACTTCGGCAGTTCTTTCAACTTTAACACATACATGTTTTCATTTCCTTCATTGGACGATGTTCAGAAGAGCAGACAGAGGTGCATACGCAAACTCCCCGCTTATCTGCCCTCTTCTATAATTCACACATTAATTTAGCATCGCTTCAAAAAAAGAGTCTGCATGACGATCGCAATTTCTTCGTAGATTCTGCCTCCCCCTTCCGCTACTGATGTATATTGTATAAGATGCCAAAAGTGACATTTTCTAGATCATTACCCCCGTGTGCAGTGGCACACTGCCAACTTCGTAAGTTGTTATAATGGCCAGCTTGTTCTTAACAAAGGAAATCATCCTGCGTTTCTTGTAAAGTGCGCGCTTTAAATGGACCGTCTATCATTTACCTTTCTTCTTTAGAGAAAAAGCGTGTTATTTTTGCTTATCCCTTCCTTATTCTCATTACACCGGGGTAAATGTGTACGCTACACAGTTAAGGAAAATGTCGATAGTCATGGGTATCATAGTTTAAATAGAAATGTCCTCCGAATCTTCCATAAAAAAAAAAAAAGAAAAAGAAATCTGCAGTTAAGGGCTCTCTCTCAGATGCATCTCTTGCATATTAATATTAAATTCCTTGATGTATGTTTGTATTCCTTTATTATTTATTTATACTTCATTTTTTGTGTTTCCTTTAGATTAAATATTTGTTTGTCTTCATTATAATTTTTTTGTCTTATCCCGCATGATATTAAATAGGATTATGTTTCTTCCTTTATTATACTTTCGTATTGGTGATTGTGCAAGAGATGACGGTTTAGGTTTGATCAAATCGCACCCAATTAAGAGATCAGTGTAGTTCAGAAAAACAAGTTATAAAGCTAAGAGAAAAACAAAACTGCAGTCTCAAATAACCCTTTCGAGCATCATTCCAAAATAACAAATACCTAAGGAGGAGGAAAAAAAAAAAAACGAAACGTGAGTATTGCTTCAGAGAACTTTGAAAGATATATGAAAAACCTAAAACTTGCAAAATACCGTGTACTTATGTTTATTGTCGCTTCTGAAGGGGAAAAGAATGTAGTTAATCACCTGTGGAGTGAACCATTAAAAATATACTTCATTTCTTAAAATTTATGAAGTTCATAATTTCATGGGAATTGTTGTTACATAATGTAAATAATGAATAAATAAATAAAATGTTTAATCATAATTCTTACTTTTTAACTTATATTGCATTTTCGTTATCCTCAAACGTAGTTCAAAGAAAGCAAGTATAAAAAAGAAATGTCCCTTGCTTTACCTAAATTAATCTTACATCGCTTTTGTGAACCCTGCAAACCCAAAGTTCCTCCGTGCAATAACTCAACGTAGAAAAGACACGACGTTTTATTTTTTATTTTCACGTTAAGCTTCTTCTTCCAAGTGAAATCCTGTTTTCGCTCACTGCCGCCCGAGGATAAGTAGCTGGGATAAGAGGATTTAAGGGATTATCTCAGCGTTCTTTCCAGACTTAGTCAAGCAATTTTTGCTTAAATAAATTCTGTTAAAATGACGTCAAACCGCGATATTTCTGAATCTTTCCGCCTTTCCTTTTACACACACACATACACACAAAAAAATGCTTGCATTACGTTTCCGTAAAGCATTTTTTTTTGTTTTATTATTGATACCTAAGATAATAGATGAATTATGTGGAACGCAGTTTATATACCTTAAAAGATCGGATCGGAAAATATTAAATGATTAAAAAGAAAAAAAAAAGAGAGAATATATATGTAAATCTCCAAGCTGAAAAATGTGAAATGATTTTAGTAGTTTTCGAGTAAAGTCGTTGCTTTTCCAACACTTCGAATTTAAAATATCTTCTTACTGATATGTCGATGTTATTCTTTTTGATATGCCATATTACGTAAGAGGGGAGTGATTCCGGTTAATGACGCATTAGCCACATCTGGTACTGCTGTATTTTGTTCCACAAAATCCATTTACGTTTTTTTTTAAAAAAATCATGTATTGTTTGACAATACGGCTCTATTAGTAAACAAGAGTAATATTTGTCTGCTTTAATACCGTAAATATTAAAATAACATTAAATAATATGCTTAAATGTATGATTGTTTTATTTGTAAACGAGTGAAATGCATATGAAAAATAATGACTGCTGACTCCAAAAACATATTAAACTATCTGCCCCACGTTTTATTTTTTTGATGGCAAAAGCATCATATTCCCATCGGGTGAAAACTTTCGGCTGAAATGCAACTTCAACCTGAGGTTTTAATGTCGTAAAGTGTAAGATTGATACTGACTTAAATTTTAACTAAGTATATTTGGGCAATGATTATTTCTCTCTTACTTAATCCAGCAACAGCGCCACGTGAATGCGTGCAAGTTAACTGAATATTTCGCAAGTCTTCTTCGTTGCTTCAGCTGCTAAACTAAACGAAACCAAAGCCCATTTTCTGAAAGTCAATAATCAAGACGTCGTTTTTACAGGAAATTATGCCCCGAGATAATTATTTAGGACTAAAATTATTCTAAAATACTTAGTTCCAGATAAATCAAATTCGAATAAACATTTTCATGTGACTCGCGCCAGCAAAAGGTTGTAAACAGATAGTATATTAGTAAATTGAATGGCCTAAGGATTTTTTAATAATTATTTATTTATATAATTTTATATAATTTATGAATCAAATCATGCAGGTCAGCCATTCTAAAAATCATTCTCTGTGACCTGTGTGTTCTGAATGTTGTATTCTAGTTGAGTCATCAAGCATTGACCATAATGAAAGCCTTCCTGATGATATCAGTGAATGATTTGCGGTCTGAAACAAACTAAATGACATTTGGTTTGTTCCAGCGCTATCGCGGCACACGTGTAACGTTCTTACGACCACCATGTAGATATGCTGGTATGTGAGCCGAATTTAAACGTCCCACTAGAGAGAAAACTTTTTACACATTCAGGTCGGTCATTGGAAAGGTTACAAGTTTAAGACAGCAGACTTCGCTAAAACGAAATTCGTACTTGGGCGTTTCTTCAGTCTTTATTTTGAACGCCGGCATGCAGTTAGTTCGTCTTTGAAAACTCATCTCAGTTCTTTGCTTAGTGATTGCAGTGGTACTGGGGTAGTTTATGTAATGCTTGGTTGCCTCTCTAGGGAAGAACTATGTCTGATTCGTTATTCTGTGAGAATATACGCTTATTTGCGCACATAAAGGGTGAGTTAACCGCGGAGACGTGAGTGGTTTTGCCAACGATGGGTTGAGACAAAGATGAAAAAACTATTCTATCCAATAACAAGGCTGATTTTTAGGTTTAAAATAATAAAAAAAAGTATTTTCTGCACAAACGGAATAAAAGAAGTTTTAATACTGGTAAAATAAGTTATTGTTTTCGCTCTAAAAATTATACTTCTTTTTTTTTCACTAACGAATATTTTGATAAACTAACTTCTCATGCAGTATAGACACACACTGCATTTCAGCTTTTGATGCACTTTACCACCGACAAAATGAAACCGTATGATCGACAGCCAACCATATGATTCGAATTCCGTGTTCAGGGGCCTTATTTGTTAAGGGTGTTGTTTAAAAATAAAAGTATACATTATTTAAATATATTATTAATATACTTAAATAATGTCCAACCATCTAATTCGATTTCCGTGTCTACAGACCTTGTTTTTCAAGGGCCTCGTTTATAAATAAAATTACACGTTATTTAAATATATTATTAATAATAGTTTTTGTTGCGATAGTATTTGTATTAATTAAAATTATTATATTAAATTTATAACACGAACTTTATACACACGTATCTCATCCCAGGTGTGATCATTTAAAACCATAAAGTACCATGGATTGGTAGTGTTCGATAACTGTTGCTGTAAAGGTCAAACACGAGTTTTTTTTGAAGACGTTTGAGGTTTCGTATTCAAAATGGTGACCTTGCACTGAAATATGAAGAAAATCGTCTACAACGTAAACGTTTAGGTGGTTGGCAACGTTATAGAATAGTAGTAGTAGAAGACAGTTTATCATTGATAGTAATAAGGCTGTTTAGCGCTGTAGACAGTTGAAATCCTCAGTTTTAATGTTGTTCGTTTTAGTATTATTATTATTGCTTTGTTAATATGAAGTGATGGTGTCGATTATTTTATTGTTTGTGCTTGCGATAATTTCTTATAGACAGGTGTACGCATGCGCGACCATTTCGTGTAACGTAGAATATAAGTAATTTTTTGTGACTAAATTTTTTTTTACGAAAGGCAAATATCCTGGCTGCAAGACTACAAAGTAGTCTTGCAGCCAGGATATTCCTGAATATCTTGCCCAAAGCTTCTTTCCCTTGTAAGAGTGAGCAGTAAATTTTACTAGTCCATATGTTTCTATATACGAGGGTGGTCTGAAAGGTTCCCTGCCTAACAATGAAAAAACGAATTTATAATTCAAAATTACTTTTATTTTTCAACATAATCTCCCTTAAGACTAATACATTTATTCCAGCGATGCTCCAGCGCCATTATCCCGTCCCTGTACTGGTTCTCAGTAAGATCTGCAAAATACCCCTCTACACCTGCAATCACCTCTTGATTCGAATAAAAACGCTGACCAGCGAGGAAGAGTTTTACTTTTTGGAAGAGATAGAAGTCAAAGGGAGCAAAATCTGAGGAATCGGGTTGGATGTTAGAACAATTCATAGTGCAGATCCCTTAATTTTCCCTTGCCAGAACACCTTTGTGGGCAGGTTCATTGTCCTGATGAAAGATGATTTCTTTCTTCTGCAAACGGGGTCTTTCCTTACGAATTTTTTCGTCTAGTTTGGTTTAAAGATCGGAATAATATTCCCCGGTTATTGTTTTACCCTTCGCAAGATAATTAATAAACAAAACACCGATTCCATGACCTTTCCTGCTGATGGAACCGACTTTGTCCTCTTTGGCTCTGAACAACGGACTTCTATCCACTATTTTGACTGCTGTTTGGATTCTGGTATGTAATGGTGAACCAAGTCTCATCCATAGTACTAAATCGACACTCAAAATCAGTTTTATTCTTGTTAAAAATGCTCCAAGCACTGTTCACAGATTTTCATGCAAGTGCGTTTTTGATCTGCTTGTGAGAAGCTCGGCACCCATCTTGCCCAAAGCTTTATCCTTTGCAGTTCTTCATGCAAAATATATCCTACACGTTCTTTTGAAATGCCTATAATCTCAGGAATTTCACGCACTTTGACTCGCCGGTCATCCAATATCATGTCGTGCACTTGATCAGTGGTTACACTTTCTGAACGTCCTTCACGTGCATCATCTTCAAGGCTGGTAAGGCCGCGTTTAAACTCGGTAGCCCATTTCGTAATTGTCGAAAACGAAGGAGAAAAGTGCCCATAAAATTTTATGAACTTCGAATGAATTTCGTTTGGCTTTTCAGACAGCGGTATAAAACAAACTACTTGATAGACAGACTTGCAATTTCACATGGATGCTTATGGCACAGGTACAAACTTAGAAAAAAAAATCTTTTCGATAGTCTTGCCATCTATGATCGAGGCCGAGAACTTTTCAGACCACCCTCGTAGGAGGCAACTGTCGCTAGGCGTTGATTAGTGATTGCGCTTTCTTAAATTTTTTTCCTTTTCGCTCAGATGATGTTATTCTATTAATAAATATGTAATATGATTTTGCCACCATTCCATTATAGATGATATTTATTCTTCAATCTTCAAGCACACTTTATGATTTTTCGAAACGTTTTACTTTCCCATATTGGACAATTCCTCCGCAACTCATTTTCTTCTTTGTATAAATTCACCCAGTAGAGTATTTAATGTGTTTTTTCACAGTCAATTTAAAGATTAAGCGAATTTAATTGTTAATTAAAAAATAAATCCATCATTTGAAAAATTGCATAAATAATAGAAAAATTATACGAATAATATAAATTATGAACGTAGAGGTTTTCAGTATCTTCTGAGAAAAAAATAAAAAAGAGAAGAATCTTCATTATATTTACACGTACACAAATGTCCACCTCAGCTAAAGACAGTCTCGGAAAATATCTTACTACCGGTCCAAGCACCCAATATTCATTTTCGTCCTTCGTTTTTTTTTCGCCGGAAAGAGATCGGAAGAGTGTTGTCCACTTTGATTGTTCTGAAGGTTTTGTCCCGGAGTTGACTCTTGGTCGAATTTTTAATTCTCTTCTATTACTTTAGTATCTGTGTTGCAGTAGAAAGTCTCCCATATTCAACCCACTCGGAGTAAGAAAGACAAATCTTGACCATCGAATTATTTAAAAAAAAACAAGTTTATTCTCTTAATAGTAAAATTTTACTATTAAGAGAAACATTAATACTTAATTTGTACGCTACCTTGAAACCTCTGGCAGTAAGGAGATCCTCATGCTTAAGTTACCCATCTCATTAAACAAATGCCGTGGAAAGTCTAAAGAATCCCAAGTAGTTTGCTTTTGATATTATTAAAGATCGGGTTTAGTAATGCTATCTTCATACAACTGTGTTGCCAGTTTTCTATTTAGATGCACATTAAGTATTTGGTGGATCGATTGTTACGGTCAAATTTTTTAAATGGAGTTACACAAGGTTCTGCTATTCTGTCATTTAAACCGTTTCTTCTGTAGAGCAATAATTTTCTTCAGTTGACTGCAAATCCACAGTTTTGCTGACAGTGGCATGCCGCACTTCTCTTTCTCCTTTAACAAACCTTGTACCTCATAAATCTATCTTGTACAATGTCTACAATTATAAATTTTTAATGTTAGTAAATCTCGGATATACAAGAATATAACTATCAAGGTACAGAAAGCAATTAGGTTAATTAACGACAAATCTCTCACTACTTCAGTGAACTCTTTCACAGGGGCATTCAGTTTTGGTCCCTTGCATTTTCACGGTCACTGTACTTTGGAATTTGATAATTCTCCTATTCTCTTCTGAGTATGTTAAGCATCTACAAGAGCTACTCTACATAACTATACTCTCTATAGCTAATGCTCCTTTCATTCCCTCCACTGTGCTTAAGAGGAGTGGTCATTTCTCTAAGTATTTCCTAAGAAGTACAACTATATATATTCAAATCCAATGGTAACAAGTTTCTTCTTTCTTTTCATCTTTTTCCCCATCAACTATACTAATGTCCCGGAATGAACAGCCTGTCTTGTATGAGATTGCAATAAATTAAAAGCAAATAGCATAACTGAGAGACAGCTTTAACCAAAAGAATTAATATGGAGGGATCCACTCAAATGCTATTAAAACCTTATCGGCAGTTGTAATCACTGGCACTCAATACAACTTACAATATGACCGTCAAACGGCTTGACATGTAACAAGCTGGCATGTGTGTGTGTGGACACACTTAGAGCATTACTAGACTTGTGCTAATTCTTCATGTTTTATATATTGAACAAAACAATTTAATACCTGCTGATTGCATGGCATGATAGGTGAAGGCCATATGCAGTAATTGTTCCATTTGTGCGCTCAGCTTATAAAGAAAGTAATTATTAATAAATCTTGATCAAAGTTTTTCACTTGTATAAATTAAAGATACCAAGAAATTATAGACTTGGTTTAATCCATTATCCAAGTGCAAGCAAAAAAAAGTTTGCGCCTGAAGTATCTTTCAGGACTGGGGCATCGCGTTGCAAAGGTGGTATAAGTTCTCATCACTTGCCTTAGTAGCCAATAATGCAAAGTACATCTCCTTGTGGACATGTATAATGCTATGCATTATAGGAAGGGTCATTACCCAGACGGTTTCGACATTTATTGAGGTCTCATCAGCGGAAGCCAGACCCAAAGTTGGTGATATTAATGGAGAAGTCATATTATCCTATATAAGTTGCCAAAAGGTGTCACACCTTATTACTAAAATACTCTGGATTAGAGATAGATGCGGACATGTATAATGTCTAGTTGTTTAATTTATAATATAACTCAATAAAGGTCGAAACCGGTCTGGGTAGTAACCCCCTTCCCTTAATGCAAATCTGGGATACTAAGAAAAGTGATGTAAAGTCAGTCCACCTTTGCCTCGAGTTTCCCCAGTCCTCAAAATAATTCAGGCGCAAACTTTGTTTGCTTACACTTGAATAAAGAATTAAACCAAGTATATAATTTCTTAGTATCTTTAATTTATTGATAAATCTATTTTGCAAATTTCGATGTTGAAATTGATAAACTAGTGTATTTATCTACCTGCTTTGAAAAATATTAAGATTTTTATTGAGTAATTTTCTGTTATTTTCATTCACATTAATTCATTAATGTATGGCAGCAAAGAAGCATTTTTTCATGTGATTTTCTAAAGGAACACTTTTTTTTTTTTTCATTTTCCGTTTGGTGTAGAACCAAACACCTCATCAGTAAATTAGACTAATTGTCCTTCTACTGCAATTTATTGTCACATTTTCTTTATCTTACAAAATTATTCTCCATTTATTTCTATCTGTCGAACGTTGTCAGTAGCAATTAGCATACAGCTTCATATTTTCTGCACTCTTTTGAAATTGACAGTTTCCGGTATTTAAATTTGTTGTGATAAACTGAGACCATTTCTTTTTATTTGTGACGTTAAAATATCAAGAAAATAAATTAATTGCACACCTCAACTAATTTGAAAAAAAAAAAAAATGTATGGACACAACGTTTCAAATTGCAGAATGCATTTCAAAGCGTGCCATTTTAACTCTAATTCATGTTTTTTTTTTTTTTTTGAAGATACATAACTATACAATTTAAATTAAAAATATTACTAAATTAAACTTAACAATGCAATTTAAAATAAAAAAATTAAAAAAAAAGTGATGGCATTTAAATGTCGAGATCATGTTAAATCAAAAATAGTCATAGAAAATAATAGAACAGGCGAAATTTAATTATTTAGAGTGTATAATAGCTTATCTAAAAGATAAAGATATAAATGAAAAAAATAAAGAAATTTCGGAAAATCCGTGGAACAATTAAAAGGATATGTGAAACTAAGTGAGAAACTGAACTAAATTTTATAAAATAATGGCCACTCCAACACTATTATATGGTTCAGAAACATGGACTGTTAAAAAGAAAGATGAGAGTAAAATACAAGCTGCAGAGATGAGACTTTTAAGAGCAATTAAAGGATGCAAAATTGGACCATTTAAAATAAAGACATAAGAAGAGAACTAGATATATACAACGTAAATGAAAAGATTAAGGAATAGAGAGATAAATAGAAAGAAAATCTATTTGATATGGAAAGATATCGGTTACTAATAGAGGTGGATAAATATAAACTAAAGGGAAAGAGAGAGAGAAAGGTAAAACCAACTGTAAGATGGAAAGACTAGTGAAGCCGATACAACCAAATGTCTAATTCTTGAAGAGGAAGAGTAGTTATAAGAAAACAATATCTGCAGTACTAATACTATCAGTTAATAGATATATTAGTTAATTTGGAAGCCTTTCTTTTCTACAGAGGTGCAAATATTATTGATTACAGTTTTCAACTGTAATCAAACATTGATTACAGTTGAAATTAGAAACGTTTTAGTTATAGCGAAACATTAGGCTATAAAACAGTAACAGTATCTATAAAATATGATTCATTTTCATATCCAGATAAAATTCAAAGAGGGTGACGCTGCTCTTTTTTTGGGTGTGGATGAGGAGGGCGTGTGTTTCAGCTTATAATTTTCGTATATAGTAAAATTAAAAAAAAAAACGTTTTGTAATTATATGTATATTCTATTATACAAAAGAATACAGTGCATATATCGGTGTTTTCTTTAACGTTAAATACAGACTTCTTTCATTTTAAAGGGAAGAAGGAATTCTACGATTTTCGATAACTTCAGTGATAACAAGAATTGATATAAATTATCCCTGAGTGAGCGCTGTGACATAAATCTCAAAATCTCTGAAATCAAAACATGTCATCGCCCTCTCCAAGCTATTGCAATACTCCGATTCTGAAGCAGAGAACGGCGTTTTAGAGAAGACTTAATATAGCACGAAATGAGACGACGAACCTGTGAAAGTAAGTAAATACAATTACGAAGAAGATAATTAAATTTTTCTTGGCGTTCATCAAGCCTTAATGAAATCTGTACATTTATATGTCAAATAAAATTGAATTATATCAACATATTTATACAGACGTGCCAAGAGATAGGCATACAGTAATTACGTTAGAAGCTTTACACAAACATGCAAACTCACTGCTAAATCTGCTTAATATTAATGACAGGAGAATTTTGACAACTGTCGGAAAAGTGCTATTTCGTTACATGCGTAAACATCACCGAAAGAGGGAGTCTTGCGTTGCTCCACGATATTCTATTATTAGCAAAATCACTTCGCAGAAATGTAGATTAATTTTATTTCTTATAGTTAACTCCCGATAAGGATTTATTCGCGGCGATGTCTCAAAGATGTATACTGCACTTAACATTATATTTATCAAATGGAACTCGGTTTAAATCTTGCAGTTAATGCCATTTCCTTAAGTTAGGCAAAATATTGCCAATAAAGTCAGACAAAGCAGCCAGTAAATAGAGCGTATTTTCTAACAACGTTCTGCCGATATATTTCATATGATCTACGACAGTGTATTTCTTCTGTATTTCATTTTTACAAAGAATATTTCTTTTAAGAAATCTTGCTTCCTTAATTTCCACGAGGCAAACATGAATAGGCATTTTCCCATTGAAAATAAAAGTAGGAATTTTTATCGAGCAAGCAATTAGGGTATTTGCCGAAGATGTTTGAAAAGGAAAATAATGAAAATAAGGTAGGAAACTTTTCTGAAAAGTGAATTTAATTAAGGAAGTCTTGAAACACTACTGCTAACGTTCATAACGCGTTAGATTTCTTGTCTCCTGCAATACAACTTGATTAAATTAAAAAAAAAAAAAAATGCAGCTCTTAATGCATTTTAACCAGACGTATCTCATAACGGAAGGGATGGCTATTTTTGACTAATGAGGTTCCTTATTTTTCTCCACAGATCACGTAAACAACTAAAAACGATGAATAAATTTAGAGTTCGTAAATAAAACTGTGCTAGCTTTTGATTGCCTGTGACTTCGAAATTCAAACGAATACGTTTAGTTTTCATATATATATATATATATATATATATATATTCTATCGAATTAAATCCAACTAATAAAGTAAACTTACGACTATCAATAGCAGCAGAAGCTTATATCCAACACTAAACACTGAAAAGAGTGAGCGTATTAGCGCAGTCGCAAAAATAAAAAAAAAAGTGTCAAGAAAGATGAAATTCGTATAAACAGAATAATCGCTGTCATTTATTATGGATTTCTTTATGTATTACATTTCGAATACTGTAAAATGAATTATACATACATATTTTAGCATGTTTTCTGGTGTGAATGCGTTTTTAATGCATCTAGAAATTCATATACTTTTCCTTTATGCATCTTGTTTTATAGGTTGAATGAAGCCCATCCGTTTGTCCCGCTTGACAGATATTCTATGCGCATTGATACGGTGAGCGACGCTGCATCACCGATCTTTTATCCTACTTTCCAACTTCTTGGTAGTCAACACATCCTAGTTCATTGGTTCGTAAGAAGGAAGTCTATACTTTGCGGTATGTCAGAGTCAGCTGTTTCAATGGCCCACCTTGACAACCCTGTGACTTTTATTGGTAGTAAAATCGTGAGGAGTCAGCACGCATCACATTTGATTAATACTCCTCCCTTACATCTCCTCCTATGAACATTTTATTGAGGATGGCTCGAAAGTTCCTTTAAACTTTTTTTACTTTTCACCCAGAAGATATTTGATTTTTACCCTAAACTTCGAACGCTCTGAATAAGAAGTAAAGAAAGTCCAATTTTGTTGTAATGTTGTTCACTAACTATACACAGTGGTTTTTTTTTCTTTTCTTTTCGAAAAAAAAAATCCTGATTCTACTCTTTAGTTAAAATATTGATTAAGAAACTTGAAGGATGGAGAAATGTTTTTTTCTAATTC
The DNA here is from genome assembly GCF_054136105.1 of Typopeltis vanoorti. NCBI lineage: Eukaryota > Metazoa > Arthropoda > Arachnida > Uropygi > Thelyphonidae > Typopeltis > Typopeltis vanoorti. Next base: position 3,834,765 of record NC_143569.1, read on the forward strand.
GTAGGAAATAGTATATGCCATGCAAAACTAGAGTTAAGAGGACATAAAAAGCGTAGTTTAAAAATGTCACAGTCAACTGATGACAATACTCTGTACAGTACCCAACTACCATACACACTTTGATTATTACATCTATAAACCAATGGAATTCTTTAAGGAAGTTTGTTTTACGCGGTGAAAATTTGGAGTTCCCCATTTGTTTCTCTCCTGATGGGCTTGTCGATACTTAACTACAATAATCGGAAACCTTTCAACTCATGAACTGTATTAAAATTACCGACGCGTTTGCTCAATAAGCACTTATCTTTATGAAAAAATACATTTTTACGTATTATTAACATTATATCTTGAAAAGATCATCTTATCTTTACAAACGTGTCTTGTGGTCAAAAAATCTGACTTGGAATCTTCTGTATTTCCGTTCAGAAATAAGGCTTCTGAACTGAAAGTAAAATAACTTGTTACAATACACTGTCTTAATTGCTTCGACCATAAGTATAAACAAAAACTCGTGGTCCTTTTTTTCTCTTTTTTTTTTTGTAATTGCAACGTAAACAATCAAGACGTCTGGGATTCGGTGAAGTCTAATAAGTTTATTCTGAACAAATGGCAGTTATTATTTGTTTCAGTGTTTGTAATTCATATGTTGGGGTTTTGCAAATTCTTACTCAGTTGTTGATATGCACTCTTATCATAGATGTCCAACGCTAATGCAAATGAGGCAAGTTAGCTTTATCAAGAGACTTCTCTAATCGTCAAATTCCATGCAATGCTCCAGAATGTTTCCTATTTCTTCACTTCTTCCTTTGTGAGGATAGGACAGTACTGCTGTATGAAATGAAAGAGGGCGGAGGAAAACGAACAAGAAGGCAAAAATTGAAGAAATCATCTTGTGTCTATTAGAACAAAATGCGCGCACTAATACTACCCGAAATAATGCTAAGGGTGGATCCCAGAAAATTGTATATCGGGTCCTGTATGAAAATTTATTTTTTCCCGTAGCTCTTCCAGCAGGTTCGAGAATTTTACAAGATTAATATATTGTATTGGTATCTTGCTAGTGATTTTTATAACAGCGTCGAGTAAAAAGGATTTCTATCTTATATGTTTCTTTATACATACCAGGCGAAGTTCAGTCGAGATGGTTTTAATTATTCTAACTCTAACCTGTTTGACAATCAAAATCCATAGGGTTATTCAGCAGAACGTCAACAGCAATTCTTCGTCGCTCTATGGTCAATTATCTTTAGAGGCAGATTAAATGGACAAAGGTCATGGACTTTTTTTGTACCATGACTTCGCAAAAACTTCATAGAAAATATTTTGCATGCGCTTGATGACACTGCCCTTGAGTGAAGAAAAAACTTGTGGTTCATGCGCTACGGAGCTCTACAACAGTAGCGTCGTGAGGCACGAGATTATCTTTGTCAATGATTTTCGGAAAGGTGAATCTGTCGAGGTGGACCAATTACTCGAAGGTACACCAATGTACCTTCCAAGTCGAAATTTTAAAGAATCGCAGGTACGTGTTAAAAATGCATGTAAGGCCATCAGGCACCAGCCAGAAACTTTTAAGAGTGAGACTGTCGGTAGCGAAAATTAAATGTTTCAGCTAAAAACATGCAGGTGAAGCATTTAATTTTCTACAGATATAAAAATCTTAATATAAATGTCGCTCCATAATTTCTGCGAATCCAAAAAAAGTAGATTCTCATCCCTTTTTTGTTCATAATATATTTAAAAAAGTCGAGAAAGAAATGTACATTTATAAAGTGTGTCGTTTAGAGTGCCGATAATATTAATATAAGCATATGTTCTGATTAATATATATTATTTATAGTAAACACACACACACACATATGGAGACATAGGGCTAACCACCTTATCCTCGATACCGTAGCCGTTAAATGTGAATTCGTGTCTCATACGTCTCCAGGAAACAAATGTGAATTGACTTATAAAGTCTGATCGTGTCTAGTCCCAAATGGGATGCGAGTCCAGTTTTATCAGATTAGAATACGACCTGTTAGCCGAGTAGACAACGTATCCGCTCTTCACCAGAGGATGTGGTTTCTCATCACACATCCGACGAATATCTGTGAATGCCTGTAGGTAGTAAATGAATTTCAATGCCCAGTGAGAGATCCATCATCCCGCGTATTAGAGGACTAAAGTGGCTTGAAAGGTACCGTGTTTGGTAGCTAGAGTAGGTTAAGGGATTGACTAAACCTTAGCCTACTCACTTTAATGCACGAAAGGTTTAAGAACTAAATCTTGCATCAAGCAATGCGCTACGAACAGAATTTGTCAGCAGAAGGGAAGTACGCTGCATTATATATTATGATAGCATTTATAAAGCGTCTTCTTTCCATGTTATCCCCAAACCTTGCAAGAATTTTATTCGACAAAATTTTTTTCCAGAAAAAAAAAAGGATGAGAACGTGATAAGGCAAAGGTCAAATGTTATTGTTTATCTATTTCCTTCTTTGAAGTCATCACTGCACTACAGAATCATATTCCAAAAGAGCAGCATTACTTCTCCAGAGAAGTAGGAAATCCGCATGTAAAGGAACATGTGGTACAAATAGTCCTGATCGACGAAAATACTAATTAGCAGTAAGTAGTTAAAATACTGTATTTTAACGCAGTTTTCTAATAAACATTGTAATATGTAGCTGAAATATTTCATTCTCTACAGAAATAAAATCTTAATGTAAATGTCATTCCCGTGTTTGCGAATTAAAAAAAAAAGTACTTCCCAACCTCTTTGTTGGTGCTTCAATTCAGAAACCACTCTTCTCGATTTCGAGTTCTGAAGAAATCTTCGGAAGAGACTTTTGGATTTGAGAGCTCCTGAGGAGCGATATCTGTTCAGCACAGACTAGGTGATAATTAGCAATATTACCAATTGTAAGACATTTTCGTTTGTTTATGCTATAGATCTACACTCAACATATGGAGACCTATCGCTAATTCTGCGAGATTCAGTGTTCGGTGGCCTCTTTTTTTGATACAGCTGCCCTTAATGAAAATTCATTAAGTATATTTAAAAATAATCCCTAAAATTTCAATTGCGTGAACATAAAATTCGCCATTCGTGTATGCATAAATTGTGCAATCCATATACATATAATTTCTAAAGAAAGAGCCAAAAGACTTTTTTTAGGCGATGTAAAATTACACAGGCAGAGTGGATATGAAATCCAATTATTTCAAAGCCTAATTTTTACTCGGCTTTGAAATAATGTTGGATTTCATATCCACTTTGCCTGCGTAATTTTACATCACCGAAATGAAGCCTTTTGACCCTTTCTTTAGTAATTATTTTTACCCACCGACCGAAAGTTCACTAACAAAAAGTGCATTTCTATAACATTTCCATTTACTTAGTACTGAACGAGAGTTTCTGCTCTCTTAAGGTTTTCCTTAAGAGGCCAATATGAGTCTCCTGGGATTGGAGTTTTCCGGCATGGCCTATATCAGGGCCGTGCCGGTGAATGCTTTTCCCTGGAATATGAGCGGTTCTGCTCAGCGGTCAGCCTGTCACTGAATAGAACCACCTCTCAATTAAATGATCCTTCAGATCATTCTTTGAGTTTAGAGTCGCCTAGTTTTTGGAGCATACCCTTTACTTGTAATAGTGGTCTCTGAAGAGAACAAACAAATTCGAAACAGCTCTCAGGCCATTGAAAATCCATGGGACGCAGAACAGCGCCCATGGCTTTTAAGTAGTCTAAGCTAAGGCAACTCGAAGATGACGAGGATCGCATTCTCGTATGCTCTCAGGTCAACTTGCGAAGCTTTCATAGTTTCTACAAACATTCAGCTTTGAAATAATGTTGGATTTAATATCCACTCTGCCTATGCCATATACATATGCTTGTAACCTGATATGTGTATCTAGAGTAATAAAGCGGAATAAATATTTAGATGTAGTCCAGATGACAGGGACATTTAAACATGAGTTTTAGCTTTATTATATTTTTTAACCTTCAGCATATTAAATTTCTTAGGCGAACTTACATCTTAAATAAAAGGCCTTCATTTAAACTCACTTAGTCATTCGCAAAATATTTAAGCCTGGGTAGAAATATTAGGTATTCTAATTAGTATGCCATCACTCAATTGAGTGAATTGGAGGAGAATGTGAAACATCGTTATTCCATCTTCTTTCTAATGTAAATTGAAAACGACATTATTTTTATAAGTACCAAGGATTTGACCAACTTTTATTAAATATTATATTCTAATTACTGTTTGCACTTCTAACTGAAATAATTGCATGCCGATAAAAATCACCGGCATGCGCTATTTTGAAGAATATGCACTGTGGCGTCCGTATTCGTTAATTCATAAGGAGGCAGAAGTATGATTCGTAAGAAAAAAAAATTGTTATAAATATCCAAAGAATAAAACCGATTTTGAAATAAAAATCGGTTTTATTCTTTGGATGTTTGTCAGCAGTATTAGAAGCATTCATTCATAATTACTACTTTCACCCCCCCCCCCCCACACACACACAATCATAAAGTCCCACATGAATAGCAGCAGCAGCAGTTTCTTTATATAAGCATGTAAAACAAATGTGGTGAGAGAAACATTAAATTGTCGATGGGTTTTGTTTTCGACCCACTACTGATTGCCTGGTAATACTATCTGTCGATTTCCAGACGAGCTGAGTCACTTTCGGTTCGCCAAAATCGCCTGCAGACACGGACTCGTTTTTCGCTAAATTTAAGGAATATTTCACTATCCACTGGTTCTCCTCATAATAGTAATGTGAGGGAAAAGAAGTCCTCCATTCGGAAAAAACTCTACACCTAGAGAGAGACCTAGATCATGAATGAGATTGTCACACATTTTAGGTATCAGTTGAGTTGATATGATCTCAAGTCGCGAATAATGCCTCTTCTTAAAAGGTAAGAACATCAATCGTTTACAATATTATTACTGTGTAACATTATACAATATGACAGCATTATATAACATTGTTATAAATGTTAAATTATAATAATTAGAATAAATTAGTAGTTCTCTTCTAATAATCTAATCCAATATTCTAATAATTAATCTAATAATTTTTATTTTAATAATTTAATCCTAAAATCATTAAATTATTATAGTAATCTTTAATACTTTGAAATATCTTTATATATATCGTACTCATTTGTCTACAGAAACTGTAATTGCAGTTATCTGTAATGAATAAACGTCAAACAGCTTAATGGTTAATTAATAAAACGATAAACAATATACGAGTTCATGTCTGTTAATTTTATCTTACTGATTCAGATCTATATCGTAATTTTCCTTCTGAGCAATAATTACTGTCCATTTCTTTACCTCTTATTACTGAGATACGTGTGAGTTTTATTGCTTAAATTTCAGAAAACGTTGCAGTCTTTTATACATATTTTTCTACTGTGCTAATTGAATGATTCATGCGTTTTTACGCAGTTTTTTACGCTTGCAGAAGAAAATATCTTTCGTATTCTCTATGGTTACGTGAATATTAAAGTAGTAATTCTGTGGAAGTATTTATTTCTCTTTATTGCTTCTTGTAATTACTATAATATGCCTTTTACTTCTTTATTAAACTTATAGTTTTTATCTCTTTTCAGAGTGCATTATTTTAGATTGCGTATTAGCAATTCCATATAATTAGTCATTAAAATCAGAGAAAAAGAATCTGCAAGACTAAATTTGTCAAGAGTTAAAATTCAATACGTATGAATTAACAATAAAAGACTTTATTTAATAATCAGAATTTATTTTTTTATTAGAAAGTGCGGATCCATTCGCTGACTGCTTCCATGTAGATTCATAAATTTCTACATTGCTATAAAGAACGAAAGCACATTTCTGTTACACAATAAGGGCTTTTTAAATGAAAGTAAGTTAGCCAATCTCATACGCAGGCAGAGTTTTCATTCAGAAATTCTGGATTGTCATTCCACTAAAGAAGCCACAGTGTGAAAAACACATGCCATTAATAGATGCAATGTACTGTCGTTAGTTGTTTCGGCCATAATTCTAACTAACCCATACAGACTCTTCTGTTGCATAAGAAACTTGAAGTTTCATTTCCCCTTTCCCCTTCATGTTATCACGCCTCGTAAAAAAACCATAACCGTCCTTTTCTCCAGTGTATTACGTTATGCACGAGCCAACATCAAAGGTTCGCTAATCCTTTTGTGGAAACTCCTTTTAGTAATTTTCATGAGTCCTCTGTGCGACGTATTAATTCCATCAAAGGGACGAATCATTCAATCAGACAGAACTATGATCTTTATTTAGTACGAGTTTTACTTTGAAGAGTGGTAATTATCCGACCTGAACCCTCTTTACGAATAAAATCCACTGATAATGTAATGCTTCAAATTACTGTTTGATATTTAGATTTGTCTTCGTTCTCCGAAATAAAATATATATATCTATGAAAGGTACAGCATATAATAATAAGAAAAATGATTATTCTTCTGAGATTATTCATTTGAATTCGAGATCTAATCCAATAATGGATGCTAAGAGTCTCTTTACAAGTTGAAATTAATATAGCTGAAATTTATTATTATTCTGATCCTCAGAATTAACTCTATAATAATTAGCATAGTGAATTTAATCAATAACGTTGGTATATCAAACGCATTCTTTATTTAAATCGGAAAGATAAACATGGTTTTCTTAAAATTATGCATTTTGAAATTTAAAGTGAAGCGATGTTCTAAATCATCTTTTTGTATTCTTGGTTGGCTGATCACATTAGCGTCGCCACATTTGTAATATAATAAATTGCATTACATCATATTATACATAGAGAAGTGGGACAAAATAATGAAACACTAAAGCATTTAGGAAAGAATTTGTGTTTGCTACACTGAAAAAAAGTTTGGTGGTAGCACTGAATATTCTTGCTTTATTTGGTTTACACTCTGTAGTTTCATGCAAGTGCATTAGTGATTGCACTGAGCTATAATCGTATTGAAAATAGGAGACTTGTCCGACTTTGAAATAGGAAAAATCGTCGGTGCGTTTAGCTAGAGTATCAGTGACAAAAAACTGCCACATTATTAGGTGTATCGAGATCAACAGTTTCTCCAGCTATGTCGGCAAACACAGATTATGGCAAAACAAAATCATCTAAGAGAAATTGTGGGCGAAAATCAAACATGACAAAGTGATAGTCGGACATCGAGAAGGAGTGTTTCGAAAAATTACAGAATTATTGCAGTACAGGTAACAGAACTGAATATTCATCTTGAAGAGCTTGTTTCCACAAAAACTGACGTGAGCTTCATAAATCCAATATTCACAGTAGAACTGCAATTGCTAAAACCTCTGATTACAGAAAAGAATGCTCAGATGCATAAACGATGGTGCAGAATATTAAACCTGCACATTAGAAAACTGGAAACGTGTGATATGGTTAGATGAGTCGACCGTCACACTGTTCGTTATATTAGGATGAGTTTACGTTTGAGAAACATCCAAGGAAGCATTCTCCCCATGGTGAAGCATGGGGATGGTTTTGTGATGGTCTGGGCGGGAATACCGTGGTATTCTTTTGAACAATCCAATATTGCCTTTCATGACAGAATTACTGCAAGTGATTATTTGGACATTTTATTCTAAGTTTCCTTATTATAAGTAATCTAGTGCAGCGCTTCTCAAACTTCTGGATATCAGGGCCCCCTTTGGAAAAACTAAAATATTTAACTGCCTCCCTAGAAAACAATTTGCAATATAGACATATATTATAATAATATTTATTGTATTTATATTCAATACAAAACATACACAGCGAATATTGCAAAAATAAAATGCAAATATTACATTTTTAGCATCTTACATACACATTTGACATGGCACGTTATCTCATATTTTTATATAGACAGATATATTGTTATTGTACATTTGCAGTACAATCACATGAAAGCTAAAACGATTATTAATAAAGAAAGAATTAAAAACATAAAAGAAGTTTAATAGCAATTTAATGTGATGAATGTGTTTCAATACTGCTGCACAAAAAGTCAATATCAGGTGAAATATTTGAAACTGCAATTCTTAGATTTCAGCTTTGAAATGAAACTTATATAAATAAGCATAGATTTACTAATATTCATTAAGCGCTGCAATACGCAGGAAGCAAAATTTGTGAACCCGCACCAATGTGTGATTTTTTTCCATTAAAATATAAAAAATAACAAAAAGAAATAATTATAAATAATAAAAATTAAATACATTTCTTTTAAGATAAAAAAAGCTACTTAGTTTTAAAACATTTTCAATTTGTTTTCATTATTTCACTGCCCCCTCCCCCCCTCTACAAAACTTACGGCCAAAAAGGAGCCGCGGCCGACAATTTGGGAAACGCTGATCTAGTGCATCCCGTGATCTAAGCGATATTTCCAAACAGGAACTCAGTATTCCAAGACGACAATGTCCCCATTCAAACAGCTTCGACCGTAAAATCTTGGTTTGAAGAGCACTAAAGGTGAACTTCAGCTTCTTCCTTGGCCAGCAAAATCACCAGTTTTGAACATTATTGAACCACTCCGGTCAGTTATGGAGACTAAAATAAGAAATAGATTCCTACCTCCAACGTTTTTAAAACAACTTGAAGATGGTTTTAAAGAAGAATGGGACAAAATTCCATAGAAACTATTCAAAACTTGAGTTAATTTCAAGAAACATTCAGGATTGTACCGAAGGCACAAGATGGTCTAACAGTATATTAACAAAGAAATATGTATGCATAACAAGTGTTTTCATTATTTTGTCCAATCTCCTAATATGTATATAATACAATATTCTATATTGTGTTACATTGTCTTACTCCGTATTGTAGAAATATAAAGGCGGTGGTGTGGAAGGCACTGGAGCGTGATTGCTTCGAAATATTTTTAGGATCCAGCTTATGGGTAGCCTTAATGTAGACTGAAAAGGGTACATATTTGATCTATGTATAGAGAATGGCTCATGGATTATCTTGTCCTTAGGATCTCTAATGAAAAGCTTAAGCCTTCGTGGGTGAGATGCACATAGAAATGTTTTGTAGTAAGCGAAAAATGAAACAACATCGTTTACTTCTGCAAAGTGCCTGTCCCTGCAAGTGATATTTTCTGTTTTATTGCGCTGCAAAATCTCGATAACTTTTATCAAGATCAACTCCAGGAACTAGGCAAAGTGTCTTCAGTGATCGATTGATTTTAACCAGTATGTAGGCGGATGGTCTGAGTTCCAGAACCCTCACAGTTACAGGTATTCATATGCAGTATGCTGTGCCAAATATGAACGTGATTTCTAACCATTTTTAAATAAATGGCTTATGTTTTCTGTTCTAAAATATAGAAAATTAATATTAGAATAAAGATATGCTTCGTGCATGTTAAATATATAAAAACAAACTTTTTGTTATATTTCTTAATAACCCTGCCATCAATGTTGCCTAATAGTATTCTTTGTAAAATCTTAATTTGGAAAGGAAATTTAGAATTTGATCAAATTCCAGTATTTTTTTTTCAGTAAATGATTAAAGATTACCAGGTATAATTATGCTTGGAATTTGGCATTTGAATCTTTGGGATCCTTGAAATAACTGATGTACTGCAGAAGTAATACTATAAATACGAAATTTTATTTGACAGAAAGTGACGAAAAAATCTTCAGAGAATTGTATCGTGGTACATCCTCGTACGCGAGCGCATCAGACAAAGGAACTGTAGTCGTCTTCATTGCTTGAAACACATGAAAGAGCAAAAAGAAAAGTCGAAAAAAATAACTCATTCTAATCAGATCAAATATAATTTTTTTCAGACCACATGCAGTGCGGGCAATTCTGGAAGGCGCTCTTTGAATCATAGGGACTTCCATGATTAATTAACTTCATTAAATTGAAAATTACTTATCAGTCATTACGAAAGCTGCTTTCATAATAGGTTTCATTTTCTGTATAACTGTTACAGTTCTTTAAATTAGTGAAAGAAAATTGCCTTGTTACAAAAATGATATTTTTTCTCATTCTGTTTCCGTATAAAAAAGCAACTTTGTGAAGCAAAAATTAAAATTCTCAAAAGAAATCTGAGATCCCTCCCCTTAAAAAAAAAACTGTATCATAATTTGCGGTTAATTTATTGTTTCCATAAAAAGATGTAAAACCTAACATTGATAGTAATGTTGGATGAATGACCAAAGCCGTTTAAATAATCCGCTTGAAATTAATGAGAATTCTCCAAAGGAATTTTTCCTTATTTTCTCTCTTTGTTTTCGTTATTTATTTCCTGAATGTCAGCTTCACTAAACTGATCTTAACAAAGTTTATCCACTGGAACCCTGACATTGATATAATAGATATTTAAAGTACCTTCTTTCTTTTCTATCTCTGTCCCTTTCCTCTTGTTGGCTTTTTATATCATAAAAACGTTCCGATCGAAAGCGGTGCTATGGAGCAGCAAGAGGGAAGTAAAGAACTGAAACTGTGAAAGGCCGAGCGCAACTAAATGACGCGATAGCGACAGGAGAATTAATTCCTAATAATACATATTATTCAGGTGTCATCTTGAAATCCTTTCCATCCCTCGGCTGTTTAATGTGAGCTGATGAGGACGTTTAGCAGGTTTGCTTGTTTTTCCGAAAAAGCACTGTAGGTTTTATTACCTACAGTGCCTTTTGCGGAAAAATGAATTTTAATATTCATAGTCACTGCCAGGATTTTTTCAGGTAAATAGCATGATGTAAAAACAGCCACAGAGCCATTCCGATAGTGAATCAAATAATTCAGTTAAATGTGTAGATTTTAATGTTTAAATGTGCAGATCTTAAAATACTTTGCTTCAAACTTTTTTTTCTGAAAAAAACCTCCATTTCTAACATTACCAAAGACAGCTATTACTGTATTCATTTTGTATATGCATATGTAAAATCTTCGCTTTTCTCTTGACGTTAAGAGAAAAGGCTCAATCTGTCAATAAATATATGTAGATGCACATAAGCATTTCTACACATAATCCAGTACGCAAAGAACACTAAAACTGCTTAATTATATTTGAATATTTCATCACATATTCCATCTAAATCGGTTAAGTGGTGAAGGCTCGCGAGCATGGATTTTTGTGATCTTTAGATGGCAAATGAATTTCATCGCCTGCAGCGAGACCACGATCCTATATATTGGACTTGAGACCTAAAATAGTTTAAAATACCACATTTGGTCTCTAGAGCAAAATTTCCATATCGTGTGAAGAAATAATCGCATGAAAAATGTAGCACATCTATTCTCATAAGTATTCCTCAAATAGAATGTGATCCTAAGATGAAAAGCCAAACGGCTATTTTTTTCTGGCGAGGTTGATATAAGTTAAGGGGATAAAACCTCAAAAAAGGTTGAAACCGGTCTGGGTAGTGACCTCGCCTCATAACGTAAAACAGACTACATCTCTTAAGAGCTGTGTGTTTTACATTATGAGAAAATATCAAGAACAGTGAGGGATCTTGCTCCACCTTTCCAACGAGTTGCCGTGGTGTGGCACTACCAAGTGGTCACTTACGCTTGGATACGCTGACAGTTCGTCGGCATGAAACGTTACAGATCGTAGTTTTCGATCTTAGTTTCGCTTACTGGCTGAAAAACAATAAGGGATTTTTATCCCCTTAACTTAGAATGTGATCCATTTTGAATAAAGATAACAGCAATACTATGATCTAGAAAACAGTATAGCTAATGAGCACTGCATTGGCTGTTGTTAGTCTGATTCAGTAAATGCTTTCATCCAATTATAAAAGAAGTAAATCCTATCGCTAAGGAAATGTGAACATTTGCAACATTCCGAAAGGTACATTTCTTTAATTACTTAGCTGAGTCCTGCGATACACGAAATCGGCTATTATCCGTAACATAAACTAGAAATCAAAACATTTCTTTCGGTGTTCTTGCGTTGCTTATATTTTCCGGTTATCTAGTTTCAAAGAGATGCAGTGAAAATATTGAAAATATTATTCACAGAAACAAAACAAAACTAATAACTGCATTATTAAACTGAATGCAACTAGTAGTAGAATGTTTTGTTTCTTTAGCTTATCAGCAGTCGTTATGCTATTATTTTATTATTATTTTTTTTTTTCAGAAGTAGTTTTTGATGGCTGCTTTTCTGTTACTAATTCAAAGGTCAAAATATCCCGAAGACCAAATTTATTTTAAGTAAAACCACGTTAGGTCTACTATTTCTTCCAAAAGTGAAGGATTGTGTTTTACGTAGTCAAAATCCGTGAAAACCTCACACGTAACCTACTTACTCGGAGGACAATCCTTTTTTGTAGAATGGAGACAGGTTACATCCTCTGTTGCTATCTAGATTACAATATTCATTGTTCGTCTGATAAAATATTTTTATTTGCACTGTAGTGGAAAACACATGACCTTATGAAGGAAGGGATGTCCTTTCCAGTTACAGTAAAAACTGAAAACAACTATTACGGAGAATAATTGCTCACATTACAAAAGCGATGTTACATATAAAATGGTGTTAAAATCAATAAAAAAAAAACATGATTGTGTTTAGAATTCTACACACAATCATGTTTTTTTATTTTAGATTGTGTACTTCGATGGAGATTTATAGTTTTAATGGCGCAACGACCACAAATGTCGCACTGCGCCGTATCTCAGGTTATAGCAGTACACAAGGTAAGACAAGCACAAGCATCTAGTATACATTTATATGATATTAAGCAAAGAAATCTTGTCAAGTGCAAATTATGAACATTCGAACATGGTAAGTAGTGCAAATTAGACATAATAGAATATTTTCATTTAATAAAAATAACTTTGCGAACAAAATATCACTTTAAAAAAACGCAGAAAGAATATGTTTAAAATAAAAGACCATTCTAGTAAAAATATTAATAGAACAAATTACATTTTACAAAAATGAATGTTCATTTTACTGTTCTTCCTATTCTTATTTTTTATTGACTCCTCCTCCTTGGGATAGATCTCACACCAAGGAAGTGTTCTCCAAACAATACAACACGACTGATTACTTTATAGAACTTCTGTTGACTTATTGCGACACATCATTAAAATAATAGGGGGAAGAGAAGTCTTGAGCGAATCTTTTTTCAGTGGCGAGTAGGATTTTGCATATTTTCCAGAGTTCTGTACACACACACACACACACATACACTGCTTGAAAAGAAGTCAACGGACACCATAGTGTGAGGAACAAACAGCCATGGCGCCCACCTTAATAAGATGTACGACCTCTTTTCGCTGTGATCATTGCAGCAGTCCCACGGGACATACAAGTGTACGATAGCGATCAATGGGAATTTTGAACCATTCTTCTTGCCGGCATGTAATGAGGTTCTGGACTGCTGCTCAGTGGGTTGGGATCAGGGTTCTGTGGAGGCCAGTCACATGTGGTGACGTTCATGTCCATAAACCGCGCAGTTACATCAGCAGCAGTCTTATGCTGAAAGACCCAATGGTCAGTAGAAGTGCCACAAAGTAGGAAGTATTACATTGTTCAGAATGTTCAGATATTTCTAGAAATTCAATTTTCTTGGCACCACTAACAGAGGTCCGAGGCCAAACCAGAAAAAACAGGACTACCACCTCCCAATTTCATAGTTGGGATTACGCACTCTGATAAGAGACGTTCACCAATCATACGCCACACCCAAACCGTCCATTTGCTCGTTACAAGGTGAAGCGTGATTATACTCCATAACACATTTTCAAACTGCAACGTACCACTGTACACGCTCTTTGCACCACTGAAGACGATGCTGTGCATGTTGGTTCGGGTAATGAGGGCGAGTATACTGCAGTCCTATTATGGAATGTTTTCGTGCAGATTTGTGTTCCAGTCGATGCCCGGAACGCATTACTCAACGTGGCCTATGAATGGCAGTTTTTACATATTATCATTCGTAGCACCCTACGGTCACGTTCGGTGAGTATGGGTGGGTCTTCCGCTGCGGTATGAAATGTTCCCTTTTCGTGCAGTTGACTCCCTATCCTTCCAGTATGGTAAAATTGATTGATGACCTGGGATAGCCCAATTTGTCAACAATTTGCCGAACAGATAGGCCTGTAACATGGTATCTTATCACACGGATCTTGCACACTTTGTCAGTTCCCTTCTCGCAGCCATTTAACCCGAACACAGTTGCACTGGCTGCAGAACATCGTATTTCTCCAATCTGTACCCGCTACAAACACGTGACTCGTTACGTAGCACGATGTACCTTGCCCATAGAGGTGTCCGTTGAGTTCTTTCCATGCAGTGGATATATATATATATATATATATACATATATCATTCATATGTCACTATAGTAGTAGGGGTGTCACTAGTGACCAGATCAAGATCAAGATAAGATAAGGAATCGTGACGTCATTGTTGGGGTGGCTTCATGTGATTGGAATGTTATGAATTTCCCTGTGGGCATATGTATGTGTCAATGGCTTCAGTTCTTGTATTTTGGTTCACATATGGCATTATGGGTGATCGTTGAGATAAGGATTCGTGTTGTGATTGGTGGACACTTCTGACCAGATGAAGATCAAGATAAGATAAGGAATCATGACGTGAATGTTTGTTGTTATAGAGAATGGAATGTTAGGAATTTCCCTGGGGGTATGTGTGTCAATGGCTTCAGTTCTTGTATTTTGGTTCACGTATGGCATTATGGGTGATGGTTGAGATAAGGATTCATGTTGTGATTGGTGGACACTTCTGACCAGATGAAAATCAAGATAAGATAAAGGAATCGTGACATGAATGTTTGTTGTTATGAGATGTAGATAAGTGACGTCATTTGTTAGTTGTAAATCAGTGACGTTGTTGTTTTGAATGGAAAAGAGAGATATATTAGTGTATAAGGAATCGTGTCGTGATTCGTGGGACACTTCTGACCAGATCAAGATAACATTAGGATTTGTAACGTGAATGTTTGTTGTTATTGAGTTTGGAATGATAATTTAATTAAATTATATGCTATGTCACTGAAACATACAGTTTTTTTTAATTCATGATGGCAACAGTCTGTCGAGGTTTTCTGAATGATTTAATTATATGCTATGTCACTCAAACACACAGTTCTTTTTTTCTTCTATAGATGGTTGTACTAATTTTTCAATACATTTTGGGGTATTTCTTTACTGTTAATGGGTGGAAATTCTTAGAGTATGTCGTGGTGGCGGGTGTGATTAGGTTTTCTGAATAACTTAATTATAATGGTGTACTTAATCACACACACACATGAAAAGTCGCTAATGTATCCATGTTGATACTCTAATATGTACTATATGATTATTCTTATGAAAAAAAAACAAAAAACTATTCAGTATTAGAATTACGCTTACCAAAAACATGCAAGCAATGATTATTGTATTACAATTATCAATTGTTATGTTCAAGTTAAAAAAAAAAAAAAAAAAAAAATCTTACATTTCTTTCCAGAATGGGAACATCTTGGTACTGTCTAGGTTTTCTGAATATTCCAAATTGTTGATTAACATATATTCACAGAACACAAACACAAGTCTGAAAAGACAGTTCACTTTTTCATTATAGATTACTGTGGCTAACATATATTCACACCACAAAACACACAAAACATAGGAGTTGAAAGATATTTCTGTAAATAACCAGAAAAGGTATTGGACTACTTAATTTAGATTACTATCCGATTGGTTCTCTGTATTAATTCTTTCCCACTGTTGCTCATGCTATGATTTCCCAAGCTTGGTGGGAAAGTCTATGCGGCGTTTTGTTGAGGGTAAGTGTTATTTCCGGTTTCGAATTCCGATTGCTGTTAGAGTATGGAATTCTGACAAGTGAAATTATTATTATTTTTTTTTCAAATTGATTGGTTATTCTCTGTATTTTACTTTTAAAGGTCATATTCTAACAGAATAACTGAGCAAAATTAATTCTGAATATTCCAAATTCTTGATTATTAACATATATTCACAGAACACAAACACAAGTCTGAAAATGCAGTTCACTTTTTCATTATAGGTTACTGTAGCTAACATATATTCACACCACAAAACATAGGAGTTGAAAGATATTTCTGTAAATAACCAGAAAAGCTAGTTGACTACTTAATTTAGATTACTATCCGATTGGTTCTCTGTATTAATTCTTTCCCACTGTTGCCCATGTTTGGTGGGAAAGTCTATGCACCGTTTTGTTTAGGGTAAGTGTTATTTCCAGTTTCGAATTCCGATTGCTGTTAGAGTATGGAATTCTGACAAGTGAAATTATTATTATTATTATTTTTTTTTTTCAAATTGATTGGTTATTTTCTATATTTTACTTTTAAAGGTCATATTCTAACAGAATAACTGAGCAAAATTAATAAATATATAAAGTGTATGTGAATTTATTTTTCAACACTGTATATTTCTCATTAAGTCTTATCTTAAATATATCTCTCTTATCCGGTCACCATTTGTTGTACGTAGGTGAGAAATCGTGTGTTTTGGTTCGAACTCTTGGTTTCCGTTAGGAAATTACCAATATAACTATTAATTTTACCTTCGATTCCTTGTGCTCTTAACCTATTTCTGTAAGTGGAATTTATTTATTTTATTTATTTTTTCTTTAGCATTAGTAAATTTTAAGTAATTTATATGAGACAAACAAGGTTTTGAACTCTACGTAGCGTTTTTCTACAGCAATCTTTTTAAGGGTTTTTGTAACGTGTCGTTGGTTTTAAATATCTAATGGCTCTGTAAAATAACCAAACTCTAACAGTATTGTGACTTTTCAGGTGAAATCTTCATCACTAAAATTCTAGCTATTAATTTAATACCCAATTATTCCTTTTGCTTCCAAGATTTGACAGTTTCTTGAAATATTTGAGGGCTTACATGAACAAATAAGACTTTTAATTCAAGGAATCAAAAAAAAAATTCTCTGGTTACTTTGTGGCATGAAATTTCACAACGGGGAAAAAATGTTATTCTCCTTCTTAAATTTGTATAACACATCAATGACACCCAATTGTTCATTTAAATGTACACATTTTATTTGAATAAAATATTATTTACAAATTGTATTTACTGAATCTAACAATACAGAAAATAAATAAATTGAAAAATACATCAAAGGTTCCTCCATACTTGTGGAATTGCCATCATATGGTTTTTGACAATGTGACTCTCATCTGAAAGTTAATTTTTCATTTGGTGTTCGTTGCGAATTTATTACTGTAGTAAAATTAGGGTTGTATATTTATATCTTTGAAACCAATACATATACTTCTGAGAATT
The DNA here is from genome assembly GCF_054136105.1 of Typopeltis vanoorti. Lineage (NCBI taxonomy): Eukaryota > Metazoa > Arthropoda > Arachnida > Uropygi > Thelyphonidae > Typopeltis > Typopeltis vanoorti. The sequence goes on from NC_143569.1 coordinate 3,852,052, forward strand.
ATTAAAAGCACAGAATTTTTCGTTATGTTTCCAAAAGCATTTAAAAGTACACATTATGTTTTCACGTTTTGGGCATCCAATTTCATTTAAATCAAGAACAGGCCTACATATTAACTTCGTTAATGTTTTTGATTTTTCTCTTCCTTTGGCAAGTAATATATGATATTTGCATGTTGATTCTATCATCCAATTTCTTAGTTTGTCCAGAGATAGTGAACCAATTTCCCACTTCAGCTGATTGTCATATTTTATTAACCAAGAATTCTGTTTTTTAACTCTTTCAGGTAATTCTTTCCAACTACAAGGTGATTTTGTCAATGCATATCTTACACTAATTCCATCAGAAATACAAATTTCTTTAGGAAATAAATTTGAACTCTTAATCAAAAGAAATTTGCAATTAAACAATTATCCCAATGATAACTGAAAATTCGTATTTTTCACCCACTGTCGATTTTTCATTATCGTTTTTCTTCATTCTTCTTCTTCTTAGATTACTTCATATGGCACGACAAATAAATAGTTATTTATTATTATTATTTCACTGATTATTAGCTCTGATCGTATACTTTATGGTAACTTTCATTTACAAAATTCTAAACAATAGAACCTTTCACAAAGAAACTTTCAAAGAATTTGTGGCTCACCCATTATTTTTACATTACTAAACACAAAACAACAGATGCAGTGGATGAACGATTACCTTAAGTCCAAAGTATCTCGACTCTATGGTATTTTCTTATAGTACTGTTTACACTTACCATACCGTACCCTGACTGTTCCTTCAAAAATGAACCTTTTGCACAGATGACTCAACGACATGTTTTCACATGCCGCAATAATATGTACACCCAAAAATACACTATAAATTTTGTGTATTGAATAAATGTTATAATAAATACGATTGCTGTCAGTGAGGTGAATATTATGAAACAAATATGTTGTACATATGTATAAAGTATAAAGATCGAAAAGTGCTTGTGATGAAGGAGTTGTATTTTCATTATATATAGGAGTGCTCGTGCATAAACTGCTATCGAACAACTTTGACCAGGCACATACATTGCTTATCTTAGAGCTGAGCATATTTTAGAACTCAAAAGTATACATACCACCCACTGAATTGGCAACTTTTAATACAGTGGTCTCCGTATAGGCATGCGAATGTCAATACTGATCCTCTTCAATTCCGTGCGCATAGTTCGATGAGATATGAATCTGAAGCAGCCGTAATCAAATAATTCGGTCAATTGCTGCACACAGCAAGTTAAGTTTGTCTTTACAAGCTTTCTCAGACGACAGCGATCTCATTCCTGGCAGATTGTCTTAGGACCACCATTACGCCTCTTAGACACGCAATGGGGGGGAGGGTCATTGTTCAACTGAATAAACACCTGGAAAATCTCACCTATGAGAAATCAATCAATTCTGCTGTTTTCAGAATCGTGGCTACACCCACAATAAACCCTTTATCGAACTCCTAAAGAACCTTTGTTTTCCCATTGTGATCAACATTATTTACGATTGCTGACCAGTAGCATTCTTAAATAGTCGCCTAGAACACTCGGTGAACGCACGTGACCAAGCATTTTGCATATACACTTACATAAAGGCTCCTGATTCAGTGGCACCGGTGTGTGTGCGTGCCAAAATTGGGAATATTATGCATTCATCCAAAACTTAATGCCAAATATTGAAAGAAGCTTAAAATTTGCGAAAAATACCTGGAGCTTATGAGAAGAGAACCTTTGGCATTAGAGTTGCCTTGATATGCATTAATTAATACCAGCTCTACCCAGTCCCTTGTATGAAAGTAGGTATGTTACCTGGATGATAAGTCCTAATTTAGGCTTAATACAGGCTTTGGGACAGAGCTCTATCTTTTAATTATTGCATATCAAGACAATCTGATAACTTGGGCATCTTCTCCTTAGAAGATCTGATAACTTTTTTAATATTTCAAATTCCTTGCTATAATTGGGTATAAAAGATGGATGGATCCATAATATCCTTCATTTTAATTTCTTGCTTATTCCAGATTGACGCCTTTGATCCTTAAAATTCAGTAATTGAGTATAAAGCGTTTCTAAATAATTGTTAATCAATAAGAAGCAGAAGAAATAAGTAATGTATTCTACTAGTGGTTACGTCTTGACGATGACCAGCACATTAATCCAATGTAACCTTTTCCCAGCATTATAACAGGAAATCCATATAAGCACTTACATATCAAAATTTTCGCGTGATCTGTGTTTAACAACAGTCCCGAATAATCGGCTCCAGTTCATTACGTCATTTTCAGATGCTGACTAGAAAACTAGTGCCGATCAATGCAACTTTTTATAGATGAAATGGATCTCACTCCAAGTGAAACAGTTAGAACAATGATCATGGTTAGTTATCAGGATTGTGCAATTCTGACAGAAATTTGTAGCGATTGCTGACTTTCCATTTCCGATAGATACTTGATACGTGTATTTTCTATATTATTATTATAGGCAGAGGTATAGTATGTGCACACTTTGTAGAGTTTCGCTTGGATTTCTGCCAGGAATAGTCGATTCATGCTGCAGGGGAGAAAGAAATGAAAGATATACGAATTGGTCGCCAACATGTGCTTTCTTGTCTGTCGCTGATTTTTGCTTGTAGCTTGATTTTTGTTGTCGCCTTTCTGCATTTATTATTATTATTATTATTATTAATTTGTATGATGGATCCAGTACAGTCAAAAAGTTCTGGTGTTAAACCTTTCAATAGCTCTTGCAAAAGAATATTGAATAATGTGCTGACATTCTGCGAAAAAGACTCGTTAGGAGGCAGTCTCCTTGTCCCCCCTTTCTCAAATCATAAAACGTGCAGGTGCAATTGCGGGCGTATCGGAGACGGATTGATTACCCTATTATCGGAATGGATTCTCCTTTTTGTGACATGCGCAGAAGTGTCGAAGGGTCTCGAATCTTTGGGCGTACTATAGTAATGCAGTATCCAAACTCCTCATGTGAAAGTCTTGCATGCTGTCGAGAAAATAGGCACTACTAATTGCAGATTTTTTTTTTTTTGTTATAGAGAACATGTAAGAAATACAACGTTTGGATTACAGCGCTATTCACCGGTCTTCAGGTGTCATATTTATTTGCACTCAGCATTACTGCGTATTACTTTTAATTTCTTTAAATTTACGGCATACGCATTGTACATTATATTTTTGGTGGTATGTGACCCATTCGGAATCATAATATTAAATTTCGCGATCGTTAAACGTAAGAATATGTTTGATTTTGAAATCCTATAACTTTGCTAAAGCCCATTCCCATTCATGTGCCGTCTCCTACGTAGGAGTTGATTACCATGTCTCATGGTTAAATGTGACTCATGGTTAACTAGGTGCGTAACGACATGTGGTGAGGACCCTATCTCTTCCACATATTGTCTTGTAAGTGTTCATGGCTCACGGGCAGGTTTGTCTGTTCTGAGGGACGAAAACCCAAGTTTCCGGGTGCAAAAACCCTCTACCTCCGTATGATACCGGCTAACTCACCTTTAGTCGAAAGAGATCACCTTTAGACGGGAATCGATCCCTGGTCTTTCCGACCAAACTGACTCGGAGGCTCTTTGCTAAAGCGGTGCTAGTGAAAACCGTATAAAGGAAATTGTCTCAAATAAAAAAAAAAAAATGGAAATGTTAAAATATTCGAACGAAGTTCATTCTCTGAACTCATCAATTGAAATAAAATTTTAACTCGAGAATTAAAATGTTGAATAATTAAAATGCGGTATAGCAAGCAAATGAAATTACGAGCTCAGATGAAGACGAAGAATATCAAGAGAAACTACTAGTGGATGGAGATTCCTAGTTAAGATATATTTTACTGATAATTGCAGCTTTTGAAGTACTGTGGTCTGATTATGAAAACGAGGATCGAGATATTCAGTTGCTACGATAGGTAATTTGTTTCATTTAAATGCAATTCGGGATTTATTTTGTGTTTTATGGGAAATGGTTCAATATTTCAAGTTAGCCACAGTTTTTGAAAAAATTAAGAATCATTTTTGACATTTAGTAACTAAAAAGTTACTAAAACTTAACTTTAGTTACTATGTTGTTCATTAAAAGAGAAGAAGAAGAAATAATTGGGGAGAGCTGTCATTTCAGTACTATTGCTCGTGAAGTACTTGGCTGGAAAGACCTACTTTTGCATGCATGCAGTGTACGATGACAGAAATTGTTTAGCCTTTTCAGGTATATTCAAGGTTGCTACGCAAAGAGATACAATCTCCGTATAAACTTAAATATCACATAATGCATTTCTACCTAGTGGTGCCAATGGCAAACGCAGCAGATCCCACAAAGATGAAGAGTCTTTTCTGCTTGATTTTCTTATGAAAGCATTTTCTTATTTTAAAATTAATTTTTATGGTATTGTGTAACATTATGTTAACAATCAATAACAAAATTCAGCATGAGGAATGATTCTGACAATTTTTAAATCGTTTCATTCCGTATATTGTTGTAAACAGAAGGTTGTACTCTAAAGAAAGTGGATCCGAAATTCCTAAGTCTTCCTCAGCATACACTGCTGCCTTAGTAGTATCGGCTCTAATTCTAAACAGCAAGTTCAACCCCAGAGTAACAATGAAAATATACAACTTTTTTTAAATGTTCAGATTGATAAAATCAGTTAAAATTTGTTGTTTTCATATGTTATGACATTACAGTACGCGAATATTAAAACTGGATAATGGAACACGCATGGAGAGAGTGAGTGAGTGAGAGAGAATGCAACACGTCTCTTTGAATTAAATTCTACTTTTCTTTTTTCTGGAGTTAAAAGCCATGTGGTTGTAAAGCGCTTCTAACCAATAGTTAAGAAAACTGAAGCTACTGCTAGAAAGTGTGTGATTTTCTAGTAATGAGCCGTTGCTGTAAAGGGACGTGTAAAACCTCGAACATGTTGTGTCATTGTGCTACAGCGGAACGCGCGGTTTAGTGTACCAGCTGTCTTGTGAGCGATTTTCGACAACGAAATTATTTCTTCGCTTCAATTTCTTTTGTAACGTTACGATGTTTTCTGCAGGCTGTATAGAATTGAATTCGAGGATGTCAAGTTTTTGAAAATTTCTCCAGGTCTTTTCTGATACTGCAATTCTTTTCAAACTTTCTCCACACCACAGTTATTAAATAGCTTTGGAATAACTTTGATTTAATTGAGTGACCTGCGTCACTTATCAAGATAAAACTGTCACAGTTTATGAGGGAAAAAAACGTATAAATAATTTTCATATGTGTCCTGTTTTATATCAGAACTGGATATTGTTGATATAAAAATTAATGCGATCAAATGCGATCTAATTTGTGTAAGGTATAGATCTACGCTTTGCAAAATAAATAAATAAATAATAAAAAAATTAAAAAAAAAATATTGCTGATTTAGAAATTGCTATTAAATTATAGTAATTTTTAATAATATAGTAAACCTGGGAAAATATAAAATATATAATTGTTAAAGAATTACATGGCTAATAAACGATGTTGCTGTATGAAGTCATTTCGAATAGCCAAAGCATGTATAACAAAAACCTCCATTAAAGTATGACGGGAAAAGTGTACCGAACATCACACAAAGACTTCCACTGCTTTCATAGAATTTTTCTTAGGGTTCTGTGTTAACATTATCCATACTTATAATTTTTTGTGTGCAGTCATGAAATAAGTTTATGCATTTTTGCAATGTTCCACACCATAACAGTGCATTCTCTGTTGAAAAAAAAAAGACTCCCGACAATCTTTTTTGCAGCAGTGCTGTAGATGAAGATAAACAATTTCGAAACTAAGTATTTGGCCGTAGTCTAACTCCATACATGTCCCTTTATTACTAAATACATGTCCATTTATTAAAAATATGCAGTATGTAAATAAATTTCGATTTGTGACAAAAACAAAACACTTAAATAAAATATGCACAATGAAAAGCAAATGAACTGATTTAGAACTTTATTTGCAAAAAAAAAAAAAAACTTTGTCAGAGAATGATATACTCGCATTTCTTCTCTATGAGGGGAAACATAAAGACTTTCCATGCGATAGTTAGTAGCTGTTCGAGTACAGAGCTAGAAACCAATCAGAAATCTTTCAGGTGCTAGACAGCAGAATGCATAGATCAGATTCTTATTGCATATTTGTTTATAAAACGTATTTTGGAGGTACAAACTTAGGGAAAATGAATGGATACTCGCATTTCTTCTCTTCTTAGCCGGCTTGGTTGACCGAGTGGTTAGTGTATCCACTTGCCAGCATAAAGACTGCGGGTTCGAATCCCGACATGGATGTTTGTGATTGTGAAAATACTAATGGTGGTGGTGGGTAGTAGATGGCGTTGGTGTAGATGATGATTGTAGTTGGAGAATTGAGTGGAAGCAGAGTTGTAGAGTAGATGCCCTCCTCCCTTGATGAGTCTTAGGAATTCCTGGAGGTGTCATATAATAATAAAATACAAATAGTGAACAAAAGTTTTTAAGAAGGTGATTTATCCACATGTAAAATTAAAATTAATTGCATATCCTAGAGCAGTGCTTCCCAAACTTAAGGATGCCAAGGCCCACTTTGGAAATATTTAAATATTTTATGTCCCCCATCGAAAAAAAATCGTAATATAGACATATATTATTATATTTATTGTATTTATATTCAATACAATTTATATTCAAGATTTTGCGTTTGTAAGCTTTTTTGTGCTTCTTATCAATACCTTTGAAACGAAACTTATATGAATAAGCATATATTTACTAATATTCATTAATCGCCGAAATACGCAAGAAGCAAAATTTGTGAACCTACACCAATGTTTAATTTTTTCCATTAAAATATAAAAAAGAACAAAAAAGAAATAATAAAAATTAGATACGTTTCTTTTAAGATTAGAAAAAATCTACATAGCTTTAAAACGTTTTAAATTTGTTTTCATTATTTCACTGCCCCCCCCCCCCAATAAAACGTACTGTCCCCAAGGGGACCGCGGCCCACAGTTTGGGAAGCGCTGTCCTAGCGAACAAAGTTTTGCTCGAATAGTTTTATATAATTGATTAACCAATTAAATTCACGAAAGAAAAAGAGTTAAACAAAAAATTGGAAGTCCAGTTTCCGTAGGGAAATAGACTCGGCAATAACAGGACTAATAGCTTAATTAAAATCAAGCTTTTGGTCACTTGCATCAAGGTTCAGTCGTGTATACCGAAGCGTTAACTCCGTCTAATTGCAATAAAGCTGCGAACCGAAACGCATCTCCATTACACGGAAATGGAAACATCTCCACTGTATTATAAGCACTGAACAGAAATTTTGTACGAAGGAAAACAGGAGGAGACATGCCGTCTTCTCCGGTAAATTTGTATATTATCGTATATTACTCGTAAAACTGAAACAAATTTTGTTTGCATTTTTTAAACAAAATGCGATATGCAATCACGGGTTTTGCAGATTTTCACACATACAATATACATAGTGGCGTCAGAATTTTCGGTGTACAAAAATAAAATGAACCACCAAGATTTTTTCTCATTTTTTCTCATCACCAAGAATTATATCGATGCTTTACTGAAAGTGTAATCATCATCACTCATTATATTCTGGGATGAAGCAGTCTAATGACAAAGCAAAGCATAAATAAAAATACGAATAACAATTCTATTCAAAATATAGTTTTGAAGTTTTGGCAGTTTAAAAGCAAGTGACTTATCATAACTATTTATAACTTCACACTCGAAGAGCAAGCGATGCAGCGAAGCAATGGCGTTAGATGTAATTGACAAAATTCCTTTTACCAAAATTAATCGTATTGCAAAGTGAGTAATACCAAAGCGCGTGTCGCAGCCGTTGACAAATTCTGAAATGCTTTGACAGTTTAACAGTTTTGGGATTCTCTCGTAATGACATTTCCATTTAATGCCTGGAGGATTTCTCAATAATTCTCTTTAAAGAGAATCCCAACTCTGTTAATTGTAGTTCCTGGTGTAAGCATACAGATATTTTATTAATTTTTTCCCCACACACTCTGTCTTTTCAGAAAAGGAAATTTTCTGCGTGCGTGTGCATATAAATATAAGTGACGTTATATGCATTATAAGATTGTTATTGAAATTTAGCATCTACTTTTCTAAAGTTTCAAATCTGAAATTCTAAAAATTGAGTAACCATCTCTAGAAAAATGGATGCAGCTCATTATTAATGATGAGTTAGATCCAACTCTTTAGAGACGGTTACTCAATTTATGGATATTTTTATTTTAAAAGTTTAGGGAAGAAGTTAAATTTTACTAAAAATATCCATCTTCAACTTATATTTTTAAAAGAATTTATATAGCTGAAGAACATATTCTCTAAATCAAACGATAACATTTATATAAACCTCATCGTTTCGATGTCATTTTTCCTTGTTGGTGTAGCGTGAGGGACGAATTGAATCCTTTTTCCGTGTGGTACAGTTATGAGATTTCATTCAGTCGAAATATTTCCTTTCCTTATATAAACTTATGCACACTTCACCTTGCAGGTATTCGTAACCAAATCTGATGGAAGAGGTTCAGGAATACTTATTTCCGAAATGTCCTCTGTTTGTATATTGCGTGCGTTCTTCCAGCTGGCTTTTCTATTTTGAGGGACGAAAAACCCGAGAGGTCTGGGAGAAAAACACCCTCCATCTGCATACTAACTCACCATCCTCACACACACATGGCTGGTCTTTCCAACCGAAGGGCTTGTCTAAACCAACTGAGCTACGAAGGCTCCGAAACATGTAAGAGACCCAACCATAAAAATAAACTGTTGGATCAGTGTACAATATTTGAAACCGACTGACACTTTCTGATTAACATAAAATGAGCAAAATTATTTAGATACATGTTAACAACAACAAAAAAGCTCAATGTTTTTGAATCTGCTAATTCTGCTCCATCGTAATAACAAAGTTAATAAATTAACTGGTGTATGTTAACTGGAAATATATCCGTATGAATTCACTGAAGTGGAAATTATGTTCTAAAGAAATATTACGGCCTAATAGCTAAAATCCCTGGGGTTCTAATTTTTTAAAAAGTAATCATTTTAGGAAACAACCAAGTGTTAATTTTTTCGCTGCTGAGAATATTCAAATAATCCAACACGAAACCCTTTACATGCAAATCTTTTCTTTGGATAAATATTCTTTACGAAGATATATTCTTTTTAAGGAAAAAATGCTATCATTGTCTCAAGTGTTTTAATGCAGGCCGTTGAATGATATATCACAAATCCTAGTCGTTTATCTGTTTAAGGCAAAATGTGAGGAATTTAACAACAAAAACAAAACAAAACGCTTAACTTAAGCATTAATTTTTTTTTGTACATCATAAAAGTAAAGACGACATTTGTTTAATCGGAATGTGTCCAGATTCACTGAATGTTTGGTTCTTAAAAGAGAAAAATCTGTTTCTATTACCTTACTCTCTGTGCTGCTACCGCTGATGCCGTTCACATATCACTGTGATTGCAACCAAGTGATGTAATCTATAGAAAAAAAAATAACAATAACGTCAAATGAAGAAAAGACAGGATGAACGGAGAAGAGTTGTTATATCAGAGGACTGTCAAAAAATTTGAGGAAATAAGAGTAACATCTTTCAAATTCACTGGACAACGGTAATCCTGCCACTGGCTCCAATACAAGTACCTCCTCTTATTTGTTTTTTATTGTCGTTATTTTTCCTTTTCTGACATTTTTGATCAGGTTGTAATATTATGATACAGTAATATCAATATTAAGTTCAGTAGTAAATTTCAAACATTATCATAATGCACATTATAATTAAGAAAACCGTTTCAATGTATTAAATGATAGAAACGGCTTTATCATTCGGGCAGTGTTTCTGCTCTCCAGCCAATAAGCCATTGGGTTCGAATCCCACTTCGAGCACAGGCGTTTGTAAAAGCCTCTGTGGAAGAGAATTTCATCACCCAGTGCAAAACCCTCTATCATGCTTATTGAAGACCTGAAGTGGGAAGCCAAATAACCCTTAATTCTGCCTACGTTGCTCATTTAGGATATGTTTACAACCTTTTTTTGGGAGGTAAGATTAGCATTAAAAAAAAAAAGCTTTATTAGATAGTTTTTAATGAAATGTTAGTTTTTCAAAATTAATTTTCTTGTGTTTTATGCATTCTTAAGATATCACTGTTATTTAATTATTTTAGTCACAGATGTCAACTTTTGTACTTAAGCAAACGCGCATTACTGTTGTTTTGAACAGCTGGGATAAGACGTGCATGCTAAACAAATAACGAATAAAGAAGAAGAAAATTATGTTGTCAAGAACCATAGCCGATATGTCACGCCTAGCAACGCGCTTTTGCCAAATTGCTATCCATGTTTGTTTTTCACGAAGAACTAATTGTATTACTATTTGAGTGCTACGATTCACTGAAGGATATAGTTTCAAGCCAAATCAGCTTTTATTTATTTGATAAATCAACGATGGCATGATTACAATTATAATACATGATAATTTAAGATAAGGTATTATGCAATATTATAATGCGAAATAGAACCAAGTAAAACACTACAGTAGAATACTACGACATTAGTTTATATTAATTCTTCACATTTTCTATTTGAAACTAAGAAACGCCGTATCCTTTGGTTATGATGTTGCATTTCTTTTTGCTAGTTTAGTCGATGAAAATGAACACTCGATTGCATCTTATCCTAGTGTTGTATAAATCTGAGTCGAGTATTTTGTTGTCTTTATAATTACATCACGGATAAATCTATAATCAAGAAAGAAAAGGGCAACTGAAGTTAGTTATAGCCAACGCACTAACTTCATTGAACGACTTAACGGGAACTGAAAAATCTACAGAACTGCAACGTACAATTCTTTGATATTATTAGCAGCTGTCAGATGCTAATAATATCAAAGAATTTCTTTTGCTTTGTTTCTTTGTTATCTTTCGAAATATCAAATTGTTAAAGTAAAGGCTGCTTGTAGAACACACAAACACACTTCATATCATTGCAGCGACGTACTCTGACTGCTATATTTTGTAACACGATTGTCTGTTAGTTCACTCTTTCTCCACAAGCGGTGTTAGTCACATTAATATTCTTTCTATCAAAAATGATATCCGAAATACATCGTGTCTTAGGCATAAACAAGAATATACAAATATTCCAACAATTTGGAAAACATGTGATGAGAAAGGATGGAATTAGCTCTGTATTTGTAAGAATAGGATATATAAACATGAAACAAATCCAAAAAGAAATAGAAAAAATATGAGATTGGAATAAAGTCAGTTTAGGAAGAATATTTTCTAATCTTGACAAAGTAAGTATATCATAATTAAACTGGTATGTAGTTTCTTTTTGATTGACATGAAACACATTGAATATTATTATTCTATGGACGACTCCATGGAGGCGTCCATAGAATAATCATATTGATAAATTCTCATCGATGGAGACCCAAACTATCCAAACAATCTATCATACTTCTTCTTGAACCCATTAACAGATAAAACACTCCATGATGACTCTGGCAAACCATTCCACTCATTCACAACTCTCCAAGCAAACATTCTAGTCATCACGCCCCTAGTAATGACCACACCTTTATTCACCTTCCAGGAATGACCCCTTGTTCTGACCCCTCCAGCCAAGTGCTGAGACATTTCCCCTGCATCAATCCTATAAACCCTTTAAGCAACTTAAACATTTCTATCATATCCCCCCCCCTCTCCCTCCTTTTTCTCCTATCACCCAAATTCTGCATTCCACACACCCTCATCTATCTTCATAGGGACATTCCACAGACAATTCACCATCTTGGTCACTCGCCTCTGAATCTTCTACGCTACTTCCTGATCCCGAAGAAATCCAGGAGACCAGACGAGCACAGTAATCCAGATGTGGGTATATCAAGCCTTATAAAGAAGAATAACTTCCTTATCTCTAATTATTAATGTGTTCTTCAATAGCCAAGTAATATTATGGGCTACTTAGCAACATGTCATCTAAACTTTAACCCTCTGTCTACGACCATAACTACATTTCTAGTTTCATCTATTTTCTGGAATTAGTGTCATCAATGTGATACAGAGCTTGTAATCTGTTTATCCCAAAATGCACAACTTTACATTTCTCCACATTAAACTGATATTCATTATCGTTTGCCCATACTGACAGCCTATTTAACTTGGTCAATAAAACACTCCCTTGCTAGCTCTCCACATCGCTTTGATTAACTATTACTCTACCTAATTTCGCTTCATCATAAAACAACTGAATATCTTCTTTCAAGTAATTTACTATATCATTTATGTACAAATTAATAGCGATGGTCCCAACGCTGAACTAGTCACCTGTTTTCGCCTCGATTCAGATCCTCTCTCCATATGCCACCTTTTGATATTTGTCCAGCAGCCACTCTCTTATCCAGCTAACCAGTGTCATATCCATCCCCGTTTGTGATAATTTACGTAACAGAGTTCCATGTGGTATTTTGTCAAATGCATTTGCAAAATCCAGCAGAATCATCGTATAGTCATTTCCTTTATTCAACTCAGCTGTTACTCTTATAAAAAGTTATTAAATTACTAAGGCCTGACCGACCCTTCACGAAGCCATGTTGTCCCTCATACGGTATCACAATTTTATCCGTACATTCTTGAATTCTCTTTTTAACCAATTTTTCCAGTACGTTTACCACCATGCCTGATATAGTGATTGGTTTATAATTTGCTACTGCAATCTTAGAACCTCCCTTATGCAAGAGAATTATTTTGCTCTCTTTCCACTCCTTTGGAACTCTACTAGAGCTGAGACTTAAATTAGAGAGCCTAGTCAGAGGCATTGACAGTTCCCTTGCACATTCTCACAAAATCTGAACTGATATTCAATCTAATTTTCAGAAATATTGCAGAATCTCTATTTACACTGAGATTCTGCAATATCCTTGGAACCTCCAATTTATCCACCTCTGTTCCCACATTAGTCTCACATATATTAAAGTAGCAGTAACCTCACTAGAATGATGTACCCTTGCAAAGTGGTCACTCAATAACTATTTTATCTGCTTCTCTCATCTCGTGTCCATCATCACTCATTAAGGTTAATCTTCCATAGTCATTCTTCCTCTTATTTGTCAAATAACGAAAGACCTCTTTGGGATTTCCTTTGGCCTGCTAGATTCTTCTCATATCTGATTTTGCCTTCCTTGCCATGCTGGTTACCTTTCTTGCCTGAGCCTTGTACCATTCCTGACTTTGCTGGTCACCTTTCTCTTTATATACCCTGCACAGCATTTGTATCTTCTGCAGCTCGTACTTAATTATATTACTCATCCATCTAACTTCTACCTGATTAACCCTCCTTCCTTAGGTTGTACAATTCAGTATTGCTTCCTCTAGATGACCCTTGACTATCTCCCATGCACTACAATTGACATCCTTATCCTGTAGTATTTTTTGCCATGGCATATATTTAAGCTTCTAATAAGCAATCCGTGTTCTTCCATCATGCAGCTAATGGTAGTTTTATACACCTACATAATACCACCTCATGGTCGTATGAATGACGGATAATTGATAATTCCTTGTACGTTCGTTTATTTATCCGAATAACATCGACGGCGAAAGGTTGTATAAATTAAAAGTTGCTAAGGGGAAAAAGTTCATCAGCTGTTTCAATAGCATCGTTCAATTTATATTGGACGTTGGTTGGTTTTCCTTAATTTTTACCGATTGATCTTAGTCAACGAAAGAATAAAAATAAAAAACGAGGTAATTTTTTCATTATTGGATCACTTGATCCATTAGGTAATTAGTGTTTATAAAAATAAGTAATTCTGTTTTAAAAAATACATTTTATGCAACGCAGAAAATGAAACGTTGTGTTCTTCATTTTTCATCTATAAACCACACCAATTTACAGCAAAGATATTTAAGAAAATGAAATATCCTCTGAGAAGGTAAATGTGGCGGATCACAAGGGGATGAGCCAGTGAAAACACAAGTGTAATAATGTTTGTTGTCACCGCAGTCATTACGTATCACTGAAATAACTACTTGTCAACGTATAAAATCAAATTTATGATTACAATACAAACAAACTTTTTATTCTCCTTGTGGTTAAAGTTTAATATAAATTTATTGTCGAACATAATGATTGCGGCTCGAATGACAAACCAACATTTCTATTTGTTTGAATGAGAAATCCTCTGAAATGCTAAATTAAAAGAAGTTGACTTTTCCCTGTAGTAGAAGAAATCTTTATACTTGTAGAAGACGGCGCCGTTTTCTGTGGAACATTAACTCAATAATCAGGACTTATGGATATTGCCTTCTTGGAAGATACTCAAGAGCGATAAATAAGGTTCAAGTAGAATTTATAGCGACTGAAGCACACGGCAATTTCCGTTCATGCTTGTGGATTATATTTTTCTTTGAATATTAGATCAGGGTTCCGTACCACAAAACTGCAATGTAAAGAAACTACCCGACTTTGGGATGTCGAGAGCAAGTAATGAAATATGGATAAATGGGGTTTGTGTAATGCAGGAGTCAGAATTTACAGAGGTCGAGAATATTATTTATTTAAATATTTGCCAATGGAACTGCAATCAAAATTTATTTAACGTGTATCAGGAAATCCATTTGCTACAGCAGAAGTGAAATTTTATTCAAAGCATTTGATAGTTTGTTCGTTACTTTTATATCTTGTATTGCTGCAGTGTGAATAAATTGGAAATCGTAAGAAATTCTCTGTAATGAATATAAAGCCGTTACGTAGCAGAGAAATTTCACGAGGTATTCGACTACGAATTGTGAAACGGATGGTATTAGTTGGGTATATTCATAATTGCCTACGAGTTGCATTTTACGAGCACTATACTCGTGTTCATGATCCATTCTGTTACTATCAGCTAAATTGAAAATACGTACCAATAGCTACAAATTACTCACACATTTCGGGATTTAATATTTTCATTTGATGTTGCATTTTAGAAATGAACATTGCACGACTTTAAATCCAAGGCGTTGTCGTCGTCTAAGTTAATTTTCTTAATAAGAGTCCAGTGATATTGGAATATGAACCTTTGCAGATTTTTAGAGGATTAAACATTGTTAATATTTCAATTAATTAAGAGAATTATCAATTGTTATGGTGTCAAATTCAAAAAGAAAAAGAAAATTATATTGAATTGAAGAACTGAATTCTTAAATTTAAAAAAAAATGCTAAATTATATTTTTATCTTTGTAAATGCAAAAACAATCATGATCTTAGGGAAACTCGTTAAATTTGCTTAAGACGAAGATAAAAAGACACTATATGGAAATTGAAAAATTGTTTGTTGCAATATTTAGTTCGATTAAATATACATTAGTCCAAATGTGCCCTTCCTAATGTGTTTTGTAAGTGCATTATGTTGCATTCTCTTTTTAACTGCTGTGAAAATAGAATAACTTAAGACAGAAAGCGTGTCATTTATATAGTCAAGTGATCATCATAACCGAAATTATAATGAACTGTTTTATGTTCTATAAATAATAACCATAAAACCCCTCAAACGAAGTTTCCCTCCCCATCGCACGCTCACCGACTCCATAGGCACGGCATCATGGAAGACTGAAACTAGCCTTTTTGAAACGTAAATCGTAAGTCCAGTTAACAGCGGAAGGTAGCAACTGTTATGCAATGCTTTTAAATCAGCAGCTTTTCAAACACGGAAATTTATTCCGGTTTTCAAATTTAAAAGCGACGATTCAGATAATATCTGTTTAACAAAAGAAATAACCCTTTGTATTACGTCATTGGCTTTTTTACTCGAATTAAATTAAAATATGTTTTTAAAATATACTGATATGTATTTTAAAAACATAAATTAAAAGAAAATTAATATAAAAGGAATTTTTAACATACCTTTATATAATCCTTATATTAATTTATGTTAACTTTTTATGGAACGACATCAGAAATATATTGATAAAAAGTATGTATAACTGAACTTTAAACCATTAAAATGAACTATAAATAATGAACTATAAATTATTTAGGACTATCGTTTGAATAAATACATTAGAACTTTGTTTTCAAAAAAATGGGGTAAAATAGAGATAAAAATAAATGGAAAATAAAAATGAGGAAATTAAAGATACGCGCCTAAAAACCGAAAAATTTGTATCAAGGATGAACTATATTTTTTTTTTTAAAAAAAAAGGAGAAAAGATAAAAATTAAGATAAAGATAAAAAAAATGGGTTTCCCTTGAACAGAAGAATACCCGCCAAATTGATAAAGCCATCATAATAGACATACAGATAATGAAACGATGCTAAGGATATTATACTATAGCCATTAAATGTGAAAAAAAACCTCCATAAACGTCTACCGCGCTATGTCATCTCAGAGTTGAAAACTCTACAAAATGCAAATTAGGCCGAGATTCCCATCATTAGAAAGCAACACAGAAAATCTGATGCAAATATAAAGCCGACATGACATCGACTCCACCATGGGCTCTGAAGACGACACTTATTCGAAAAAACGACTCGTACTCCGTAATCCCATTTTTTTAAATCTTTATTATCTTAAATTTTTATCTCCCCCCCCCCCTTTTTTAATTCTGTAGTTAATCCTTGATACCAGTTTTTTAGGTTTTTAGTCCGCATATCTTTAATTTCAACATTTTTACTTTCAATATATTTTTATCTCCATTTTACCTCCTTCTTTGAAAAAAAAACACGTTCTAATGTATTTATTCAAATGACAAATGATTTATAGTTCATAGTTCATTTTAATAGTTTAAAGTTCAGTTATACAAACTTTTTATCAATATATTTCTGATGCTGTTCCATAAAAAGTTAATCTTAAGGATTCAATAAAGGCATGTCAAAAATTCCTTTTATATTCATTTTCTTTTAATTTTTTTAAAATGTTTTTAATTTAATTGGAGTAAAAAAGCCAATGACGTAAAATGACGGGTACTCCTTTTAATAGGAAAAATAGCAGTAAGTATTAATATCAATTTAGAGGAGTAACATGGAAAATTTCCAGAAATAATATTTAAAGAAAATAACTTTTTGAGAAGAGTCGAAAATTTTAGTTGTTCCTATAGTTCTAATTTTCTTATTCCCAAAGAGAATATGAAGTTTAGGAGCATGGTTTCAATCCTTCAACATCACTGAGAGGGGGAATAGAGGTTAACAAGAATAAAGGAGCTTTCAGGGGAGAGATTATGTAGGAAGTGTCGCCATCTCATGGTTCTAAACCCTAATGTGTGTATATATATGTAATGTCTGAAGTAGTGAGCTTTACGTTTTTTGCGCAAAAGATGAGCGAGATGCCAGGAAGAAAAACCTTAATTCTGTTAAAGATCAACTAACTTAGGCCTGGAAGTCCTACAAAAAGTTCGATTGTACTTGGCGACTAGAATCGAATATAGAATGGTCTCTCAGTAAGCAGTCCAGTGTTATCGAAGCAAATATATAGCCTGTGTAATCCTATTATATTATTTCCACGGACTATTCAGGCACAGCCTCCTGCATAACATAGAAAACTAAATAAACACCAAAATAAAAATGTAATAATTTAAACTTTAGTAAATTTCTTTTAATGTTCTAGATTTTAGTCGCGTTTATAAACTGCATGCTTTAGTCATGACGGTCTGTCATTGCCTTTCATCAGCCCGTATAGTAAGAATTCACCAACATATGAACGAATTTTGATAACTACGATTTTCAAGAAAAATTGTCGAGCAGTATTAATTTTATTAAAATACGACAACAAAATAATAACTAAGTTACAAAAAAAAAAAAAAAAACTTAATAGATTTTTCAATACACCAGTGAGGATGAGTAATTTACTGTGCATAGTGATGAATACACAACAGCTATCATTGGAAGCACTGGTTTTAACTCCTTCTGTAGCATAAATATCATATACAAACATAATCTCACTACTCACACTAATATTTTTTTTTCTTTTGTTTATTTAGTAGAGTAACATATCTTAACGTTGCAAACGACCTACAATATTACTTTGTAAATATATTTTTCAATTTTAATTTGAATAAATTAAGGATTCCAAGAAATTATATTCCTGGTTTAATCCTTTGTTCAACTGTAAGCAAACAAAGTTTGCACGTGAAGTATCTTCACGGCAAGGTTACTTGTATATAGAGGATAATGCCATCACATCACTCGCCTTAATATCCCATAATGCAAAGTACATCTGATTCCGGACTTGTATAATGCTACGCGTTATAAGAATGGCCATCGCCCAGGCCGGTGTTGACCATTATCGTGGTCTGTTAAAGTGCAGGGATATCTCTCCAAAAACTCTGAGTGATCTATAAGATCATTCTAAATCTGGGTGATCCTAAAGGATCGCTACTGAAATCATCACTCCAGGACGCAGCTGTGATTTCACTCGGTGATAGACAACACCTGCCATGGAGTCACTTTACTCCCAGGAAACAAGCAGACAAGTGTTATTTTTAAGTGCGGACTTTCTCCAAAATTTCTGGCGATCCCTCAATCAATGGGCGACAAGAAGGAAGTTCTGCAGCGGCACCGCGCAGTGACAGGCAAAAACTCACCACTGAGCAGAATTCCCACCACTTCCCATGAAGCAAGCAAGCCCAAAGATAAATACCACCAAACGTCATCAATTTGAGCCAGACCCAGAAAAAATACCAAATTTAAAGTAATGAACAAATCATATATTTCTCATATATAAATAATATAAACGTGTATCATTTTGTTATTAAAATACTCTGAAAAAGAGTTAAATGTTGAAAATTTTCAAAGAATGATTCTAAGAATTAAAGATTCCAAGAAATTATATTCTTAGGTTAATCTTTTTTCCAAGTGTAAGTAAACAAAAGAATAGTGGCCCTTCTCATAATTCATGGTATTATATACATCCGAAAGTAGGTGTGCTTTGCATTAGGGGATATTAAGGGAAGTTATGTGAAATCATTGGCCTCTATCGTCTGGATAAAAGGATTAAACCAATAATATAATTTCTTGGCATCTTTAATTTATAGTAAATGAAAAACCTTTAATTTGATTAATTTTATTACACGTTTTTAACCGCCAAAGATACTGATACTAATATTATTGCGGTAGCTGATTACGGAAAGTTGTCTATTGCGGTGGTTCAAAACTGGAGTTTCTATGCGAATAACCGTCCACCTTGTGAGATCAGTTAATTTATTCTAGTTCGCTAGATTCCAAATGAGAGAGGCGTACGTGGTACTAAACTCACAAAGGATATGCGACGACAATACATTTAATGCGCTTTCTATTTGTGATCTCTTACTTTTACTGAATGATGAAAATGAATGCTAAGCACTCTTCGTAAGTAATACAATGCTGTGAATAATCCTCTTCAAGATAGTCGTTGATTATACAATTTCTGCTCGTTATCCTCTTAGGAGACAGCCCTCCCTTCCACTCTTTTATCTCTTCCACATCCAAGTCTTGGTGTGTCTTCGGAACTTCGCTGCTCTGCTGACCAACATTTTCGAGAAGTTTTCCGTTAGTAATTAATTAGTTATTTGCATGATGCGGCTGAAAGATTTCTTACGGGGATTTTCCCTGCAACTAGAGAAGCTGTAGTTGGGTGGCTGTTCTAAAGCAACCCTCACATATTACTAGCGTGACTGAAACGTTGCGTAAAATTGTGTTTACAGTCCTCATGGTAAGAATAAACTAGTCTCACAAATTAGCTGTCAAGGGCATTCAGCCAAAAAAAAAAAGATACTCTGCACTGGTTCTGCTCATTGATTTTTTTTACTCATCAAATTATTTTACAAGTACCGAAATCCACAAACAATCTTTACGTTGGATTTCATTCACCATAGACAATTCAATGGAAAAATAAAATTATACGAACTTTTAAAATTTTGTTTCCCTTTTATTTTAATAATCATTCCGAAAATTGACTCGGAGTGTACTGCTCAAAAGATGTACATAGAACCTCCTTACCGGCCAATGTGGATGAAATAGTGACACCAAATTGCACTTCTTATCCGTGTTATTCAATAGGTTTTAGAGCTTCGTATCCAGATTTATCTTGACGTCTATAGACGTCGTGGCCGGTTGGGGGGGCTGGTAAGACAGAGGGTCGAATTCTATTTAAAATAATAAAATCCATTTGTTATTACTGAAAACACTTTAACGAAATTAAGCTTGTCTTTATAGGAACCACTTCATGTCTGTAGCAATCTGCAATTAGAATGCTTGTTGTATTGTATATGTGGGACACTGTGTCGCAATAATGTTTATTACTCATGACTTAATACTGAATTTGGACCATTGATTTGAATTAATTTCTTCCATGAATCCCGTTGATTGCTTTATGCTAAATATTATCTTCACGTACATAATTTGCAGAGAAACATCACCTCTTCACAAATGTATCTTGAAAAGCCATTGTCTTCGCGCATATAAGGGCTGAAAGGAAGTCAACAGAAGTGTTTCATATCAAAACGGAAACACTATAGAGGACAGTGTACACCCAGCTGATTCTGTAGCGAATTCATCCGAAGCGAGTCTATGGCCATTCCATTTATAGACATGCAAAGACAGGAACCATAATAATGGAGATTAGTTTAGCTTCATGAGCAAATCTTCACATTCCTCTAAATATCCCATCACCTTTAACAGGAGCTAAAGTGGAATGTTCTCGGAGGCCAACCTATTTCGAATGAGTGAATGTACTGAAGGAACAATGTAGAATAATACTAGTGCCAGCAGGATCACTGTTCATTGTTCAAGGAGAGCTATTCGTATTTTGTCAGCTGTTTCAA
Source organism: Typopeltis vanoorti (assembly GCF_054136105.1). Lineage (NCBI taxonomy): Eukaryota > Metazoa > Arthropoda > Arachnida > Uropygi > Thelyphonidae > Typopeltis > Typopeltis vanoorti. The sequence continues at coordinate 3,872,892 of NC_143569.1, forward strand.
CTAATGGTACATCGTTACGCGTAAATTAATGCAAGTAGTTTTCCGTGAAACATTTCCAGTTATCTGTCAGATGATGCTTATTGTAACTTCCTCTGATTCTACGGTTCCCATTAATTATTTGATGGTTTCAATTTTATTCTCAGTGATCCTGTCTAATTATTCGCAATGCGTTGGTAAAACTTATTATGAAAGAAAATTCGTCGAAGAGTAACATTGCAATTTAAAAATGTCTGGTTTAATATTCATGTGATATATGAGTTGTTGTTTTTTTTATGAAAAAAAAAATTTTTTTTTTCATTCATTACTTGAAATGAAAAAAAAAAACATGAAGTTACTGAGTTGAAACATTCACCAGAACGTCTGCAAACTTCTTATAAAATAAATAAATTCCATAGTGTAAAAAAAAAAAAAAAACAGTTGTCATATTAAACTAGTAAAAACATTTCTTCATGTTGGCCTGGCCTGGTTGACTGAGTAGTGGGTAGTTAGCATATACATCCACTCTCCAACCAATAGCTATGACTTCAAATACTGTAGATATTATAGGAATGTAACCATAGAAGGAAGATGAATTCCATCGTTCTGTATGAAACCACCACCTCTCTTATTAGGGGGCCTGCAGAAACTTCGAAGTGTAGAATCTTAGCTTGTACATCACAGTTTTTGGATTATGTAAAATTAAATAATTAACAGGAGAAAATCCCTTAGTCCATCACGGTACTAATGAACTATGGGTTTACGGAGATAATCCTAAAACCCTGCTCTGGTACAATTTCAGCAATGTTTGATGCTAAGTGGTCGTATCACATTGAGGTGATATTATTTAATTTCTTAAAAATCCATTAAATGTCATTTTTCGCCATAACTGTGATAAAATGACAATCTTCGTCTTTTCTTTACGCTTAGAGTCCGGAAAAAAAAATAAAAAAAAAGATCTAATCTCCAACAAACAACCAAACAAAAAGTTGAAGATTCTTCTGTATTCAGTACATCAGTAAAACACTATTTTTAGCGTTCACGGTTGCGGCATTTAATATACCTGTGTCAGGATGTCCCTTTAATCTCTTGAGATAAGTTACATTCAAGAAATGCTGCTAAAACACCACTATCGCACTTCTTTTCCGACCTGGTTGTAATTCCATTTTTCCGCTCTTGATTTCAACGCACTTCTTTGCCCTAAACGATGGCTAGTGTTGACTTTCTTTTTGTTACTGTAAATCGATCTTAATTTCCGGATAAACCTTTTGGTCAGGAGACCTCTATTGGGTTTTGGACAGATAGAATGCTTTCATCGGAACACCTTAAGTTGATTATCGTAGCGACTTGCAGTTTCCTTGACCAGTTGAAGTGTGACGGACACCTCTGCTGATCAGATGTCACCATCGTGTTTTTCTACCAGAAAAAAAAAAATCCAAGTTACTTTCCAGTGGGCAATTTTTTTTTTATTCTTCAGTTTTGAAAAGGAAGTGGTTAAATATAATAATGCTACTTTTTATGAGATGAACATAAGCGAACAAAACCAAGGAATTGTATTTCAAAGTTAATTAATTCTTATTCTAGAAAAAAGGTTATCTCATTTGTGCAAACGAAACATTGAAGAAAAAAAGTCAGATTATTATAATATTATGTTTTGGAAGCTGTACATTTGTTTAAAATATGCTTGTTGGAATAAAATTGCTTTCTGTGAGTAGGCAGCGAGAAGAATGAAGAAAATGGTGATAAAATAAATAAACGTATTCGTCCTGTAAGTGGTCCGTTGAATGCAAAAGTCAACACAGCTAATTTGTAACTGTCGAAATTTATATCCTTGTAGGCTGGAAATAAAATTCACAAGATGTTTATAAGATAAACATAGAAATGGGTTTTCTTGAACTGAAGAATATTAGGCTAGCTTTAAAAACTCTTCTTTCATCCTGAATAAAAATATTTAACTTACATATTCAAAAGTGCGAGCGTTGTTTTCTAACTAGGTAAAACATATGCACAGAATTAAATTTTTGTGTATATTAATTTCAGCACGTTAGATATTTACACAGCAAATATAAAGACTGCTTGCTAATTTGTTATCGCTGGAAGTTCACAGTGTGTGTGTGTGTGTGTGTGTGTGTGTGTGTGTGTGTGTGTGTGTGTGTGTGTGTGTGTGTGTGTGTGTGGGTGTAATCAGTTGTTTAAATAAGTAACAAAATCGTTGTTTTGCGAATCATACTAACCTCTACAGAAAACTCTTTAACATCCAATCCCATCTTCTGAGGCTTGTGTATTGATATTATGCTCAGATGTGGAAATGTTTTATATGATATACCTGCTATATACGAGGGCAGTCTGAAAAGTTCTTGGCCTCCACCATAGATGGCAACACTATCGGCAAGATTTATTTTTCTCAGTTGGTACATCTGTCATAAGCATCCATGTGAAATTGCAAGTCATTTTATCAAATAGTTTGTTTTATACATCTGTCTGAATCAAAAGTATGGTTTGTATCCCTTGATACAGACAACAATTTTACAGACTCAATTTTATCCATTTCAGGATAAAATTGAGTATCGTGTGTTTATAAAATTCTTTATAAAAGAAGGTTTAACGCCAAAATAAATTCATTCGAAGTTCATAAAAAGTTTATGGGCACTCTTCTCCTTCGTTTTCGACAATTAACAAAAGTGCTGCCGAGTTTATATGTGGCCGTACCAACATGAAGATGATCCACGTGAAGGACGTCCAAAAAGTGTAACAACACCAGAAATCATTGAACTGCACGATATGGTATTGGATGACCGGCAAGTTAAAGTGCGTGAAATTGCTGAAACTTTAGGCATTTCTAAAGGACGTGTAGGATATATTTTGCATGAAGAATTGCAAATGAAAAAGTTTTTTGCGCAAGATGGGTGCTGTGCTTGCTCACAGCAGATCAAAAGCGCACTCGCATGAAAATCTCTGAAAGAATAAAACTGATTTTGTGCATCGATTTAATACTATGGATGAGGCTTGGATTCACCATTATTGTTTTACCATTGCACACCAAAAAGGTGTTTTGGCAGTGAGAAAATTAAGGGATCTGCACTATGAATTGTTGGAACATCCACCCTATTCCCCAGATTTGGCTCCCTCTGATTTCAATCTCTTCCCAAAACTAAAACTGTTCCTCGCTGGTCAGCGTTTTTCTTCAAATCAAGAGATGATTGCAGCTGTAGAGGGGTATTTTGCAGATCTTACTCAGAACCACTACAGGGATGGGATAACGGTGCTGGAGCATAGCTGGAATAAACGTATTAGTCTAAAGGGAAATTATGTTGAAAAATAAAAATAAGTTTGGAATTATAAATTCGTTTTTTCATTGTTAGGCTGAGAACTTTTCAGACAAACCCCCTTAAGTACATTGCTGTGAGGAGAATTTCACATCTCTTTCTAGTAGTTCTTAATTCTTAGTGTACGGTAATGCTAAAGTCGGATCATTCAAATAAGGTGGAATTACTAATACATGTCCAGCAGGAACTTCAGTGATATAAGCTATATATATATATGCTGTTTTATATATATATATATATATATATATATATATAAAACAGCATTTCACAAGATATTTCCAAGTGTATCAGTCTGCCAAAAGGACTTATGTTCTTCATTAAAGAGCAACAGTGAAAGGCACATCGCAAAGCAAGAGAGTATCAGGTGGACTAGGCACATGATTGTACTTTAGATTTCATTGTGGAGTCTTAAACTCTGTTATTTATAATAACTGGAAAGGAACTTTACTCTTGTCCGTGACCATTTGTGGTCAGTGATAATGAACATAAACCATGGGATACTTAACAGAGCAATGTTGGTTAGTTGTTTCAGATTTACTGCCAAAGCAACCAAGGATATGAAAGCGAGTTTATATGCTTGTAAATTGTTGGCTGTCTTGGCTGTTTCGCTGGATAAAAATAAAATAAAAACAAAACAACTGGAGTTTCTGGAAGGAAAAATCCTTTCGCCCTAAGTATGAAACATAACTCACTCTCAGTTAAAAAAAATGATAAATGCTTCGTGTCGTGGACATGACTAGAATCCACGTCTTTCCCTCCACAGACATCGTCGAAACTCGCCGACCTACGGAGGCTCTGTGACTTGTGTCGTATGGATCGATGAGATATTCTAGTAGACTAGTGGGGAAAAAAATTTCATGTGGACATAAACTAGAAAAGCTTTCAAATTTCCGTGTATTTAACCACATTTTGTATGAACTGGTCAGCATAACTAGTAGTGGTGAAATTTAAGACTATATTTTTATCAATGAAATAGTTCACAAGTTTTCATGAGTATTGGATACATCTGTTGAAATAGACTGTGTATTTACTCCGGAAAAAAATTCAAATAAAGTTTAAATTAACTAAGGTTGTTTGTAAGGGTAATCATTAAAAATGCATAAAAAGGTCAATAAATGAAACATCAGGCATCATCGGCATAGAAGGAAACATTTAGCGAAACGCTATTAAAAAGTTAATTTGCCGATAAAATCCAACAATTTTTCTAAGTTTTCCATGAAACTATTAAGGGTTTCTTTCAAATATTTCGAAAGTAAATGAGAAAATAGCTTTAAGCATAAACTACCTTGGTATCACCAATAATAAATGCTGAGAACTTATGTCCAGCAGTTCCACATAATGCACTAATAATTGGCAATACGTACAGAGCTTTGGGTATAAATTCATGTCTTTTATTAGTGTGATACCAAGGCTGGTCTTGCAACGTTTATATTTTCGGTATACTAATAACTGCAAAACTCTTACTAGTTTGATGAACAAACATAGTTTACTAACTGGCGTAGACAACAAATGGATAATCTACTGATTGTCCAGGTAAGAAGGTAAGATTCGTTATATGAATTATTTTCCGTGTAAAGTGAGGAATAATAGACTAATTGGGCATAGTCTGGAATTATTTTGATGCAAAGTAGCTGCAAAGATTCATTTGCAGCTGAAAACAAAATAGCATCTTGGATGCGAAATGTCGTATGTAAAAAAATTTCTAAAACTTTAGGTATTATGAAAGGGTAAAAAAATTGATTTGTGAAACGAAAATAAATTTTGTATTTTTGAAGTGTTCGCCAAGTTATGCCTTCCGCCGCATAGCGACCTAATAATCAGTATTCAAGGATCTATATACGTGGAGCGCGCGAGACACGATAACGTATATAGTGCACAATAATAGTTCCTGTGGATTAAAATTAAAATAAGATTTATCTTTGCAATATCCATAAAGGAAAAAAAACAAGCAAAAGAACAAAACTAGAAAGATTGCAGAAATAGTTTGGAAGCTGTATCAGAAAATCCACCATTAGGAGGTCAGCAACGAGAGAGAGAGAGAGAGAGAGAGAGAGGAAGGGGATGGACATTGAATATATTGCAAAATACTAATAAGAAGCAACTTAAATCAGTGAGGCCAGGTTTCCGTTGATAAGGAAAGTCCTGATTCTAACAGGTGTTCAGTCTTACAAAACTGAGTACTTTCTATGATTTTTCATACGTTTCGATTAAAAACTTCTGCATTCTGTACGAGAAAGTCAAGTGGTTTCTCATCATCATTCCTCTTATATACAATGGAATGGTCTCAGCTAGAGTCGTTTAGTTGATTTGCGTGGACATGTATATCCCGTACTGTTCCATTTGAACGAAAAAACTAGCGCACCGTCTTGGTATGCATTCAGGTTTTGTAAAGAGCAGGTGTCTTATCTTTTATGTTAATGTTTTGCTGCTTTCCAAGCGTAGATGTAAGATGTCTGCGCTTGAAAAGCAGCAAACTCATCAAGCGTAGACATCGTGGATGAGAACTTTCTCTTAAATTCACTCTGAATGTTATCCTGGAACTTTGTTTTAATGAAGTCGAATTCTTGCACTATAAACAGACTAACACGGAACAAAGATAATCAAACTTTTAATTGAATTATAAATATCTACAGTAGGTTTAAAATCAATTCTCAATGATATTATTAAGACCTGCATGAATAAAAAAATACTCCTACGGCAATAAATTATTCTCTCCCCTCCCACACGCAAAGTGATGTCAGCGAACCTTCGTATAAGCGAAACTATCATGGAACAAAGCAGTATGTTACGTAGATTTCTGGGGGATTTCAGCAAGTAACCTGTATGGAAGCATTAGGATAGACAGATCCTTAAATGAATGAATATATGTATAATTTTGAACACAGTATCGGAGTTGTTGTCTAAATCATACCAATGCAAACACTGAAAATCGAAAACAATATAATCGAGTAAAATTGAGTATGAAATAGTCCAAGAATTCATTGAAGAAGTTTCATTTCCCAACAGCAATCTGGGATCTGATATCATTCATTTTGCAGCCGCTGAGCAATGTAGGTAGTGTACGTTAGTTGGGTAACGTCCGTTCATCTGTCAGTGCTCATGATATCCTATATGCTGAATGGACAGATTTATTAATGCCACTACCACCTACCAAAGGTTCTTTTTAATGTAAACCTACAGGACATTATTACAGCAGGTGGCCTACGGAATTTTTATTCAAATTTTATAAATATTTTAGATTTTTAAATTCAGTTGATCCGAAAGCCTTGCTATAGAGATCAAATATGGAACTTTTTTTTTCAAGTCCCGTTTAGACCTTCAGTAAGACCCGGTGATCTAACACCGGGCGATGAACTTCATCTACCAACCAAAAAATCGTTATATCAACAGCACCCAGGTTTATCGGATGTCACCTACTAAGTGGGCTTAGGTTTATCCAACTGCAATGGCCAGACGGCGATTGGTGTTTCCCACCAAGTTAGGTGAAGATTATTATTATTATTGAAAGTAGGGTGTCTGTAATATACTGTATAATCAATTTCTATTGATTTCAACCTCATTCAGTGAAATAAGGGAGCAAAATTTCGACATTATACCTAACTGGCAATTTAAGGTTGTTTGGAATTATGGGGGAAACAACTAAGATTCTGAAGACTATTTTTTTTTTCTGCAAATTTATTGCGTTTGTTCTTCAGGTTTGCCTGTTCTCCAGAATGAAAATCTGACTGTCCGGAATTATTACATGCTAATTAATTACTTAATCATAAACATTGGTACTTATGAAAAATAGTAATTTACAAAATAGTAATTCGACAAATAACTGTCAACAACCATAAAACGGATGCGTTTTGTACAGTGATATCTTTCACTATCACACCATTTAGAACCAAGTGCCATTTTATTATATTATATATGGATTGTTGAGAATTTTGGTTTACCTAATTTTGACGTTAAAATGGTAAGAATTGAAACTAAAATTGAGTAACTCGAAAGGTTTTAATAGAAATCTTCAATACCAAACAAATATCTTTAAATTTCATTAAAGAGAGAAATTAGAATTATCATTTCTAATATCGCAAAATTTTGCAAACATGGTACCGTTAAAGTGAAAAAGAATAGGAACCCAACCAAGCTTGAACAAAAACTGATCCATTCGAAAGACTCTACTGCAACACATCTATTGTATGAAGTTGGCTGAGGCTGATTTTTTTATTAAAATTTTTTTAATTGATATTGATGAATGACTTATGGCATTTAAATCATCATATTGATGATAGATAAAGGGATCTATCATCTCTATCTGTACTAAAGGTATATCCAACCAGGCAGTTTTTTTTTTTTTTTGAAAATAACGAATTTCGTTAAAAAACTTGTCTCTCGAGGGAAAAAAAAACTTGTATTTGAATAAATGGACGGACTAAAAAATCCTATCAAATAACCTCTAACTATTTTGGTAAACTCAAATCATTTTTTAAAGGACTTGCGTTTGAATGAATTAAAGCTTTGAATATTTCAAATGAAGAGATAATATTTTTGAGTTGGAGCCAAAGGGAGGGAAGGGTAGGCGAAAAGTCGTTCCTTCTAACTTTTCTACAAAACAAATGCAGATTTGCTCAATACAGATTTGCTCAATCAGAATTATTGCTGACACAACATACTAACTCCACTGGTTTTGATCCACGAAGTTACAAAAATAGCAGGGAGATCTAGAATTCCTTAGTATATGAATTCGACACATTGTGTTTAAACGAATGAGATGTATTGAGTCTTCGCGAAGTATTTGGCTCGTTAAAGCAACCAAACAACACTGTGGTGATGGGTTTTTTTTTTGGGCTGGGGAGAAAAATGATCAGATTCTCTAATATTGTATTATTAGAGTATGAGTGAGTTCTGGATATCCATAAAGTGAATATTGCAAATCTTGCTGTGTACCAACTACGCATTAAAATATGATATTTCTTTGAATGTTAATAACCTGGATATTGATTTGTTTTTCCTCTTTGTCTGCACACATTACCTTCAAGGATGCTTTGATAGAAAAATTTCTTTGTTTGAGGAAACAATATTTGTTTCTGGTCTAGAAACAAGTTCTTTATCATAATGATAAGGACGTTTTTAAATATTCTAAATGCCTTTACTAGATTCGGACAACATGTCGCTTTGAAACCATCCAAGATGGAAACTGGGATCATAATAAAGTCATTAAAAGCCAAACAAGTAATGACGTCAGGGAATATGAAGAAGCGACAGTGTTTTAATTAAATCTTGATTAAATTTTAATCTCTGTGGAGTTGGTTTTATTAAAGAGCAGAAATTAAAAGAGGATCAGAGAAAGAGCAAGAGTCTCTGCACGTGCATAGCAAATGAGAAGAAATTTTAAATGAAGGGGAAGAACGGAAATGAAGGCAAAGTAAAAAAAATCGCTTAAAAGCTATTCACAAGAAAGTCAAGTAATAAAAGTTTGGTGCACTTTCTTCATTAAAAGAAAATTTTGACTCTAGGGAACTTTAAATTTTCCGCGGAAATTATTAAACCAATATTAAATTCAATCAACTGGAACTGGAATCAGAGCTATAAAAAAGTATAACTTTGGATAATTAAAGAAATCAGAAATCAGGGATGTCCGATTCAGTTTTATCGATTTCAGCTATATCTTCAGTTCGATCTCATAATATTGAAATGAAATTAAATTTCGTATTCACCATTACAAGTATAAAATGCCCCTCAATTTTAAGTTACGATTAAATGCGAATCAGTCAAATATACTTCAACATAAGAAGAAAACTTGAACGAAGATAAACGAAAGAAAGAAAAGGAATCTAATGTCATTTTAACGGGCTAAAAGTTTGATGTAGTGAACAAGAAATAATCTAGCAACACACCAACACGCGATGCATAATAATTTCAGTTTTTTCGAATGAAATTCTAAAGCGGAATTCAACACCGCAAAATGATATTAGGGTAAATGCCGCAGTTATAATCTAGTTAGAGAAGGGGGAGAGGCAACATACTTATTTGCAACATGACTTCGTCAGAGTTGGCAGCATCTTTGACTTCGAATCTGCGATTGCTTTTTGTAGGAAATAAAAATCCGTTAAGATGTCAATTGTTACATAAAGGTTTAAAAGATGAAATGTCGTCAGAAGTTTTCAAAATCGTAAATAAAACTAGTAAGGCAAGTGCGTAGAATTTTAGATTATTGTTTTGCTCACTTACGAATACTATGTTCATTAAAATAAAGAGAAATTAGGAGTATAAGGTTTATTATAAATGACATTTTTACTCTTTAAAAATAATTTATTACAATTCAGTTATTCCTTGAAATATTTTTTCCCATAACAAACCAAAGTTTGGATTGTAGGCGATTTTCATCGCCCAGTGACGCCTCTCCCCAAACACTTACACAACTTCTTTTACTACTACTACTTATTATTACTATTTGACACCTCCAGGGAGTCCAAAGACTCATGTCTGAAATTGTTTGAAATTGCTTGAAAAAAAAAGCAACCTTCTGTGTTTGGTTTCTGAGTAAATTTTCGGATAATCTAAAACGGAGCTGACGATTTATGGTTATTTACTAATGTACGGAAAGTCTCGCCCATGCTAAGAGATTAAAACTTGGAGTATATAATACACACACACACACACACACACACACACACACACACACACACACACACACACACACACACACACACACACACACACACACACACACACACACACACATCGAAATTTATACCCTTTTGTTTATTTCCTAAAATTTTCAAGCAGATATTAAACTTAATCCGATATTTTGAGCCGTGACTAAAATTTGTAAATGCTATATATTTATTTATTTGTTTATTTCAAACGGACTATTGCAAGAGAACAAATGGGCTCTTGCAACATTTCGATACGTGACACACATTGAAGTGAATACATAACTTCATGCAATAATTTCTCTCTGGCTGTATGAAATATAATGGAATTTGGTATTTATACTTTTGAAATTAATTTTGAAATTAATCGAATAATTTTCATTGATAATAGTTGAAAAAACGGCTGAAGAGAGTGTAATTTCAACACACCAACACGCAATGCTTAATAATTTCAGTTTTTTCGAATGAAATCCTAACGCCGAATTCATGGTGTATGAAATTTAATAAAGTTAGTACTATATTTAAAATTCCGGAGGAAATCTGTCTATTCGTTTGTTTGGATTTCAATCGGACTTTCTAAGGTTGAAAATTAGGAAAATCGCAATTCTAATCTATAATACATAATTCCAGAAATTTCCGTCGTTTTTCTAGCGAAAAAGGACAGAAATCTCGACACTCGATCGAAAATAATTGTTCATCCCTGAACTATTTGACATTCTACTTATAAATTAGAAAGGATATGCGCCTACTGATTATTTGGTCGTATAACAAACTTCTGAGAGATATTTTATTATATAATTATGTATTGTTTGTTGTATGTGCTGTTTTTATTCTTGAACAAATGGAGTCTGCGACTTCGTAAGGAAAGGGAAAGATGAAAGAAAGGAATCGAAATCACCTCTCAATAAAATAATCAACAAAAAGAACTCTTGCATAAAAGTGACAGATCTGAAACTGTTGCGTGAAAACATTATTATATAGCATTCCACAATATATTATTATTTCTTCTGACATTAGTGCACTGGCTCTTTGAGGTCGATGTATTATAATTGTGACTGTGTGTGTGTGTGTGTGTGTGTTCATTTCTTGGGATGGTTTGGCCAAAATCTATCGTTTTACCGTATGATACTGTTTAACTCATCTTAACTTTCAAGTTAACTTTCATGACCTCCAAAACGTTCCTTGCATCCTAAATGAGAGCCTGGATGAAGGGATAATATTGTGATGTCCTGAGGACTGCCCTACAGACGCACTAAGAAGATTATTAGGGCTCTGAAATATTATTACATCACAATCACGATTGCCAAATTGGCTATGATGGGATTTGGATAGCTTTCCAGTAGGTACGAATCCCGCCGAATTAATTAATAATGTGACTGAAATTTGCAACACAAGTTTAGATACACGGATCTTTGACGGTTTAATTTCGGAGAACTTACCATAGTAAGGCTTACTGTCACAAGCTCTCCTTATCACTGTAGTGAGCGACATGGTATTACTATCAGATAACTAGACAAATAAGATGTTAATAATATTTATCTACAGTAAGAAATGAAGTTCATTTTGAAACAAGGAATTATTTTTTTTTACTATTGGCTTAGTTATGGTATCCTTCTTTTATGATATTAAGTTTTCTCAATAATATATGATCGTGTAAAAGAAATATTCAGAGGTGCATGACAAGTAAACATCTTGAAAAATAAATGCTTTTATACTACGCAATTCAGTGCAGTTCGATTCGACTATTAAAGTCTGATAAGTCTGAAAAATGATAATAGAAGAAACACAATTTATCAAGATAAGAGTCAGCATCCGTCTAAATATAGTTTAAAAAGTGGGGTGAAGGAGTAAAGGGGCTACTTCAAGTAACTAATTTTGGAAGTAGGAGAATGCAGATTTTTCTTTTCCTGTCTGCAAGCAAATTCAACATCAGTTTTTCTTTCGTTTATTAGGAGTGCGAGCTGTTGGGATGATCAAGAATGCAGCTACAACCTCGATGCAATCCTATTTGGGTGTATGTCCCGAACTGATCTTCTGATTTCATGAACGAAACGAAACCGAACTTTTTATGCTCGAGTTGCATGAAAAATTAGCATATTCGACTTTCCATCGAATTGAACCCCAGAAATAATTCATGGACAGAATCAGTAAGTTTATTAAAATCATTATTAAATTTTTATTAAGATTTTAATATTTATTTTACATAAATTATCGTAAATAATATAAAAAATACAGCGAAATACTATATGATGTAAATACTTTAATTCAGTTTCAAATTAATAATGATATTAATATTTTAACAAATGAAAAACTTGATAAAATTTTTATCTCAATGTTTGCAAACTCTTGACGCAAAAAAGTATACTTCGAATTTTCAAGAAACGTACTTTCATTATAATAGTAACATAGCGATAGTACATCACATAAATTAAGTTGAACGTAGTTTCTATGGAAATAAATGTAAACCTATTTGTGCATAATGTATTTATTACGCATGCTCAGTGAGCATTTTTTATATATATATATCAATATTCATTGTTTAATTTTTACATATATTTGCCATAATCTGAAATAATAAATATATGTTCCTAATGGAACATTTTATGAAATCTGTTTGTTCATATCTATATCCTAAAAGCTTTAAAATTTTTCTTTTATTATTACTTGACACCTCTAGGGAGTCCAAAGACTTATCGAGGGAGGGCACTTGCTCTACAGCTCTGTCTCCACAATGAACCGCAAAAATGCGGATACGCTACCACTCGGCCAATCGGCCAATCAGGCCGGCAACTTAATTTTTTTTTTAAATATATAAATATATATATATTTATATGACGGTATATATTATAACATCACAATCTCAATTAATTTTACATATATTATTATTATTATTATTCCTGGCATCTCCAAGGAGTCCGAAGACTCATCGCGGGAGGACACCTACAACTGTCTCAACCACTACACCGAACCTCCACTACGAATCATCTCCATCAACGCCATCTACCGCCCACCACCACAGCCAGTATTTTTTGTCTGAAAATTGCGTGTGTTGTGAAGGGCCAATTTGTCTGTATGCGGGATGAAAAACCCAAGTTTCCGGGAGAAAAAACCCTGCTCCCTCCGTATGAGATCGGCTAACTCATCTTCGATTGAAATCGTCTAGATAAAGATTCCTCCCGTCGCGACGAGAATCGAACTTAGGCCTGTTCCAATGGAAGGGCGCAATGTACCGTCGTTCTTCCAATTGCGCTACGGAGGCGCTATGAACAAAAAGATTTCCTGCTAAAATAATTAAGCTTTTGATTAATAAACAAGCCTCAGTATTTGTCGTTGATCATCCGTTCTGAATATAAACTTACCTTTCTAATTCATGAATTATGACTTCGATATTTTTCTATCGTGGTAAACAGCATGACGAAAGGTAGAAAAAATGAGCACAACAGTTTTTATTATATTTTTAATCTGATAGCAATCGGATTCACATAGATATCGGTATTTTAACACCGTGTTTTAATCTGATCATTTGATAACTGATCACATAAAGACCAATTCTAAAAAAAATGAAAAACTAGACAAAATCAACTATTACTTAGATAGGATTAATTATTCGGCCAACCTTAGCAGATTATCTTCATGATCATAGCTTTTTTAGTAAAGTAAATCTGATTTATTGGTTGCAAAGAACTTTGTTATGCGAGCAAGCGTCTTTGTGCCTTTAAAGTGTTTGCTATCTATCCTGGTTTGATATTTAGGGATGAGAAATCGCTAGATTCCAACTTAAAAAAAAAACAAAACTACCACTACAGTAATGAAACTGACTAACTCATTTGCAATTGAGTGGCCATATAAACGCCACGTTGACTCTGTTATGCTTTCATACAGTTATTACAACGTAATCTATGGAGATATTGGGTTTTCCTTCCCGATTTAATTGCTTCAAAACTAACAAACTAGCTGAAGCATATATGATATTACACATAATTTACATACCTAATGACTGAAGATACTGTTACCATGACTTCAAGAATATTACTTGTTATCTACAGTGTCATTTGGTTTCAGATCTTGCGTTGGACGCAAAGAAACTTTATAAACACTTTTCGAATGAAGATGAGTTAGCCTATTTCGTACAGGGGTTGCAGAATTTTTCTCCCGGAAACTCAGCTTTTTCATTCGTAAAAACAGGAAAACTTGTCAGAACATACTTAGTTTACAGCCAAAATACACTGGTCTTATACATTAGTTGCATCCTTCATAATTCCCAACAACGACAACACCATCTAATTTTAACGATCCGTGACATACACGAAAGCGTGCTATGTATTTAAATGAAATATATTTTATAACTGCTATAGTTTGGTTTAGTCTCGTCTATTATAATTGTCGTAATTTCATTCAGGAAACATTCCGAATCATTTATTTCCCTTGATGTCCATCTCTAGCGCTTTCTAAAATATTCCTCCGCTGACGAATATCAAAGGTTAAATGCTTACATGATATCCCGAGAAACATTCGGACAAGACTTGTTTGAAGTTCAGTATTATAGTGAGTATTTCAGAAAAATTATTGATTTGTGCAAACAAACATATGAAGCGTTTGTTTGCTTGTTGTCTTTATTTTTTTATTTAGCTATTTATTTAATTTAATCTAATTTAATTTATTTTTTGCTTGTTTAGCTGAGTTTGTAACTCAACACGCTGGCAATATATTATTCCTAGTTCATTCAGCTGCATAATGTTAGTGAAACTATTGATGCTTGCTCGAAAGCTAATATTTCGAAATCTTAGATTGGATTTTTCCCCCTGAGCAGAATGCAAAAGTATCCATTTCCCAAGTTTTTAGTGTTGTCTATGATGAGGAGTAGAATTTCTTTTTGAATACTTATTATTAAGAGAACTTTCATCTGAAGTTAGCTAATTAGATTGGATGCTGTAATCAAATTGTCAAGCACGCGCACTCTGTCAATTTTCTCCTCTATAGGATACGCTACAAGTAAACTAATTTTCTTAGGGATCCGAACGTTAATTGTGACATTAGTAGCTAATGTTATTTGATCGGCAAACCGCGTTTCGTATTGCAGAGATCTTCTCATCGTCTAAACGAGCGGAGTACTTGAAAATATTGAAGAGCTCCGGACATGAGCCATGCTTCAATTGTCATCCAATTTACTTCGCAATCAGAACTCTTTTTAAGGGAAATAGAATTCGTTTCTACTTGGAAGATGCAGACATTATCATGGGAGTTGGTTAGCGATTTCGGAAAAGCACTCTGAAAGATAAATGAAGGAAAAAAGTACCAGCGTCTGCATACAGGGCGGGGGAGTTCTGATTCAAAACTAATTAAAACAAACTAGCATTTTAATATCTCTGGGTGCATAACCACACATAAAATAAGCAAGAGATGCCTACATGTTATTGCTCTTAATATTTTATCAGCTAGAATCATTTATAATAAAGATCGCACCATGAATTTCTTCAGCTAGATAGGAAAAAGATCAACGGTGTTCCAATAGCAGCATTGGCATAATTAATTTGCCGAAATATATATATGATGCATGTAACAGAAATGTAAATAGTGAATCATAATTAAATATTGGGCAAATTACGACTACTCCATTTGTACGGATCGTATTTCCAGTAATTAGTTCATAGTAGGGCCTATGTTTGTTGGATTCGCATCCTTGACATTTTTTAAATTTTTTTGCCAAGGGCCGAGTACAATACCAACATGAAAACCTCTATATAATGTGAAATTCGGTAAGTACAAAAAAGTAAGCAAGAAAAACAAAAATCTTAAGAGTCGCAGAAAAGGGAATTCAACAAGTATGGTTCCCTTATGTCTTAATTTCATGCCAGCTGGGACGTCGCCCGGTTAAACAAGGCCGCGGTTGTTTTCGTCAGGGAACCAGGGCGAACAGCGAAAAGTCAGCTACTGGAACAAATCTGAAAACAAACCCCAACTCAACATCACCAAAAGTTCAAGATCGGTACTATCAACATAAGAAGCCTGAATGGCAAAGAAATGGAGCTAGCTGAGGAATTAGATAAGTACCAGATCGGCATAATAGGGGTGACTGAAACAAAAAAGACAAACTGGCGAGATCTTTATGAGCAATAAATACAAAATGTTATATTCAGGCAATGACAATCAAGGAAAAGAAGAAGAAGTAACCATAGTATCCAAAACTAAATACAAGGCTAATCTTCTTGAATGCAGTCAGTCTCAAGTAGAGTGATGTGGGCAAATATCAGAATGGGGAACTGGACAATGAGACTTATTTGTGCCTATAATTCCATAGAAGATTCTACTAAGGTAGAAGAGGATGATTTTTTTTGAGGATTTAGAGAAAGCAACTGACACAATGAAAAAGGAAAAGTTGGTCCTTGTTGGGGATTCAAATAGCAGAGTAGGAAATGATTGTCAGACATAAAAAAATATTTTGGGAAAATTTGGAGAAAAGAGCAAAGCTAATAATAATGGCAAATACCTGTTAGATTTCTGCTCAGGACATGGACTGGTTATTACTAACACCAGGTTCCAACATAAAAATCGGCACAAATTCACATGGAGAGAACAGGAGAGAGAGTTTTTGAGAAAAGGAACCGAACTTTGGAGATTCAGTGCCAAACCCTGAAGAAAACATTGATTGATTCAGCCAGACAGGCATGCGATGAGATTGTCTGCAAGAATAGAAAAATCAGAACTCCATGCTGGACACAGGAAGTTAAAGAGGCAGTGAAGGAAAAGAAGAAAGCATATCGAAAGTTCCTGGCAAATAAGTCAACTTTTGCTCTTAGAGAATAGAGAGACAAACGTAAGGAAGCTAAGCATTGTATAAAACTAGCTAAACAAAAGTCATTGGAAGACTTTGGTAAGAACATAGAAAATAAATATCAGGAAGGTGACAAGATATTCTGGAGCTTGTTGAAGAAGCTCAGAAATTGAGTAAAGAGTGCTGTAAAGGGAATTAGAGATGATAAAGGTGACATGAAAACTGGAGAAAAAGATATTCTTGATGTAATTACTTCAAACTTGAAGTAATTACTTCAAAAATTGCTAAATGAAACAAGCAATGACAGCACAGTGGTAAAAAAAAAACGGTCTAGGCATGCAGTCAGGAATACATATCCGTACTTGAAGTAGAAAAAGTCATCAAAAGCCTGAAATCTGGAAAGGCAGCTGGAGAAAATGATGTTCGACCAGAAATGCTCACGCATGGAGGTATAAAAGTCTTAGAGTGGCTGCACTGTATAGTTCAGAAGGCCTGGACAGAGGGATGAATTCCAGATGATTGGAATAAATCTCTCATAGTACCCATATATAAAAAGGGGAACAAAATTGAATGTGAAATTTACAGAGGTATTTCTCTACTGAGTGTTCCTGGTAAGATTTTTGCCAGTATGCTTGAGAAACGGTTGAGAAGGATTGTGGAAGAGAAGCTTGGTGAGGAACAAGCTGGATTCAGGCCAAATAGAGGCTGTCAGGATCAGATCTTCACCTTTATGACAAATAGTTGAGAAATCATGAGAATATAACAAAGATCTGTATTTAGGTTTTGTAGATCTGGAAAAGCATATGACACGGTACCAAGAGAGAGGCTATTTAAAACGCTACAGTTGTATGGTGTCAATGGGGCAATATATCAAGCAATAGTTAGTCTTTATTTGAGTTGTAATTCAGCAGTTAGAATTCAAGGAAGTACAGGAAGATGGCTTAACCTCTCTACCGGCCGTGGTGGATGAAATAGTGAGACCAAATTGCACTTCTTATCCACGTTATTCAATGGGTGTTACAGAATCATATCTGGATTTAGCTGGACGTCTATAGACGTCACGGCTGTTTGGGGTGTTTTAATATTAAATCTGGTGTCAAACAAGGACGTACATTATCCCCTGTATTATTCATTTTAATCTATATGGATCACATTATGAAGGAAAGTGTATTAAACCTGATATCAATATTGTAGATGTTAATCTCAGCTCTTTGCTTTATGCCGATGTTGTTATACTTCTAAATAAATCCGCTACAAATCTGCAAGATTCCCTGACTAAATTAAATAACCGTTGGGCAGCAATAACAAGTCAAAGACAATGAAAATAGGCAGAAGCATTGGACATATCAACTGTATTGTGAATGGAGAACCTATAGAACAAGTAAAGCATTTATCTTTTTATTTTATTATGAAGAAATTTATATGGAATAAGAAAGAAATTAGTCAAAACACTAAATTAGCTGTATACGAGACAGTGTTCAAACCAATTTTAACTTAAGGATATCTGAGAGCTGGGTTAGAAAACACTTGACCAAAGACTAGAGACCGCAGATATGAGAGTCCTGAGAAGGATTAGGGGCAAGAACAGATGGCATCAATGGCAATATAATATTAAAATATTAAAATGAGGATATTAGGAAAGAACTTGACATTGTTAGCATCCAGGAATGCGTTAGCAGGGCTAATCTCATGTGGTATCGTCACTTAAAGAGAATTAGCGAGGAAAACAAGTGTTCTCTGCCAGGTTTGCAGGAAAAAGATCCAGAGGAAGACCACGATATAGGTGGATTGATATGGTACAAAGTGCCTTAGATGACAGAAATATAAGATCTAATAATGTTGGAGTCTTGACAGGTAAGGGATTGATTTGGAGGAAAATTGTAGATAGGAAATTAGTAATGATGTAAGTTTTTCATGTAGTACTATCATATCCTGTACACCCCTTGAGGGTACATGGCAGGATTTGATGATGATGATGATGGCTTTCCTTAAGTACTCAGATTGACACCTCTGTGTGTACTCTCATTAAGAGAAACTTAATACTAAAGCAATGATCTCATCAAGGATCATTGTTTTAGAACCTTTAGGAGGAGAAAATGATTGAAAATCTGTATCCTTTTTCGAATTCTATAAGAGGACGAGACAAACATTGTTCATGAATCTGATATTATCCTCTCTCAGACAGATTTCAGCGATTTCTCCCCTCCCCCTAAATTTAATCATAGCAGATTCAACGTTAATTCTAAATAAACAACCCGTCTGTCTAATAATGAAGCAACTTCTGATTGAAAGCTTTCCAATTAATGGGATTGATTTCTCTTCTTATTTTCCTTTGTATCATCTTGGAAGGGGAAAAATGCAAATGCTAGTATGCATCTTCCTTCAAAACATTGATAACTTCTTCAGGTCTATGTATTACAGTTCATTAAATGTTTGCATCGTTTGAAGAATACCAGCGAGCATTTCTTGATCACATAAAGAAAACGAGAATTCGTTTTTCCTGCCTTTGTTCTCTTCTTCTGTAAAATGCTTTTCATTGGAAGTTTATATTGAATTGTTAAATTGCATAGCTTTGAAATAATTGTTCATAAAACATCAGAGTATTCCGTTTATTTTCCTTCGATGGAATAACGGAACCAAACAGTGTCTGGAGCTAATCAGCTGAAGGACAATCTTGTTTGTTTAGTAAAAAAATAAATTGTGCGAACTAATCTTATTTCCACAGCCTCGTGCACAATCACGTATTGTGTCTAGTGTGTGAAAACTGTTTATTGGATTAGACACGTAGTTCAGAAGCAATTTATAATCGCCTTCTCGTATATGCGTGTATGACACGTGCGCCCTTGTGACAATAATGTTGCATTAATGCAGGATGTGAACGCAACATAATTATATAAATTTCATTTAAGAAAAATAAAGTAATATTTTACTCTTTTTATGGATTTAATGCAGCAATCATTGAATAAAGTGTGGAACGTATAATCAAACAATTAGGGAATCGAAACCGATTAAATAAAACTATAAAAATTCTTTTTTGTGTCTCTATGTCGAATTACTGACCTTCGCTCAAGTTCTACGACAAATAACGGATTTCAGAAGTTAAATAGAGTATACCAATAAATCTATTTATTAAGTGCATATATTCAACTTTGAAGAACCAGGCAATTTCTTTCGTGTGTTTTCACTAAGATAGACTTTGGTTTCTCAAGGAGGAACTGTGGTTTGAAGACAAATATACGCAAATTGAATAAAAGGAAGAAGGAAGATTCGAGTTTTGATTCCAGATGGCTTTCGCTTTTTATATAGTAACTTTCCTCGTTGTGAGAAGCATCTGTGTACATTCGGAAGGAGGATGCATGATTTTGTTTTGGTGGAAAGAGTGGTACGAATCAATTTTAGCAGTGCAAGGATTGGTTCGTAAGGGCTTTGCAACTGAAGGTGATTAATCCAGTCATACGGTAATCCCCCCCCCCACAATATTATGATCCGAATCAAGTGAGGCGTAAGCAGTACTTTCCTGGAAAACTAATATCGAAATCTTATTTAAATGAAGAATGCAAACGTTTGAACACTATTATTAAATTGCAATAACTTTATTATTTATTCTCCTTTTTATTTGAAATGATTACCACTCACAAAAGGTTGTAAACCTACACTGTAAGAATTTTTTCTGTTTCTTTTTAATTACTTTTTATAATTTTTTGCCTTGTCCAGAAACCCCGATCTAGAGATCAAACATTGAACCTTTTCAAGCCGTTTCAGGAGTTTTAAGCGGTAGGGTGGATCCACACCGGGCTATAAAATTCATCACCACATGAAATCCAACATCCATGCCCACGGCAGGATTCGAATTCGCAATCTATTGGTTGGAGAGCGGATACGCTAACCACTTGTCCAACCATCCCGGCAAATAACTTCATTTGCTAAATACTTATTTTGCAACAGTTGCTATTTTGTTATGGTACCACCAGCTTGAATGAATTGTTTTCACACAGTATCATAGGATATAGTTTTGTATCATGTGATCTAAGGTTGCAATCAGGACAAAGCCCTTAGAGATTTATATGTTATAAAAAATGTATGGTATGGATTGTCGTAAGCTTATAAACAGGTTTTGAAGTGCAAGTGTGGTTTTGTATGTCTTATCAAACTTCTAATATGTATGAGATATTGGCAATTATACTTAATTTTAATACTTATAATATTCAATATAGTTTTTATAATTTTAATCATAATCATAATTTATTAAGGTTTTTATTTGATTAGAAATATCAAATATATTAAGATATATCAAATATACTAATCAAATATATTAAGAAAATATTTGATTAAAAATATTTTCTTAAATAAATGATTTCAAACTTCCTGTATTGTATCACCTTGTAAGATGCCTACAACGATATTCAAATTCATGCAGCAGAAAGTGTGAAAATTCGAAATCTGTACATTTTTATTTTATATGAATTTCCCAAAAGGAAGGCTGTTAGCTTATGGTACATTAGTATTAATATCTGGGCGGTGTGAGCGTTAGATTATCATGAAACCCTTCTCTAGAGTCTAAATATGTAACTTTTTAAGCCACTTTCTGTCTCCGGTAAAAAGGGTGGTAGTCTTATACAGAGAGATGTAATTCACCTACCACTTAAAGACATTCACAAAATACCCATGCTCACTGTCAGATTTTAACTCCTAGCGTTGGGTGGAGAGGAGATCCGCTAATTACTCTTCCAACTAGGCCGAGATTGCCATAATAATTAGTTTTCACTGTGAAAGAACTCCACATTCATGTAGAGATATGACACGTGTTTTTGTGTCATTCTCTCGGATCATTTCATAATCGTTTAATGTACTTTATAATCTCTAAATGTTCTTGCATTCAAAATATATATGTTCAATTTAAGAATAAATAAACTAAACTCCTGAATAAAAGATTAGTGTTGGCCTTAGATGCGACTGCAGTTAATATTCTGTTTCATTTTTTGTGCAACTATCCTTTAGCCACACTGCAACGAAGCAGTACTTACCTTCCTTATGCCTGGCTATCTGAATGAAAACGCACGCAAACGGATGTAGTCATTTTGATGAAACTCACATTTTTGATTCTTTTAAAAATCATATTAATATGTTCTTCCAAAAAAGCTTATGATTAAGTGGCTTTAAAATAAAAAAAAAACTAAAAAAACTGTGATTTTCAGTTTAAGCCTCCTCGGAATGGATAAAAGACATTAATGCAAACTATCAACAGCAGTAGACATGCAATCAGCCATTATAGACTAAATAAACGTTCGAGAAAAAAAACGCTTTGAAAGGTTTTGTAAAATTTATACAAGATTAAGATTAAATCAGCAACATTGAAACAGATATGTTTAGCATTTTAACTAGAATTTTAGTAATCATCATAAGCATCAAATTTTATAAAATATCTGCCCATCTATATTATTATACACTATCTTACCAAAAGTCTTGGTACATGTCATGGGATAAACAAAAAAAATCTTTATTGACAGAAATTAATGACGACTTACGTCTCTTTTGGAGAAATTTAATTTTTTCAATGTTTTGCGACTTCCTGCTAATTTCAGATAGTAACTTGACGACATTCTGCTGAAATCGCTTCTTATCTTCAAACCACGTATTTGAAGAACATAATAAATAATGTGAGGATCAAGCTATAATTCTATGTAATGCAACCCGTGGACTAAATCCATAATACGAGAAGCAACTCATATCACGCTGGAATTTGTAGCCTCATAATTGGAACAAGACTTAGCGCTTGCCATTCAGTCTCCAAACCAAACGATCTCATCAGATTGAAGAGCGTGTAGCGCAATTCTTCGAACTACAGATTAGATTTGCGTTGTTCGACCGATCTGTGCGCCTTTGCCCATGCCAAAACAGGGTGCATTCATTGTTAAAAAGGCTGTAGCGCTTCAATGAAAATTCATAGCATGTAGCTCTCTGCATGTCGAAGAAACACTTATAGGATTGGTTGCAGCTACTCTGAACTCTAAACATATATTTTATGTTTAGCTAAACGTAATCGGCTAGCTACCCGTCGTAAAAAATGACAGTGCTTGGATGCTAGAAGTGAGAAGTAAAAAAATAAAAAAAAAACTTTCTGGAAAACCGCTGTTTTCTGTCAATCAACATTTTAGGCCAATCTGATATATTTTCGATTCAGGATCAGCTGTGAACTTTCATTTTTACAGCATAGCACCAACAGAAAAAAATTTAGAATAATACTTAACGGGGAATCTCTCTTTTGTCGATCACTGTAGGGGGAGCCTAAAGACACAAACAGAGAAGAGGGCTACAGAAAACTATTTAGTCCTCTTCTTTGACGACATAATGGAGAAAGGTTTTGGCATTGTGCAATAATATGTCGCTGTGATTGTTCTTTGGTCTCAGAATCGCAGTCTCCAGTACCAAATGACAGAAGGCAATAATTTCGAAGAATGCACTATGCAACGACCACATTCAAGACGCCGAAATAAAACCTGTTTCGCTCACTTTAAACTATCATACAAATTGCTTAGGTTTTAATGATGCTAACTTTCACAAAATGAGCAAGGGGAAAAAGTACAAATGGAAATCCGATTTGCCATCGATTTGCTCATATACTTAAGAAGAACTAAAACTAATAGCGCGCATCGCAACACGGACACTGAAATCATCACTGGCGTGCACTGGTGTAAAAATAAAATGCTTGCCGTCAGACAGGACAGTGAAAACAATAACGAAAAAACTCTCTTTATTGAAATTTTTATCTCAATAGTACAACAAAATATTGAAGAATTTCTGCTACAAATAAGGATTACTTTTTATTAAATATTAATATATCTACCCTATAATATAGAATGATAAGCCTTTTTCTGTAACGTTTTTTGTCAAGTTATTTGAAACGTTTTGAAACTCAGGGGCTACCTTAAGTGTCGAGGCTTCAAAATTCGAGTGATCAGAATTCAAGGAGAACCGGCCTACCAATCCGGAACTTGGGGGGGTAGGCGTCGGGGAGAGGAGTCCCCCCTAGTGAACCTATAAAATGATACCTCACCCTCCGTCCTGAGACAGATTACAACCACCTTGATGGATAGAGGCTCTTTTTTAACAAATAAATGGCGAGGTACTCGTGACTATCATACAAGGAGGCAATACTGTCGGAAGTAACAACGTATGTGAAATACATTTTTCTTCTTAATTGATTGTTTGATGTTGGCATAGGAGTTATTAGAAGACTTATCTTAATCCACTCACTTTTGAACATGTGATTAAATTTTAATTTTGAATTGCTTAAATATTTGTTTTTGCCGGCCTGGTGGGCCGAGTGGTTAACCTACCGGCTCGCCAACCAACATGCTGCAAGTTCGAATCCCGCCATGGGCATGGATGTGTATTATTATCTTTAGGTGGGAGATGAATTTCATCGCCCAGTATGAGACCACCACCCTGATTATTGGAGGCTGAAGTGGCTTGAAAAAGTTCTGTTTTGTCTCTAGAGAACGGTTTCTAGACTGTGTAAAAATAAATTAAAAACACAACACATTATATATATATATATAGATGTATATATATATATATATCCACTCTATATATATAAAAAGATAAGCCGAAATTTGAAACGTTTTTATGTCACATTTTTTTTCTCTTCATTGTTTTGAGCCTGGTTAAGCCTTTAAGCTGATTAACCGAAATTTGAAACGTTTCACATCCAACAATGTGTTTGCCTTCATGAGACAACAATTTGTTGGACTTTTCAAAACAATGGAGAACCGGCTTACCAGCCCGGAACTCGGTTAGTTGGTCGCCGTAGGCGCTAGGAGGTAGAGACCCTCTAGAATGTGTGTGTGTGTGTGTGTGTGTGTGTGTGTGTGTGTGTGTGTGTGTGTGTGTGTGTGTGTGTGTGTGTGTGTGTGTGTGTGTGTGTGTGTGTGTGTGTGTGTGTGTGTGTAAAGATGTGGAAATAGTCCTTAGTTCACTCACGGTACAAAAATGAACCATAAGTTTGCAAATAACCTTTTGCGAGTGGGAGCAACATAAAAAAAATAGAAAAGATTAATTTTTATTGAATAATGCATTCATATATAAACTAGATACCATTAAAAGCCTTGTGCCGTTTGTAACTCCTTGGTTAAATCTCATCTCATCTCATTTTCCTTTCCCCTCTTACCTTGCGGTGTCGAGGGTTTATTAATCATCGGACCTTAACATTTCACATGATAAGGTGATCAGCCCTACGCCCCGGTGTATCCTATGTCCTCAGTTGTGTTGAGATTTCAAGGACGGTTTTGCCTGCTTTCCGGGATGAAAAACCCCAGATAAACTGGGCAGAAAAACCCTGCCGTCCACGTCCAAGACCGGCTAACTTGGCTATGGCTGAGAAAGATCCTTCAGCTTCTCACGTCACCGACGGGAATCGAACCTAGGAATCTCCTCCCCCAGCATATTATTGCGACGCGCACAGCCAATAGGCTAACCGCGCGGACCCGAAGTTAAATTGACGATTAAATTCATAATTCAAGTGTATTAGTATTTACAGGATTATATAACTTGGAAATGATATATATATATATATATAGTTTTATGAAGAATCAAATGACTAGAACCGAGATTTAAGTAAAACGGTTTTAATATAAACACACTACTAGTTTCGGCCTGTAACAGCCTTCTTCAGGTGACATTATAAAAGAAAAAACACTAAACATTGAGGGTTAAAAGACTATGAACAACACAGACAGTCTTTATACATAATTAGCATTAAAACCTTGTAGTTGTATTTGAAGCTGTTCTTTCGTTTGTTGCATTGTTGGGAGAGTGCGTGTTTGCTGCATCACGTGAACGCCAGTACATGATTACAGCTGAATGACTATCTGGGAGGTTGTAGCTTAAGTTGTTATTTAGATGAACAGGATTGAAGATGATTTCTCTAGATTCCACAATTTTTCTCTCTATTTCGTCACTGCAACGGAAGATGTTAGTAGATTTTTCCCAGCAAACTTTGTGACTTTGGTTATCATCATTAGGATTAGCCGAGAAAAGGATATGACTTGATAATGCACTCGCTCGCTGTCTCTCGTAAGTAATGTCTCTCATGTGTTCTTCCATACGCATTTCGACAGATTTGTCTGTCTGCCCGAAATAAGGAATATCGCAGTCACATAATATTTTATATACACCAGGGTATTTGAGTTGATGATGACAAGGTTTTGGGTGGCTAATTAAGGAACGGATCTTTGGAAGTGGAGTGAACAAGGTTCTGATATTGTATTTTCTTAGAACTTTTGCTAAGTTGTGTGAAACAGTATTTATGTAAGGAATAGATATATTGCCTTTGAATCTATTTGTTTCTTCTGAGTGATGCCTAGAGGATTAAGAAGGAATCTTTCAACGATTCTCTTGGAATATCCATTAACTTCGAAAGAAGTTTTCAGATGGTTTATTTCTGTAAGCAGTTCATTTGGGTCATCTAGAAGAGAACGGGCTCTATGTCCCAAGGTGGAAATTATTCGAGCATATTACAGCATGGAATTTGCAACGTTTTAAGAAGACATTACTTTTCTAGTCATTTAATTCTTCATAAAACTATGTATGTTAACCGAGTCAATGATCATCCTGTCATCTATAACCTTCATAACGAGGCTTCTATTATCAATAATAAAAGAAACTTCAACAAGACGCTAAAGAGGATCGGACTAAACATCAACAGGTTGGTCTTCTTAAAACGTTGCAAATTCCATGGTGTCTTTCCTAAATTTATATGCTTTAAAGAAAACATAACAACTGAACGTGCGAAGAGAATCTATCATAAAGCAAAATTAGACCTACTGTCTGAAAGAATATCGGATACTAAACGCACTCTCGCTTTTCTTTTCAATAAAAAAAGAACCATAGCTGAAAAACTGGAAGAATCTCTAGATAATGAAAGTTGGCATACCTTTAATACATACTGTGAATCTCAAGCAGCCAGAATACAATATGATAACAAAGTAAATCTTATAAGAAAATTTGAAACGTTAAAGAGATTACAAAATAATAGGAACTCAAAACCACACATCAATATTGACAAAGTCGTTATCAACAACTCCTCCTATATACTTTCAGATGTAGGACAAAGCATCCTTAGTAAAGGTCTAAACTTTATTCCTTCCCCAAAATTAATACCAAAGGAGACACTACCTACAAAAATAGAAAAAGCTGCTTCTTTTCTCCCTCCACAAGATGCAAATCTTCTACGTATTGAATCAATCTTTATTATCAATAACGCAAAACCACCTGCAGATAATATTACTTCAACAGAACGCAAAGCTATTAAAAGTTTAAAAAACAACAGAGATATAATCATCCTCCCTGCGGATAAAGGAAATGCAATAGTCATCCTGAACGCTGAAGATTACCAGAATAAAATGATTGAATTACTACATAATGATACCTACTCAATACTTCAGAGAGATCCAACTCGTGAACTTCAAAATCGTACAAACAACTTATTAAAAACAACAACTGAATTATCCCGAAACGTTCGTTTATCTCTACGCTCTCTCCATCCGTTAATTCCTCGCATATATGGTGTTCCTAAAATCCATAAAGAGAACACCCCATTACGCCCAATTGTAGAAGGTATCGATTCTTCTACATACAAACTTTCAAAATATCTTGCCAAATACCTCAAAAGTTTTTCAGGGAAGTCACCATCCTTTATCAAGAACACTACAGAATTTGTTACATACATCAAGGATATTACAGTTGATGAAAATGACATCATGGCTAGCTTCGACATAACTTCTTTGTTCACTAATGTCCCAACAGATGAAGTCCTAACATTACTCAAGGACAAGTTATCCAAAAAAATGTTAGCCTTGCTTACACATTGCATCAGGTCCGGTTACTTCAAATTTCAAGATAATATATACAAACAAAATCATGGACTGGCTATGGGTAATCCTTTATCCCCTGTACTCGCAAATATTTACTTAGAGGATTTTGAAACCAAGGCTATGTCTTCCTTTATTTTAACATCTAAAGTTTGGAAACGTTATGTAGATGATGTCTTCATTGTTTGGAGCCATGGACATGAATCCCTTATGGTTTTCCTCGAACATCTCAATAGCCGACATCAAAGTATTAAGTTTACTGCTGAGCTTGAAACGGATAATTCCTTGCCTTTTCTTGATGTCAAACTGACTCGCTCTTCTGGTAAACTCAAAATATCGATATATAGAAAGCCCACGCATACCAACAGATATCTGCACAGTCAGTCTCATCATTTCCCTCCTCATAAGCTTGGAATAATTTCCACCTTGGGACATAGAGCCCGTTCTCTTCTAGATGACCCAAATGAACTGCTTACAGAAATAAACCATCTGAAAACTTCTTTCGAAGTTAATGGATATTCCAAGAGAATCGTTGAAAGATTCCTTCTTAATCCTCTAGGCATCACTCAGAAGAAACAAATAGATTCAAAGGCAATATATCTATTCCTTACATAAATACTGTTTCACACAACTTAGCAAAAGTTCTAAGAAAATACAATATCAGAACCTTGTTCACTCCACTTCCAAAGATCCGTTCCTTAATTAGCCACCCAAAACCTTGTCATCATCAACTCAAATACCCTGGTGTATATAAAATATTATGTGACTGCGATATTCCTTATTTCGGGCAGACAGACAAATCTGTCGAAATGCGTATGGAAGAACACATGAGAGACATTACTTACGAGAGACAGCGAGCGAGTGCATTATCAAGTCATATCCTTTTCTCGGCTAATCCTAATGATGATAACCAAAGTCACAAAGTTTGCTGGGAAAAATCTACTAACATCTTCCGTTGCAGTGACGAAATAGAGAGAAAAATTGTGGAATCTAGAGAAATCATCTTCAATCCTGTTCATCTAAATAACAACTTAAGCTACAACCTCCCAGATAGTCATTCAGCTGTAATCATGTACTGGCGTTCACGTGATGCAGCAAACACGCACTCTCCCAACAATGCAACAAACGAAAGAACAGCTTCAAATACAACTACAAGGTTTTAATGCTAATTATGTATAAAGACTGTCTGTGTTGTTCATAGTCTTTTAACCCTCAATGTTTAGTGTTTTTTCTTTTATAATGTCACCTGAAGAAGGCTGTTACAGGCCGAAACTAGTAGTGTGTTTATATTAAAACCGTTTTACTTAAATCTTGGTTCTAGTCATTTGATTCTTCATAAAATTATATATATATATATATATATATATATGAAAGAGTATGAAACGCTTTCATACTCTTCAGTTATCGATTGCTGCAAAATAAAGAAAACAATTCGTTCGAGCATTTAGCACCCGATTAACACTAAAAAAATCAATGCTTTCACTTTAATGAAAAAATTTGCTGGATCTTTGGAATAAATATGAACAATCGCATTTGCCACAAAAATTGGGGATAATTCATTCCTGAATTTATTATTGCTAGATTTATTAATTTATGTTCAGGAACAGAATTCATCTAATTTAATTTCTTTTAAAGTGTATATTACGCTTAAAAGGATTAAATTTCTTTAAGTAAGCTGCTCATTAACCACAGGCACGTTTGCTAACAGTATTAAAACAGATTTTCTCTTCGAATACGATACCGATGCAATAGATTTGCCGGCATCATAACGTAAAGAAATGATCACTAAAATGAAAGGCTTGGAACAGCTTCAGAAGGGAGTTTACTTTTCTAATGAGAAGACAATGGATGTTATAAATTAAGATGCAAAATGCTAAAGACGACGAAGGAGAAGGGTAGAGAAACTCGCGACTATGCTTTTCTTACTCTAAATGCCACTACTTGTAGTTAGATTCCTACATAATCCCTGCAACCGCCATTGGAGTGAGCACCGCGCAATACCTGGAATTAAGTTTAATGGATCGTTTATCTCCTGCTGTTTATGGTGGAGTGATTACCAAACCGAAGGTAATATCTTTGCAGCCACCCATTACACTAAAACCTCCTTCCAATTCGGTGTTCTTTAGCCAGCAGCAACAATGGCTTACAAGCTCTGCAGCAGTCTGGATCACAGTTTATTGCTTCCGAGACATTCTGCACCACCAAAAATCAGAACAGACGTTAGCGAACTTTTGTACTTCGATGTGTACTTCACTGTAATTTTATTTCTTTGGCCAAACGATGATTTCACGGGCTACTGGATTATATTTGAGTGTTTTTTGCTGGGGTCTGCCAGCTTCACTTTGTACTAAGTATCATCCTCGGTTCCTGTTTTAAATGCATGCATTTCGGAAGGTTTTTTCCTGTTTTTAAATGCATGCATGCATGCAGAAAAAGTGACATTTTGTGAGTTTTGCAATTTGCTTGTGTATATAGAAACAGACATTTTCAAATGCACAGACAGATTGATATTTTATGCTGTAAAATCTCGGTCTTTTTTTTTTTTCGGAAATGCATGCGGAAACCGAATGCATTTCCGAAACAGTTTTAAATCGCTTTTTTTTTTTCGTTCTCCATATCGTCGTTTATTTTCAGGACCATTGAGGATTATTACATACTGGACCATTGTTTTTCGTAGTGCGCTTTTCTGAATCTTCAAATATTGTATGCGGTAGTGCTGAAATAAATAAGGTAATAGAACATTGCAAGCGAAAACACATTGTTTTCGAGGGAAATGAATAGCTGAAGAAAGTGTCTGAATCGTCTTTTTTGCATACAATCATATCATTATGTAGCATTCATGTTAGTGGTATCAATCATAAGATGGTGGAACAGTTGTGAAGATGGTCATATGTAGAGGTATACAGCGTGATAGGATTTTTGCATATCAAGGGTATCAATTCGGTGGAAATTGACCACCAGTTAAAAGAGGTGTATTGAGCAAATGTAATGGAACATAAAACCTGTGTAATGAAAGGCTGAAGACTATGAAATATGCAGTCCTGACTTTGTTATTAACGATTTTAACCTCTTTGAATCATCACGAAACTAACTGGCAAACGGACACACACGTTGGTGTCATGTTGGGATAAATACATAAATATATTTGGTAGAGATATGGAAAAATTATGTGTGCACCAAATTTGAATAAAATTTAAAATTAACATATAAACAAACGCGACTGATATTTATTAAAATATTACATGTAAGCTATGTGAAAAAATGCAATTTGTTCTATCATTATAGGATTAATCCTGTGATTATTAAGATGTTAATCATACATCCGAATGTCAATAATAGGAACTGGAGTCATTTATTATAATATTGGTTTACTATTTTCATTTAATGTTACATTATCGACACAGAGTAGCTTGTAGAAAGGTAATACCAAATGAATTGCCAAGTTGATATAATCTAGAACTGGCTGCTCCAATTAGTACCGTTAAATCTTCTTGCAGATACTATTATTTCTGTCATTCATACCAGTGTGGAACTTTCTGATTGACTAAATCCTTTTCAATAGGGTTAATCCTCAAGGTATTAAATGCCACACAGAGACGGAAATACACTGAAATTAACTCTTAAGCCGGGCTACTGAAGTGAGGAAATCCCGAATTGGAAATGAAGCTGGTATGATTACAAACTTGTTTTATAATTAGTCGGAATGTTGGTAAATGGCTTTCGAAAAGTAACTATTTATTTAACTTGGAAAGAAAGTAACTTTTAAACTTTAGAAGTATTTTGCACAACGATTACCACCTCATGTATGTAAAAATATTTTTTAAAGTTGCATGTATGCATGTTGCATTTTGCGTTATCTGGTGATCCCAGAAACAAGAATATTAAGATACTTGGCGGGGGAGTCCATAAGTCTTTTAAGAAAACAACCAACTAGAGAAATTGGGAGACAGTAGATAAGCCAGAAAAAATCACGAAAAAAATATAGAGGAGGACTAATATGTTACACTATTACAAATAAAGGCATAGTAAAGTACAGCTAGCAACATATTGGAAAATTACGAGAAGTTACTCCCCTATTACCATAGTCATAAGATTTTTCATCGTAGAACAAGAAAACGACTGAAGTACAGAGGAAATTAATAGACGAATTACTATGGACTCTTTTGTCACGATTCTAACTGATCTTTTACTCCCATACACCTTCCACCTCAACGAGCTGATGCACATGTCACTAGCATTCTGCGTAAACATTGTTCCATACTCAGGTGGCATGCAGGATTCACCACCAGCCGTTTCATTTATATGAAAGTAACCTCTCTCGGATTCACTGGTCTGCCTGATCTAAATTTCACTGAATATGTATGCGATGCTAGAGAAGGAGCAGTCAACTGTACCAGGTTGAAAATTGAGTTGCTTCTCTTTCGTCGGTCGGCATTCCTAAAGAACACTTTTGTTGAATGCCCAATTGTGATAGCTATCATTCTGGTTGGCAGAGTGAATAACGAGCCTGACTCCACTTAATTGGCCATGGATTCGATTCTGTTGTAATGATATTCGTAACTGCGTTTAGAAGATGGATGCTTTTCATTGAGGTGTGAGATCGCACCTTGCTTGTTTAAAGAGTGGAGTATCTTTAAAAAGTAACACATTTGGACTCAGTAGTACTTGGAATAGATTTATTCATTTCGTTGGTGAACTTTTCACTGAAATGTTAAAGAACATTTTAATATTCCCCAATATTAAAATACATTT
The DNA here is from genome assembly GCF_054136105.1 of Typopeltis vanoorti. Classification (NCBI taxonomy): domain Eukaryota; kingdom Metazoa; phylum Arthropoda; class Arachnida; order Uropygi; family Thelyphonidae; genus Typopeltis; species Typopeltis vanoorti. Next base: position 3,905,227 of record NC_143569.1, read on the forward strand.
AAAATTGAAAATCTGTATATATACAGTATATATACAGATTTTTTTTTAAATTGCTGAATAACATATTAGTAATTTCGATGTTTCATAATGAAAATTATGCTCATCCTCACAGCCTGTGAGGATGAGTTTCCTTCTGTGAATATGATTCCTCTTCCATTGTTTTCCTGTTCAAGACTGAAGCAGTCTCGAGGTCAAGATAAGAATATGTGGACGTGCTGTAAGATATCATTTTCTCGATTTCTGTCATTATTATTTATTCATTCACTTCCATTTACACGGTTCATTTCTTCGAAGTGATTTGGTCAGCCCCGTTTGAGTTTAATACTTAAAATTAGTTACGTTATTAGATATTTTTAAAATTATAAGTCATCAAAGCGAATGGAAGATCAAAATTTGCATCAACTAGTTATCTTCGGGTCAAAATCTGGATTTTATTCAGTTATTAAATGGATCAATAGCCTATTTATGTAATTATTTAATCTTTCAGCAGTTTCGTTTAATTGTTTAATTTACATTAAAATCACAGATTTAAATAACTGAATGAGTGAGCGACTTGTAATGTACAGCGATTGAATGAGGTGACAAGGCTGCTGTTTATAATCACGAAACAATTAAGATTATTAAGGAAATATACCATATCTCTTTACGGCGTGCGATTCTTGGTGTAGTGCACGTCTGCTTGAAGACTAAGTGCTAAGCACTGCTACCACTATATGGCACACTGGCTAATTCAATTTCACATGAAAAGCCCATAGACATTTTCCTCGCGTTATATACGAATTTCAAACCTTTCTAATCAAGGGATACGGCCGCTCTTCCAACTGCGCTACGGAAGTACGGCACAAGCGGGTTTTAAGTAATCAGTCTTAACGATCATTATATATATTATCCTGCAAACAGGGATTGGAATATTTCATACAACATAACTTCGTTTACATACTTCCTTACTTGCTAAATTGCTGTAATGACGTTTGAAGAATAGTTAACGTGTAGAACGCACGCACACACACACACACACACACACACACACACACACACACACACACACACACACACACACACACACACACACACACACACACACACACACACACACATTCCACTGCATAGCTGATGAAAACGATATAAATGGCTAACATAATATCAAAGCTTTCGTAATTTAATCAGTAAATCTCCAGGGATTATAAACTGTTTATTCTATTTTTCTATAATATATTGTAATCATATATAATTTCAATATTTAGTAGACGTAATTATATATTATATTACATAGTCTATTCAAATAATTCTATTCTTTAAGTTAAAGGGAGATGGTAAATCCCGTTTTATCTTATAGCCGGGTACGAAACTCGGATCAAAATCCATCGAATCCAATGAGTTTCATGCCGAAAAAACTATCGGCGCGCCCAAGTGTAAGTGATCACTTGGGTAGTACAACACCAGGGCAACTCCAAGCAAAGGTGGAGCAAGCTCCGTCACTAACCTTTATATTCTCTCATAATGTAAAACCCAGCTCCTAAGAGATGTATATATATTTATTGTTTTACATTATGAGAAGAGGTCACTACCCAGACCGGTTTCAACCTTTTTTTGAATGTAAAAGTGAAACAGGCTCTAGAAATAAGACGATCCCGAAAGATCGTCCAACTCTGCGTTGTTCCACTCAATGGCAGGCTCTCCCAGTCACCGAGAAGAACTTCTCAGTATTGGCTCTACCCAGTGGCAGGCTCACCCCACCACCAAGCAGAGCCATAATCTCAACAGTGGCCCCCACTCAAAGACAGGCAAAAACCTATCCTCAAGCAGAGCCTCACGGAGCCCCCACTGGTTTCAACCTTTTTTGAGGTCTCATCAGTGAATAGGCAGAATGGGAGTTCATGTCTTTCATCATCGGCCTTTGGAGTATAAAGATTGCTGAGGGTCAGCAGGTAGTAATAGGGGAAGTTAAATAAAGGTAGAGTAGGATAGTAGGAGATAAAAAGAGGCCTCAGTCAACCTGTTTAGCTGTATAACCCAGAGGTTGTGGCTAAAAGGTCTGTAAAACATAATCTCCTTACACCTGTTCTAAAAAAAAAAAAATTTTTAATAAACTTTTCTCATGTGCGCTCGTAAAATACTTTTAAATTAACAATTTAACTAACCAGTTGTCTATGGAGGTCATCTCCTAACACCTGTTTTAGTATAAAACTTAAGCCGGATTTTTTTTTTCCCGAAAAAAAAAGAACACTTAACCACGGGAGTCAAAAGGTAAAATTACTTCAGGAATGAAAGCATTTCTGCGTGAATTAGAGCCTAAAAGTTATGAGGCGTTTTTTTTTTCTTTTTTTTAAGAAGCAGTAAAGAACTGGCCAACCACGGGAAAAGGAAGATTTGGGGGAAGAATCTGGCCCGAGAGATGCCGCTCCCAAGGAGCAGCACCGCCTCGCTGTAAGCCTTCGCAGCCCGGGTTCTCAGATCTGCCCCTCCTATATGAACTGTAAGAACCTGTGAAGAAAGAAAAGAGAAAAACACATGTTACTTTTTAAAGGAAGAGACACGGTATGATTAAGCCCTGTCTCAGGACACAGAGGATAGGAGGCTTGCACCATTTATTTACAAACCTCCCATCCCCTAGTATATGCCTTTCTTGTGCAAAAAACCTAGGGAGGTAGAAATAGATCCCGCTGAGTATTCTGGCTTGTATTATGTTTTCATCGCTGATTTGGGACTTTTTCCGCACTTTCCAGATGTAATACTTGATTACACTGATGAGAAAAATTGCAAATTTCTGAATTTTCTTGACTGGTTGGGGAAATTGCAGGTACAAGACCTCCTCTAGTGTAAGCGGCTGGATTCCCAGTATTGCGCTTAATCTCTGCCAGAGATTAAGCGTAGTACAGGGGGACACAAGTAAAAGAAATGTCCCACCGTTTCAACGCTCTGGCAGACGTCGCAGAAGGGGTTGCACGGTCTTGAATTGTATCGGGACATAACCAGTTTCACCGTTAGCTGACCATAGGCTATTCGCCATGCCAGATCCCGGTGAAATGGCTGTCCCCAGCTATTTCTGATATTTTGAAATAGCGTTTCCATGTTAGTTTCTATATTTGGCGTATCACATCTGGAAAGTTGAAAGAACTCCCAATTCTCCCAAATTGCTTGTGGCTTTAATTTTAGGATTTCCATCCCTTCGGTTTTGAATTTTTTAAGCTGTTGGCATAATGGATAATACCATTCTGGCACAACCTCTGCGCTGGGATCAGCATGTCGTGGTAGACCTGGAATATCAAGGTTTACATAACATAACATAACATCATTGGACAGAAGGGTGAAGCAAGATGCTTTTATTCCCCGTTGTCTGATAGGGAGGACGAATTGAAGGAAAGATTTATGAACTGTGAGCTCGCCCTGGGGGGGGGGGGGAAGCACGGAGATTAGTCATTGTTGCAAGTATTCAGGATGGATTTTGGCCTCTTGTATTTGAAGAGGTCAGTTTCGTCATAGTTTACTGCCTGTTTAACTAGATTGTTGGGGTGTGTAGAGATCTTTGAGAAAAAATTTTTCCGCTGTAGTTAGTAGGAAGGAGAAGATGTAAGGGATGTTTGTATCTCTATGCAGCTGGACGTTCCTTACAAACCACGGTGCATCCAAGATCATGCGCAAACATTTATTTTGCACTCTCTGTAGCCTGAGGATGTTGCTGTTGGATGTGTGGCTCCACGCTGGAGATGCATATGTCACTATGGGGCGGATCGTCAGCAGGTAGAGGAGTACTTTGATTCTGGTATTTAGCTTGCTTTTTCTATTTATTAGAGGGTAAAGTTGTACAATGGATTTAGATGCTTTCCCGTATAAGGCTTTGATGTGCGGGTTGAACGTTAATCTTTTGTCTAGAACTGGTGTACTTCTATATTGTTATTACTACTATAATAAGCCAAAAGGCTATTTTACTGGCGACATAAGTTAAGTTAAATCCCGTTTTATTTTATAGCCGGGTATGAAACTCGGATCGAAATCCATCGAATCCAATGAGTTTCATGCCGAAAAAACTATCGGCGAGACGGAGATTGCTCCACCTTTGCTTGGAGTTGCCCTAGTGTTGTACTACCCAAGTGATCACTTACACTTGGGCTCGCCGATAGTTTTTTCGGCATGAAACTCATTGGATTCGATGGATTTCGATTCGAGTTTCGTACCCGGCTATAAAATAAAACCGGATTTACCATCTCCCTTTAACTTAACTTATGTCGCCGGTAAAATAGCCTTTTGGCTTATTATAATTGTATTCTTTTTTCTGTCATTCTATTTTTCATTTGTATTCTAACAAATGATTGAATATAATTGCCAACTATGAAGAGGATATAAAAATATTTTAAAGTAAAGCGCCTTCTTTCTTTTAATCTCTCTCTCCCTCTCTCTCTCTCTCTCAAGGCATTTTTCTGTATTCATGGGTCATTATCGCCTGAATGCGATAATCATTTCTGATATACTAAATCAGGAAAAGAATTATAGCACTCTTCTGATATTTATTGGAAGATAACTATATATACAGAAAGAAATGTTTATCATGCAGTAAATTATGAATACGAGAACTTCAGACTTAATAGGATCGATGTCATTCTTTCTTTCAAAGCAGTTGAATTAATTTTATCCGCCTTCTTCTTGGTCTGCATTATCAGTATTGAATCATACCGTAATAACAAGCTGAAATATTTGCATAATATCCATAAGAAATCGGCACCTTCTCCTGTACTCTAAAAGCTTCATGGTAATCCCTAGCTACACACATAGCAGTTCTTCTTCAGCAACTCTTCACCTTCTTATCGTGGCAGATCTTTATCCACTTCCTTATAGTTATGATTAAGTTCCGAGTGACTTCTATTTGTTTGGTCTGCTAAGAAAGACCTTGCAAAGTATTTAAAAAAACAAAAACTTTTTTGGCAGAGAGTACAAGAGGATTGCTCTTGTGTAAAGAATTGTCCTTAGATGGTATTCCAAGATTACAAAAAAAATCAAATGAGACAAGGATTATGACAAGGGAAAAGGTGTTTTTATTTTTTTTGTCTTTTTTTTTTTTAATATTGAGAGATCTGCATGTGAGCAAAGAGTATACGACTGATACTGTTTAGGTGAATGGTGCGCCAAACTTGACGTCTAATAAGTTGTCAGGCAGTGTATTTTTATACGAGGATAAAGTGAAAAAGAGTGTATTTGAACTACTTTCTTTGGTAATGTACGAACATTACTTCGTCCATTCCTATTTGTTCATCGTTCTCTAATGTGTTAGTTTTGTTACATTTCAGATATTATTACCGTTTCTGTATGTTTTTTCTTCCTTTTTAATTCTCGTAAAGGCTAGATGGGATTTTTTTAAAAAGGGAAGAATTTCAGTCTGACTTTTATATTATCCAAGAATTAAGTGTTTTTTTTGTGGACTCTTAAGTTTTAATGCATCGCTAGCGATGTCAGTGTGTACCCCATAAATAATTCAATATCCATTCATACTTCGCACTGTAAAATTCATTATGTTAGTCGTTGAATTGCTTTCGCTATTCGCGTGTCTTTCATCTTGCCGCTATATTCTCCAAGCCCTGCGCATTTCAAGTAATGACGTGCCAAGGGAGAAGAGTTAGATTTTTTTGATTTTTAAGTGATATTCAGAATTAATGGTTCTTTGGAAAGTCCATTCATAATAGCCCTTTTTTATGTAAAAAAGTGTTGGGAGAATTAAATGTTCAGTTGTACCCATACATTTAGTTTTAAGTGTGCGTACAATTAAAGAGAACGGAAACGAAATTTTACTGACTGGTGTGCTCTCAACTTACTGCTTTAATGCACTAAGTTTAATGCAACGATTTCCCAAGATAGATACTTTAAGATATGAGATGCATATTTTGTTATTTACCTAACGATTTTTATATGTTGACTAAATATCTTGATGATGAGTACGTGTGGAAGCATTTTAACTGTCGCTTTACAGAAAAAAAAGTTAAAAAAAAACCAGGTTATATATACGATAGTTAAACGAATGAAGTTTACCCAAGACTGCTAAGAATTTTAGTAGTTTTCAATAGTGTATTTGCAAACGATAATCTGCATGAGTTGCCAACAAATATGGTTTTAGTATTAGCGCATTAATTAGAACCCCAGTCTTTATTTGGAGGTTATTTTCCTAGATTCTACGAAGAAATTAAGACATTTGGATTTTCTTTCCTTGTATTCATAAGACGTGAGTAATAATAATAATAATAATAATAATAATAATAATAATAATAATAATAATAAATTCTAAGCAAGTGCAGTGTAATTTGATGAAATATTTTGATTTAATTTTCTCTAGAAATATAATTTCATTTTTTTTAAAAAATCTCAAAACGTAATAAGCAATATCTCCATTCTCAAGAGAAAAACTTCCAAGATTGGACTTATTTGAAGTTTTACTGTGCAGCATTGATTATATTTCGTGACTCGAGAAGAGAACGAGCGCAAAAGTACAAAAGAGAAAACATCAATTCCCATCAGAATTAGGTGAATTGAGAAAACAAAGAGTAAAGTATAAAATTCTAAGAAACACGTTTTGATTTTTTTTTCTTGCGGATTTATTTCATTATTGCTTTGGTACTGTTCGAGTCATTAATTCGAACTTAACTGCATTTGATTTGCAAATGCGTTTTTGTCATTGTTTCGAGATCTTTCAGTTTAACTTGGCTGTTAGTAGATTTCTTCTTTTGATGTTTATTCTACTGGAATTCATGATAAATAATTATTGTCGAATCATCAAAATATACTTCCGTACAGAACAGTATTTCAATACGAACGAAAATTGTTTAGGATTTCGCATACCGGTGAACACCATATGACTAGTATATTTTGCCTGTTATTTTTTTATTTTTTTATGACTCCATTTATGAAAGATTTTCAAACGTACAGTTTTTATTATATTGTATTTTGTTAATTTTTCAATATTTTTTAAATTTATTTTTACATTAACCTGAAAGCATGCGCTAAAGATCAAACATAAACTTTTTAGCCATTTCACGCCTCCAGTAAACTAGGGGTAGTCTCACACAGGTGATGAAATGCATATCTCACCTAAAGATAACAAAACTCCACTCCCATGAGAATTTGAACCGACAACCTGATGGGTGGAAAGCTGCACATTAATCCCACTGTCAAGAGTAGGCCAGCAAGTTATGTATATATACGAGTACTTTAACTGGTTTGCTTTGCTTGAATGAAAACCTGGGTTTCTTTCTGGAAATTAGCTTTTCCTGTCCAATAAAATAAACTTCACGAAAATATGAAAAGACCTTATTAAACACCCAAGCACCCACTATAAACACTTGAATTCAAATACTATAAATAGTATTTGAATTCAAGTATTTGAAACCGCAGGTAATGCACTATTAATTCAGCTTTTACCAGAGAGCTCTGAATACAAAAGGTCATCTGACAGACATCTTACAACGTAAGAAATATGAATGCATGAGGTGTGAAAAGTTGAAAACTGTGTTTTCTAAGATTTACTATCCACATGCCTTGTCAATGAGATTCTTACGTGCTTCTCGTAATAATAAGATGCTTCTAATTGTTTCGGACGGATGTGATGTTAAGGTTTATATTTTTGTACCTACAGTAGGTTCTGCAGAAGCATCAAAAGACACGGCTGAAGCATCTAGTTTTGAAGCAACTAACACTGACAAACAATTATGTGTACATCAATCTAGGTTTATCTGTGGGTTTATCACTTTTAAGGAATAAAAAAAAATGTCTGTCGTACTACTTTAATGGATTTTAATTCCACTGTAGTACAGCATAAATTTATAAATGTTTTCCAGCTAAAGGTGAGTGAGCAGTTTCATACTGAGTATAAAATCTTATGAAAATGCTTCATGTGCAAACTTTGTTTTCTTACTCTTGAGTAAATGGAAAAGAATAAGTAAAAATATAATTTCTTGACAAAATTAATTTAATTTGTAATCAAGGAAAACTTTTTCCACAATTTTCTTTGAGTATTTTAATAATAAGCTTATATATCTTTATATTATTTTTATAAGGGAAATATAGGAATTCCGCATTTAACTTTGATATCTCTTTTGGGTCTGACTCCCACTATATGATATTTATATGTTCGTCTGTGATATGCTTGGCTGGTAGTAGGTTTTGGCTTGCTACTGGGTGTATAGCTGAGAGAAAAATCTAACCCTTGCGTTCATTTTCAATTTCCGTAGGTACTTTAGTCTCCTTCCTAAAGTACCTACGGAAGTACCTAAAGTACCCTCTATAAAATGAAGAATTCCATCGTACAGGATACTACTGGTATCCTGTACGATACGACCTTTCCGAAGTTTGTAAGTCTCGATCATATCACGTTGCTAAAATCTTCATATTCCGCATTCCACAATCCGGATATCATCTGTAACACTGTTTCTACTTGTATGAACATCACTACGGAGAGCAGCCCAGCTCATAATAGTCCAGAAAACTATTGTGGGCTGGTATGGGCTTGTAAAGAGGCAAAATGATTTCCTCAGCTTATATTTTAAGGGTCGTTTCATCATTGCAATTATCATATAAGTTGTATTTGCAATCTTTGCTATATGACCCTTGAACTTCAACTTCCTATCCACTAAAACTCTAAGATTCCCAGTCTGATCAGTTTCATCTTAGCATAATCCCAATAATACAATAATGACATTTGATATCTCATTTCACAAAGTACATGATTTTGCATTTCATAAACTTGAACTGATAGCCGTTGTCACATTCCCACAATTCCAGTCTATTCGAATCATCCTGGTACTGCATATCAGCGCATTCCGAATTACTATACGTATCTTTACATTATCAGAAAATAGCCGTATATCACATACCAAGTCATTAATGTGAAAGTTCAATAACAATGAATCGTGGACCCAGTGGTACATCACTGGTCACCTTAAATCTTGCAGACCCACATCTTCCATATCACTTTTTGATGTTTATTAGTCGATCAGCCTTCCTGTTATCCACACTAGTATTTAATAATCTAATTAAATAATCTTAAATGCTATATTTTGTCAAAAATCTTAGCAAAATCCGAAAGTATCATGATGTCTGCATTCCCCTTGTCTAACTCTACGGTAATATTATTATAAAATGTAAGTTGCTCAACCATGACCTTTCTTTAGTAAACCCATGTTGTTCATTGCAAAATACAGATTAACTGTCAACCCATTTTTGTGTATAAGATTTTACTAACTTTTACATCAGTCTTTGCACAGCCCTTTATGGAATAATAAGGCAATTGATGTAAACTCATCGGCCTCTGTATACAAGTAGCCTAGTTGATTATACTTTAGCATATAATATAAGAATATAATTTTAGCAAGATTAATTTTCGCCCCCATTTACCGCAGAAAATATTTACATATGCAGAAACTTGGGTTTATCATCATGCAAATTAAAACTAACGGAGAGGGCTGGCCAACAACAATAAAGTCGTGCTACAGCGATGTGTTATTTATTCATTCTCTCTAAAAGACTAGACGTTTATTGCCTCCTTGTGAAGATATTCGTAGGTATGGTTCAAAGGAACGTTTAAAATTTCTCACGTGTTATAAAGGTGAAATGCAGTCACGGACCAAGTTTCACCTTTATAGCACTTCACGGGTGCTTTGTAGCGTAGCCGTAAGGACGACGCGATATTGCTCTTTGGTTGCAAAGATTTGATTTCGAATCGCGTGTTCGACGCGATAAAATTTTATAATACAGAGTTAGGAGGATTATTTTATCCAAGAAATGTGTTTTTTCTTCCCAGAAACCAGAAAAATCGGCCGGAGAATATAAATAGGCATAACACTCATTATTGTTTTCATAAGCTTTGTTGCGTTGATTGTAATTAAACTCAAGCTTCTGGAGTAAAAGATTTGATCCCGATAGCACGACGCAAGTCTTATATAACTGCTTACCCGAAAAATAAAATAAAATAAACATTAGCGGTAGAAAAAAAAGCCATAAAATATGTATATGCAAAACATTTGTCATTTAGTAGTCATAACACATTCTTCACGTTGTAAAAAGTCAGGTAAAGAAGTAATACACTGTATACGAAGACAAATATTCAGATCCTGTGGATGCCTATTCCAAACAATTTGAAATATCGACTGCAAAGATATATGGAATGTGAAATGAATAATTATGCACTTTTTAATCCACAAGTAACATCACTGAACTCATTAAAATCACTTAGCGTTCCCAAAACACTATTTTCATTTAATACAGCACAGTTGTTCTTCTGGCAATTGTTAAAACCAATTATTTGAACTTAATATATTTATATAAGTGACATCCATGGATCATATTTTGAACCTTTCTCCATTCAGGAAATTGTGTATGCAAGCAACAGAAGTTGACGATGTAATCTAGAGAGTACAATTCTTTTCTTTTTTTTTTTTTTTTGTTTTGTTCGGTTTCACTTTCTTTTTTTGAATTATATATATATATATATATATATATATATATATATGTGTGATACATGAAGATTTCCGCTTCGAATTTAAAATTATAATATGTTAAGGATGTCAACGTAATTGGAGTTTTCGGCAGTAAACTGTTTTCATCACCAGGTGTGAGGTTCCTGTCTTACTCATCAGGATTTTGATGTAAAAAAAATAATAATAATTTCCAAATTTTTTAACTCCGTCGTAATGTCGCAGTGTTAGAAGTTTCAAGTTTAATAGTAAAAGTTCGGTAATTTTAGGGTTAAGATAACTACAGAGAATCAAATAACCACTAATAATTAACTTTTGTTAATTAATATGCTAAAGTAATGAAATAAGAGAATTATTTTAACTCGTATTCTAATACGATAAAGAAAGAAAAACTTCTCGCTTATCTGTCCCTATTTATTCGAACTTCTCAAAAATCCGGATAAACTTTTCTTCACATTCTTGAGTTTAAAATGATATCTTCTATGCATTGGTTGCTTTATAGAGTTCCAAAGCAACTAATAGTATTACTTGCAGTGATATGCCTCTTTATATCTGCCTGAAAGCTGAATTGTGAGGAGATATTAAATCTCTCTCTCTAAAATTAGCTTATGCGTATTGCTTCTAAATGTTTAATTATTCAAATGGCGGCGCCAGAGTCTTGACAGAAACGATCTAAATCACAAATCGAAACAGTCGGGTCCATTTCAGCAAAGCCGCATTAAATTAGTGAATTAAATGAAGAGTTAACAGAAACTTTCATAAGGAAGAAACTGTAATAGTGGCATCTATGTGATACTTAAAAACAAAAATCTTGAAGAAATATCCTCGTTTCAGTATATGCCTACATATGCCTTTTTTAAGCTCAAACGTGAAGCATTTTCTAAAACTGTTTAGCCTTGAATATCTCGCATTTTAGTATTTTTAAGTGATTTTATATAATATCATAAGATTGAACTCTCATGATACCGTGAATGCTTTGGGCTAATACGTTTCTATTGATTTTGACTTCCTCTAACTGCTACGGCTCGTACTATATTATGTTGAAAAATGAAATGTTTCTCAGAGAAATGATCAATGATCTATAGAGGACGGAAAGTGACGGTTTTTTTTTTTAGAAAACAATGCACTTGTCTCCATTGACAAAGTCTTTAATAACGTGAATTCATCCTACACCTCCTTGAGAACTAAAGAAATCTGAATCATAAATTATAACTCATAGGAAATTTTAAAACGCCCAACTGTGTTCTCTGATATTGTGGCTATATTCTCTGATAATGTGCCTAGCTATATGATGAATCTCGACACCTCTTTCACCATAAATTACATCAAACTTTGGAACTGTCACTAAAATAGTACAAATCTGAATCAACAAAACCTTCACTTACTTCCCTAAAAACGAAGTTCGCATAACTCACCACATCTGCCATAGGTCATGAAAAGTCGCTTTTAACCATAAATGTCACAGATATTCTTTATCCATCTTGCCATTAACCATGGCACACTAAATTAATGTTTACTGAATTTACAAGTACCTTCATACGCTAAAGACAGTGAAGAACCTTAAGAGAGCCTGCTTCCTCTAAAGACATATTATCAATACCACATGAAAATCTATGTTATTACGAACTTCCTATCAACAACATTTCGCAAAATTACCTTGCTATTTGCCAGAACTCCAATATTTTATCAGATTTTGTATTTTGGTCTTCTAAGCACTTCTAATTGCATCAATCCAAGTATGTCTTGATCTTCCTTTAAGTCTTTTCCTGCAATGCTGTCTAAGTTTCTCTCTTCCATTTGGCAGATCATACCATCTGAGAACTCTAATTATGCATTCCTGAATGCTAACAACGCCAAGTTTCTTCCTAATATACTTATTTTAATATGATTCGTGCCATAAAGATAGTTTCACTTTCTTTAATTTTTCTCAGAACTGCCGTGCCCGTCGTCTTGAACTATTTCAAACATCAATATTTTATTTCTTACCAAGTTCTCATATTCAAAAGTTAAATTGATTTGAACACTCTTACGATAGATAGTTTAGTGATTTGGCTAATTTCTTTCTTATTCCATATAAATTTATTCATTCAACTTCCTACATACCAAATGTGCTAATTCTGTTGTCTGTTTGCATACTTTATTACCACATACTGAAACTTGTGCCTGAAGACGGAATATTACTTGTTCTATAGATTCTCCTTTTAGGATGCTGTTTGCAATGTTCTTGCCTATTTTCAGTCTTTGTCATTCCAAATTTGTACAGCAGTTATTTAATTTAGTTAAGGAATTCTACGCACTTTTACTAAGTTTATTTAGTCGTATAATATCATCTGCATAACGGCAAGGATTAAAACTGACGACTCCGATTTTGATATCAGTTTAATAGTACCGTTCTTCATAATATGATCCATATAGGTAATAAGTTAAAGTGAAGACAGTGTGCACATTATCTCATTGCCTCATTTTATATAAGGAACATTTGCGTGTACCTCTTTCACTTCTAATATAATTTATGCTTACTTTTCTTGAGTAGAATAATATAGAATACTATACGTATTCTACATGAGTACTTGAAGAATATTATAATAATGATAAAACGGTGATACTAGCAAAACAGTAAACAAAATATATCTTCCAAGAGAAATCAAAACTCACACTAACATAATTTTACAACAGGGATAGAATGAGCGCACTGGCCTGTTTGGTCAAGTGGTTAACGTATCCGCTCTCCAAGCAACACGCTGCGTTTTCGAATCCCGCCAGGGGCATGGATGTTTGTGATTGTCCTACTATTTGTTGAAAGGTCATCTGCGACCCTACCAATTCTATGAAAACCTCATTCCCAAAAACCCAATGCAATATGGGAGTGACAATGCGGCTTCAATGACTCAACATTGCTGGTATGTTAATTAGAAATGTATGGTAATGAATGTAACAATAAAAAAATGAGTTTCAGCACACCTGCAGCCAAATAACAAAAGTGTTTTTTACATAGGCTTTATTTCTGGGAAAATTCCCATGTTTACTCCTCTAAGTAGATATTAATTTTATGGCTATTTAGCCTATTTTTGTTTAGGAGTGCCCCTTTTTATAATGTCATTGACTTTTTATTCATTTCTAAGGCATTACTGAAGTTTTACATAATAGATATATGAAGAATATAAGAAGGAAAATTCGGACATCTTTTTAGAATATTGCTAGCTGTCTTCTTATTCAGCGGCATCCCCGACGTGTGGCGATATACATTCATCTGCTGTTTAGGGAAGGGAGTATGATTGAAAGGAAGCGGGTTTTGGAAACGGTGGGGGTAGAGGAGGCGTTTTTTATATTTTTTTTTGAAAAAAATTACGTTGCAATTAATGTGCATTAAAAGCTTGTGGCTTTTCATGATCCTGTCTCGTTAAGCAGAGTAGTGCACTTCAGCGACAACTCATTCCAGTGATGGTGGACCAAGCTGTTTCACACGCAATCAATTTCAGAAAATTCTATTTTTGAACATGAACATATTTTTCTGAAAAGCGGCAAATTGGCAAATTTATATGCATAGGGATTTAATATTTTACCCTTATTCTAAACAGTTATAGATGTCCCGAGTTTTTCTTGGTGAATTTATTATTGCCCTTTATTGTTATTATTTATTATTATCCTTTTATTTAGCTCTCACATAACTGGAATATTTTGCTTAATCGATCAGGTTCAAATCTTATGAAGGTTAGAAAAACAAACATTTGCTGTATTTAATGTTCTACATCTCAACTTAAGTAATTAATCAGTTCCCCTTTTGTTTTTGTGTATTAAATTTAAATCAAGTATTAATACAATTTATTGATTTTAGTGTTTTGAACTTGAGGAAAATTCACCAATATTAAATTTCACTTTTAGTTTGGCTGTAATAAATCTGTAGATTACGTTGAATCCGTAGAAATAAATTTATTCTGATGTAAAGTAATAAAGGCAACGAAACCACTTTCATAACATTTGATCTTTAATTTTGTGTATTATTATTATTATTTGTAATATCCAAAATTGTAGGAAACATTCTTTAGTTTTTGTATTGATTTGCAATTCTAGATTATATAGTGGATATATAAACTGAGTTTTTTGGCATCCATTTTAGATATTCTGGACAATCCTCTTCCTTTAGGTGCACGTGAAATAAATAATCTGAATTTACTTTTCACTTTTTGTTAAGTTCCTCCTCTTTTACAGTGTTTCCTCCTTAATTCCTCATTAAAATAAGTTTATGTTTGAGATTGCATTTAGATTCTTTACTTATTTTGTTGGGCTACTTCAGGTTTGCAGACTTACTTTAAAAGTGCAAAAGTTAATTAAATTTAAACAGTCTATTTACAAACTTATTTAATATGTAAATAAGTTTAGGTTTTTCTTTATTATATAATTATAGATTTTAATTAATATGAATTTTAACTGACAGTGTTATATCACTCAAAAAGAGGGCGTAGGCAGTTAAAAATGGTGGTGTATTTTAAATTTACGATTCTATTGAGTTTACTGTTTAGAAATCTGCGTCTCCCCTTCAGTCTATTTGATATTGAAAGGTTTCAGCTTAAGCATAATAACATCAAATTGATTTCTTATAGACAATGGCTAAATTTTTTAAACTGCAATAAATGCCACAATTATTTTGATTTTGGTTTGTTTCTCAGGAGTCCAAGAGTAATTTTTAAACAGTAGCGAAGAAAGTCACTGAATACTCTGATATACAAGATTCTTTATGGCCACTTGTAACGCCTACTTATGATAGATGGTTATTTTTGAACACTACTGTTTTATCACAAGGAGTCATTCAACAAGCGCATCTTGTTGAATTTAAACCGTTATATCCAATCGCTGAGAGTACGGAATGCTTTTAAAATAAAATAAATAAAAAAAGTTTTACGCCCGCTTCTTTTTCTTCTTTACTACCCTCTCTTCGCCTCGTTTAGACAAATATGGAACATTGCTGTTTCAGTTCCTACGTGAGTCGTGAATTTCAGCCCATTCGGACTAAAATGAAAGGAGAAGAGGGAATGCATAAAAAATATCTACTACAGTTCGCATCGTCCGCAATCGAAATTTCCCTTTCAGGATCAGGAGTTGAATTTATCAGGAACACTTGTCCAGTAATATGTGGTTAAATTCAGTTAGCAAAAGGAAAGAATAGAATAATAAATATAGCAGTGTTTACTTGCAATAAAGTAAAATGTGAAATAGGTGTGTGTGTGTGTGTGTGTGTGTGTGTGTAGCGAGAGACATGACAAATGATTTTCTGGTTTCTGTTTTCATCCTTCAAAATTGTACTTCACTGCTGCAAGCGAGACATGACTGAAAACACTAGACACCACTTCCTGAAGAGCGACAGGGAAAGAATGCACAGAATAAAATTAAGGTTGCAAAAATTGCCTTTCGATTTCAGCTAAATTATTAACTGGAAGCCATTAGTTAGAATTCTTATTCGAGTGTCTGTTCGAAACAGTAAAATTTAAACAGCAGAATTTCGTTTTCTTCAGAAAGGGAAATCTGAAACTATGTAAAAGTCGTTACGCAGTATACTTTTTTTTTGCAAATTCAAAAACTTGAAAGTTCCTCTAATTAGAAAGCAGGATCCCCCCCACACACACACACATTTTTAGAGAAAACTTCGCTTAGCTTAGGAATCATCTGTGACCTAGATTTCCAAAGGATCAGAGAAAATTAATGTAAATCCAATAAATTAATGCAAACATTACTAAGAATTGACACACTATTCAAAATGCATAATAATCGATGAATACTTAAAAAATCCTGATTGATTCAATAAGCCTTCATCTCTTTTCAAAAAAGCTTTATTGCTAAGTCTCAAAGAAGAACTTCTTTATCACCCTTTCATGCACGTGAAGTAGCGGCTTTGTTTAACTAATATTCGTTTCCGTACGTTCGACATTCTTGTTGCCATCCGATGTTGATGCCAGTCAAAGAAATGAAAGACTGAAATGACAATGGAATGAGAATTTTCATCGGTGTTTCTTTCGATAAAAATCGTCTTATAAGAAATCTCTTATGCAAGATACCGAGGATAATAAAGTGTTATCAAAGCGAAATACAATGTGTGCCGATTTCCAAAGACTTTCTTTATTATTTAAAGAACCTATGCAGCAGTTTTTTTATATTATTCTTAAGAAGTAGCAATCCTAGCCTTCGTTGCTTCGAATATATTATATTTTGAAAAAAAAAAAAATTGTAAAAAGTCGCATGTTTGTTTGGAAATGCAATATATTACGCATCTCAGTTTATTCCATAAGAAATCGGCAACATACTTGCAGAGTGTAACTTCTTGTAGGATGGAGCTTGTTTCATAAATTATATATATATGTTTTTTTTTTTTTTTCAAAATAACCGTATTTCACTATATTATTAATCACTTAGCTCAACCACAAATAACGCCAGTATACCTGAATAGAATTTGAATTCAACTTAAAGCATTCCAGAGCCATTGTACCGATAAATTCGCAAAAGCATAGGATAACTCTCGATTATTGAAGAAGAACGTTACTAACTGAGACTTAATACATTTCATAAACTAATATGCTATGTTTATCAAACCCCGAAGTAATTATAAAACAAGGAAGGCGCCACGATACACGTCTTTCTACAAACCACACTATTTGTTATTGTCTCAATATAGTGTGCAGGTGATCTCAGTTTGATTGGGCGTTAGGTTTCAGTATGAAATAGAAGCACGTGGGAGGAGGTGCGTTAGAGATGGTTAGTGCGAAAGAGAAAAGTGCATACTCGGCAAGAGCACTAAATGAGTCAATGATCTTGGCATATTGACTGGCTCGCGGTTATACACGTGATCTACGATGGCTAGATGCTTTTAACGTGGGGCAGTGAGCGATGTAAGGAGTTATCTGTCGAGTTCTGGTAAACTTTATTACTGCAAGTGCACAGAGTTAGGTACTTACGGTATATATATTCTTGCCTTTAGCGTTGATTTTGTGGCTTTATGCTTTCTACAGAAAACTATCTTCATGCCATGATCGAGCAGTTCTAGGAACTTGCGCTCATGTGTTCGAATAAAGTGATGTATATAGAGATATAAATAAATAAACAAAATTTCCTTTTATCTTAAACAATACTTTGCTTCCTAATGGAAGCAAAGCCATTTAATAATGACTTTGCTGCTATTCTGGTGAACACTGAGAATTGTATTTTTTTTTTTAAATTCCAGTAAATGCAGCATTTTCTTGGAGAAATACGCGCTCACTCGCAGATTTTTATTAGTTTTACAATTCTGTAAACAAACAATAGCAAATAAATTTCATCGCCGATGTGAAGCGACCCCACTACTCGCCGGTGGTCAGAAGTGGCTTGAGAAAATTCGGCCTTCATTCTAGAGCATATTTTCCCGCTTGTTAACCTCTTAACTCTCCAACGGTATTAATCAATGACTACTTTTTTATTTTGATATTCATATAAACATGTAAATACAATCTGTATTTCATAGCAAATAAACAACAATAAAATAAAAAAACTCTTGAAGTTAGCCGATTTTCACGCCTGCGTCACTCCTGAGGCTGTTAATCAGTATAAAATTTTGATTTCTAATTAAATTTCATTAAATTAAAAGTCCATTGAAAAGAAATCCTTAAATTAATATTATGTAAATTTATAAGTGTGCATACTTAAAGAACAAAACCATCTCGAATTCCGATATCCATACAGAAATACATTTCGATAGGTATTTTTTGCATGCAAATTTTTAAATAAATTAGTCAAATATCTTTAATTTTATTTTCAAATATGAAAAGAAAAATTGATTTTAATGCATTTTATAGTAACGGAAAGTTACAAATTTTCTTCCGTAGTTATGAATAAGAAATCTATAGTTTTCAATTAAATTCCAATATTCTTGAAGCTATTTTTCTTGTATCAATCTTTTGCTATATCGAGGAAAAAAACAAACAAACAAATAATATTTTAACTTAAAATGTAGTAAAAAGTGGCCTACAGAAAGAATCTTAGTAGCTGAGAAATCTTTGATAAATGAATTACTCCTTCAGCCAAGCTATGGTACATCTCTACTCCAGAGAAACGTGTACAGATGCTACAAACACATGGAATTTGTACGTGTCCCGTACTTCAACACCTGAACACTGGGGTCTTTAATGCACCAAGGAGTTAAGCGAATTGTCAGAGCGAGAATCACTTAAAGCGAAGTAACTGATGGTTTTCGGCTTCTTTTTTTTAAACTCGGTTTTTGCTTTACCACTAGAAAGACTTAACTGTACTTGTCTGGCGAAGATACAACTGAATTGTTTATCGCCCGCTTTATCTGTAAGATGATTTTTATTTCCACAAAGGAATGGCGACGTATAATAGTTGGAGATTGACGAAAAAATGCTGATGATTGTTTAAGAATTATATCTGTTCAGTAAAAAGCATTTTAAGAAGCAAAATTGAGTTACTTTCTCTCCTAAAACTGCTTCGAAAAGTTGACACAGTGCCAAATGATGTTAGTTGTTGTGGAAACTCCATCTGGACCTGAAGTCAATAACTTACCGTAAAGTACTTCGTGTTACGTGACCTGCTAACAACAGAATGGCTAAGGAAAGCCAATTTAAACACCAGCTTTCCTACTGTGCACGTCAAGTAGACGAATCGTAACCAGAGATATTCTTTCATACTTATATCAGGTACAGTTACGGCCATAAAAATGCTTCTTGTGACAAAGTACAGTTATGCCCATAAAAATTCTCCTCGTGTGTCTGCGCACGAGGAGCATTTTATGGACGTAACTGCTTTGGACAAAGGACTTGCTTTTGTTATGGAAGGTTCAGTGCGTTTTCTTCTTGGTGACTGATTTTTTGTTTAAATCCTTAAAATATCTTAAATGTATGTTTTAAAAAACAGGAATACAAGAAAAGCCGCATCATCTTATAATGCACTTTTTTGTAAAGTGCTAAGAACAGATGAAAACCTGTAAATCCAACTTGACAGCACATAAGTATTGTCTATTCGAAGGATTTTTTTCTGTCCCTTGAAGACGTATTTGCACACCGCCGCTCTTACAGGATGATTTATTAAGATGTACAAGAAGTTAAATCGTTTCGTTTCATTTTTGAAATGCCGTACAAATCAGGTTCAGAAACTTTATCATCCAGCAGAACAAACAAAACACAATGTCGTAAACATGAAGAGAAACTATTTATAAAACTAGCTTTGAGTGAATTTATAATATTTCCTTAAAAACGTATTCCACCACCTAGAGAGAGAGAGAGAGAGAGAGGGGTAGCACTGAATTCTGAATAAATGATCTAGTCTGCATTTTCCAAGTCCAAATTCTCTTCAAAGATTTCAACTTTTTCTTAACACTTAGTAATTTGCCTAGGACATACGTAGTATACAGGATTTGATTATGTATACTACGGATGTCCTAGATAAGGGGAGATGTAGAAAATATTGCGATGAGTTTTACAGTAAGTCCTAGAAATTAGATCCGTTCACTTCTAGCCAGCGGCAGGAGTAAATATTCGAACTTACATAACAAGTAACGAAATGATAAGCGTCAATCATAAAATTTGGATTTTGTATTTCTTTTGTAGTTTTGCATGGTGAGGTTATTCACGTTCGCATAGAGCCGATTTTGGTTTATTTTAATAATTTTAACAATAAAAAGATCCAACTCAAACGATTGTACAAATTGAACAAACTTAAATACCATATTTCATTACATTTCATCAAACCAGGAGGGATAATTTTTTTTTGCTAATAACAATGCAAATAAGTTAATTTAATAAGGAAAGAAATTGTTCGAGAGCTAGTATGATAAACACCCGGCCAACTAGGCTGGCATAAAAATATATAATTGTCTTTTGCTTTAATTTTAATCATTTTACCAATAAATTGAGGATCTTCCACTAACAATGAGCTACACAAACAAGCTCTGTAAATACCAAGTATCATTCATTTCCATTTATTCCGAATAAAGTTATTGAAATACAGTCGACGCTAAGTATAATAAATTGAAAGGGACCACGGCAACGGCTGTTATTGTGAATAGTTTGATACAGTGAATTTATTTTAGCACAACATTGCATTTTCATAACTTTGGTCAGGACTTTTCAATAATAACCAAGAGATATAACAATCCCTGTAATGATTGCGATTGCGATATCGGTGTTTGCTATAACAAACTTAATTGCATATATCGTATCTATTTTGTCCTATAGTGAGAGTTGACAGTATATCACTTTGACAAGTATTGTCTCAAAAATGAGAATGTCTTGATAAAAATGCATACTGATTCCAAATAGCAACTCCTGCATTCTGCGAAACACACAAATGAGTATTGCTGGGATGTTATTATCATCATAATCATCGTCATCAGAGATCTCTAGAGAGAGCCGAGGAGGACATGCATCACCCACGCCAGCTGCCATACGTTCTCTTATACCGATCCACGCTAGACGCATTACTTCGACAGCAAATTGTTTCATTCTCTCTATGAGAGGAATATCTAGCTCTTAACCATTTCTTAAGATCATGGAAGTTACATGCACACGTAACTTCCACGGATGCATGCCCTTTTCAGATGTTTTAAGACCTCCACCATCTCTCTCTCTCTATCTCTCGCTTGTTTGTGTTTGTATTTCACATATTTTCAATCTGTCATCATAGTCTATAGCTCACAATGCCGATATTATTATAAGTTCTTTGCATCCTTTCCAGGGCTTTTTTCTCTCCTCTGAAGACAGAAAACCAAATCTGTGCATAGTAGTCGTCCAGGTGCGGTCGTGTCAAGGTCTTATAAAATGGCAAAATGACTATCTTATGCTTACACGACAATATTTATTTCATTACCATTATCTTGTGAGCTGTATTTTCAATTTTCTTCATGTGACCTTTGAACTTTCTATTCACCATAAATCCAATATCCATAGCTTCACCAGTTAGTCGCAGCATAATCCACTAATACAATATACCTTTGGATAATCATTACGCCAAAGTGAATAATTTATGCTTTTTAAAATTGAATTGTGACAGCCATTATCATTTGCACACATTTCAGCCTACTCAAATGATTATGCAACCTCTGTATTTGACTAGCATTACTCATTACCCTGCCTGATTTCATCAGCAAACAATTGAACACCTCCTGTATGGTCTTTTCCAATATCATCTCTCTCTCTCTCTCTCTCTCTCTCTCTCTCTCTCTCTCTCTCTCTCTCTCTCTCTCTCTCTCTCTCTATCCATCTATCTATCTATCTATCTCTTTGAGAAAAAAATGCCAGGCAGCAAATTCCATCTCTGCTATCAGACTTCAAGATGACAGCATCACAGAAGATCCTAGCAAAATCACCTCTGAAATCCTACAATACTACAAGAATGCATACAGTACTACAGGAACATCCCATCATGCCATTCACGAAATACTGAAAGAAACAAAAAAAATCTCTGCAACAGATCGGAACCACTTAGAAAAGAAAATTACGCTAGACGAACTGAAAACCGCATGCACATCTTTGCCAAAGAACAAATCTCCTGGTCTTGATGGTCTCACGTCAGAGTTTTTCCAAATCTTCTGGAATCAACTCGGACCACTTCTCCTCAAAACACTACAAGAAGCCTACATCAGTGGCCTCCCACAATCCGTCACGACCTCAGTAGCACGATTGATACCAAAGAAGGGAGACCACACGGATATCCGGAACTGGCGTCCAATCTCCCTAATTAATACCGATTGCAAAATAATTTCCAAAGTTATAGCAAACCGAATAAAGCCAACACTGTCCAAAGTTATTGGCCAACATCAAACGTACTCTGTCCCAGGAAGATCAATACATGATAACCTCCATTTAATAAGAGATCTCATCCACATCGCAAACAGCCAACATGAAGACCTAGCTCTCGTCAGCCTTGATCAGGAGAAGGCTTTCGACAGGGTAAAGCACGAGTACCTTTATGAATTTCTAAAGGCATTTGGGTATGGTCCTCTCATCATTGAAACAGTGCAATTGCTTTACAGAGATGCACACTTCTGCTTAAAAATCAACAACAGGCTCACTCGCACTTTGTCATACTCTCGAGGGATCAAGCAAGGATGTCCCCTCTCCGGTGAATTATACACACTGGCCATAGAACCCTTCTTAAAAAGAGTACACGACACCATCATCTCCTAACAAACCAGAATAATAGAGCCACATCAAAAAATTACCTTATCAGCATATGCCGATGACGTCACTGTAATAGTAGGAAATGAAGAAGAAATGACAGTAACCGAAGACGCACACAGACTATATGCACAAGCCTCAGGGGCCAAATTAAATTCTGCCAAAACCACGGGCTTGTGGTTAGGCAGATGGAAGTCTAGAAATGACTCTCCGATCGAATGTACCTGGTCAAGCGAAGGACAAAGATACTTAGGTGTACACCTTGGCAACACCAAAATATATAACACACTGAACTGGACACAGCTGCACAATCGTTTTAAACAGGTGCTAGGTAAATGGAACAGCGTTCGTTCCATGTCTTCACTTAGAGGAAGAGTACTAATAGTTAACTAGATGGCTGCGAGTATCTTATGGCATACTCTCAAAGTACTCACACCTCCTGAAGAATTTCTCCACCACATTCAAAAGGAAATCAAACGTTTCCTCTGGAACAAAACTCACTGGTCAACATACCCTCAACTCTGCAAGCCACTCAGCAAGGGAGGTCAAGGCCTGATTTCCCTTGAAAACAAGATTAGATGTTTCAGGATAATCCTCCTCCTAAAAACACTTCAATGCAATCACACTTATGTGACCACCTTCGATTACATCACGAAATCATCCACCAGAGTACTTACACTTTCCACAATCCTCCGAATGGCCAGTCCTGCACCATCTCCTCCTAAGCTACCTCTTTTTTACAAAGACGCTCTACAGCAATGGAAAAACACAGGACTTCATCACACACTCACAGGATCAACGGAATCAGCTGTACTTACAGAACCACTATTTGCGAACAGAAACATCACAAGTCTCACAACGGGCCAGCCTTTTCTTTTCCCTACATGGAACTGGGCAGGAATAAGAGTCATAGGAGACCTCCTAACCCACACCCTAAAGTGGAAAGCATTCACAAGCCTACCAATGAAGAACCCAAAAACTGAAAAGCAATATCAGCAGCTGCAAGCCTCCATTATAAAAGCCTATCCAGATATCGCTACACCTCAGGAAATCCGTATTCCTTCTAAAAACTGCTCGGGGCCAGTATTTCATCTTGTACAATCTGAAGCCTCACTTCCAATTCTTCCCTCCAACTACAAGGAAATATACCACTTCCTCATGTCAGTGTCCCCATCCTCGCCCTTCTTATACTCAGCCTTAACACTCTCATCTACAGGGCTGCATATGCCACGCGGTTTTCAGTGGGATCTGCCATATAAATCAAGATGTGCCAAACCAGATTCCGATATACAGTGGAGACTATGGCACAACATCTTGCCAACTCCTTCTAAGCTCTACAAATTTCAGCTAAGAGAAACGGATCTGTGTCTATTCTGTGACGTTTCAGGTACCTTGGAACACACATATCTGACCTGTCCCGCAAACAAAATGATAATCACCTATGCCCTGAATACTGCCTCGAGCACCTGTAACTACGCACACAGCCAAGAAGACTACTGGAATTTAGTCCACACAGAAGAAAACAGACACAGAACATGCAATTTCCTCTTCATCTGCGCTAAGGCCGTCATCTACAGCTTCAACCTAAAACAGACAAGAAGTAACCAGCACCCATCCATCACTGAAACTGCACAAACGCTCATGTACATCCTCCGTCGGAAACTAAAAAGCAGGCTGAAACTGAACTGTAAAATTTTAATTCATTTGTTGCATTCTCTATTGTACACCCGAAAGGAAAATGTTTCTTTCTCTGAAATATATATACTTAAAAACTTATAATATATAATATGTAAATAGTCCTTGTTACATTACACGAACCGTGTAATGTTTATTTTAACAAGTTAAATAAAAAAATTAAAAAAAAAAATATATATATATATATATAAGTGGCCCCTTGCCTTTAATGCATGGCATCATACATCTCCTCCAGGAGATGTGCTTTGCAGTAAGGGTAAATATTAAGAATAGTGATCAGAGCTTATTCCACCTTTACCACGAGTTGCCTAAGACTTACACTATGTGCAGGCGCAAATTTGACTTTCTTGTCTGTTTGCTTACTTGGGAAATGGATTAAAACCAGGTTTATATTTAAAATAGCTTGGTATCTTTAACGTATACTATACCCAAGGTAAAAAACTTTCTACATCTATCTCTCATCCTGAGATTTTTATTTTATTTAATAAGGTCAAAGCACCTTAGGGTAACTTGTTTTGGTAAAATATTTATAAGCTCTGTATTACTTAAACCTTGGTATTTCTAAACCTGGCTCCCACTGATGAGATCTCAATAAAGGTCGAAACCAGTCTGGGTGGTGGCCCCTTGCCTTTAATCCATAGCATGATACATCTCCTCAAGGAGATGTGCTTTGCATTAAGGTAAATATTAAGAATAGTGATCAGAGCTTATTTCACATTTACCACGAGTTGCCTAAGACTTACACTATGTTCAGGTCACCCAGACTTGCACTACGTGCATGCGCAAACTTGACTTTCTTGTCTGTTTGCTTACTTGGGAAATGGATTAAAACCAGGTTTATAATATTTAAAATAGCTTGGTATCTTTAACATATATATATATATATATATACAGGGTGTTCGGGATAAATTTGACATATTTATAATTAATTATATTTTTCCGTAAGTTACATGTATTAACACACACTTCTCTTCATTTAAAAGTTTGGACCCTTCTTCATTCATATACAAGATGTCAGAAAGGATGGATAGCTGGAACCCACCTGAATCATGGAAGAGAATAACTTGTATCATGATGATTCGTGCCCGCCATCAAAACAAGGATATTACAACTGCTGCCCAATGCTCCCTGAATACAGTAAAAACAATCAGGCATGAACTAGAGACTTGCAATGGTGACTACGAGGATGTAGCAAGAAGAAAGATCCCTAGCAGACGATCTGATTGCGTTCGTACAGCAGAATTCCTCGCAAATCTGCAGGAACAGGTGTTGAAGAACCCTGGCATTGGAATTCGGGCTTTGTTCGTGGAGTTGCTAACTGTAGTCAAGCCCTGGATAACAAGGGTAGGCAATGGTAGGCCGTATGTATGGCAGCAGGATTCGGCCCCTTGCCACACCTCTGGGAAAAGTCAAAAATGGTTGTCTGAAAATTTCTACGACTTCACCAGTCCAAATGTTTGGCCTCCAAACTCCCCAGACCTTAACCCCATGGATTATTTTGTATGGGGCGCAGTTGAAAAAGACACCAATCGCACTTCCAGTAATACAAAAGCCCAGTTAATGGATAAAATTAAAACAGTTTTTGCGGCCCTTCCCAGGGAGACTGTAGCATCAGCTTGTTCGAGGTTCCGAAGCAGAATTGAAGCTGTGATCGATGCTAATGGTGGTTATTTTGAATAAATATTGTTGATAGTATTGTAATTAACTCTGCCTGTAATGTTTTTTTATCAATTCATTAAATTTAATAGATACAAAGAAGATTTTCTTTTTCCTTACGAAACTGTCAAATTTATCCCGAACACCCTGTATATATATATATATATATATTACTGAGGTTCACCTTAAATCTGACAGATTCAAACTACCTCCATATATCTTTCTATCTCTCCATCAACCACGGAAGTCAAAAGTTTATATTACAATCTCATGTTCTTCAGTTTATGCAACACCTTTTCATGTAATATCCTATCAAATGCCTTAGCAAAGTCCAACAATATCATAATGTACCCATTCCCTTTATACAACTTAGCCGTAACATTTTTATAAAATAAAACAAAATGCTCAGACATGAGTCCCTTTAGTAAAAGTATACAGTTCTTTGCAAAGAATATCTTATTTGTCAAACCATTTCTGTATACTAGTTGTTACCCATTTACTGTATTTACTCGAATATAATAGCACTTTTTCTCCAAAATTAAAGTTAAAAAATCGTGGTGCAAGTTATATGCGGGAATTTTCGTAAACTAAAATTTTTTTCAGGAAAATAAATTGACGTTTATAATTAATACTGAAGATTTAAATCTTCAGTATTAATTATAATTTATAATTTATAACATTATTTATAAAATGAATGCATTTAAATTTTAATTATCTACATTATTTAAGCGATCGACTCACCTTCATCAAGTGATACATAAAGTTGAATCTTCAACGACAATGCGTATATGTAATTAAATTAAAACAAATAGCTTCATTATTGCTTGTCCTTTTACAATTTCGGATTCATATGATCTTCGAGTTTAAAACAGCACTATAACTTGAACGTTTCTCCATATTTCAAGAGCAAAAAAAAGCACAATTATGAAGACGTGCATATGATTGGAGGAGTGTTATCAAAAGATCGTGCGACTCATCGACAAAGTCAAGCCGACGATTGCTGAGCTGAAATGCTGATTATCTTCAACCAAATTCCAAAGTATTTGACACTGGCATAACAACATTCACTATCTATTTCTTAAAGTTGTTATGCTAGTGTCAGATATTTTGGAATTTGGTTGAAGATAATCAGTACGAGGTATATACGAGTAAAATCAAGGGTGCGAGATATACGCGAGGACGAATTATATTCCAGTAAATACGGTATCTAATATCCTCACAACTGTTTCAGAGATACTGATAGGTCGACAATCTTGGAACCATCCTTTTCCCAAAGATGGTTATCATGTATTCTTTCATTTCATGTTGGATCTGTTCTGAGTTGAGACTCAAATTATGCAAACAGAGGCCTACTCAGTTCAGCTGAACATTCCCTTAACATGCATGCTGATATTCTGTTTCCTATTTTCAAATCTAATCCAGGTTATGCAGCAGTTCTAGAACCTTCTCATGTACCTCTAGTTTTTTATCTGCTGTAGTGGTAGCAAGGTTCGGTATGTTACATGCACTGTTGATAGATCTTAGCTAAGTGAGTACTCATTATTAGAACAATCGTATTTGCTCTTGACCCAAGGTAAGGTCTGCATTTCTGACTCATATTTTTACGATATTCCTTATGGATCCTTGCTTAATATGGTTGCACATCCATTTCACCCCCACACTATTTGTTCTTCGAATTCTAGGGAAACTTGCAGATACCGTATTATAGAAGCACATTTTCAAAGCTTGCCATGCACTGATATCTTCCCATTTCGGTTTTGTGGCATCAAACTAATGCCACAAGACCGAACATACTATTCTCCTGAGTTTTGTAGCTCTGCGTGTAGCCTGTTCTTATTGGCTACACGCAGAGATACACGTGTAGCCTGTTCTTATTGGTAGAGGACGGCATGGTTCTTTAATTTACAAAAACTGACCTCTACAAGTTAATAAAATTTTACAACTTTTATAAATAATTATGATTAATATATCACTTTTTTACATAAATAATGTTTATTAATAATATAAGACAAGTTATAAATTAAAGTAAAAATAATAGAATAGAATGACACACCTGATTCGATGCCTCAAATCACTTCCTCTGGTTCGATCAATGGTAAGTAATTTCTGCTTTTTTTGTTGAGGAAGACGTCGAATCGGTTGTACGTTAAATAGCACTTTTAATGTATTGCTTAAATACTAATAGGTAAAACTTTCAATTTTAGCACTTCTTACGATGTGGTTCACGGTGGACCAAAACGTAAACGTTTTTGTAATCTCTACCCACAGTGCTATAGAATATAAAACAAAATATAATCGAGAACGTTGTCGACATGCTGTGTATGCTTTTCTTTTGTTATTTATATATTTTTGATTTTTTTGGTGTTGATTTTTGAAGTGTTCGTTAATTTCTTCTTCTTATTCTACTTCTTCAACCTTTTGGTTCTGTCCACTGCTGGACGAAGATCTCCCCCATGGTTTTCCAGATCACTCGGTTTTCTGCCTCTCCCATCCATCTCACTCCTGCAATTTGTTCCAGTTAATCCCTCTACCTTCTTCTCGGTCTTCCTCCATCCATTGGTCTCCACTCTGTTGTTTTTCTAGTCCATCTCCCATCACTGCATCTGGCAATATGGCCAGCCCATCTCCACTTAACCTGTTTAATGTATTTTACAATATCCATGACACCTGTTTGAGATCTTATCCAGGTATTTGTCTTCCTATCTCTTAATGTTATTTTTAGCATACTTCTTTCCATGGGATGGTGTGTTGTTCTCAGCTTTTTGTTTAGGGCTTCTGTCTCTGTTGCTCCATGTTTCTCCTCCATATATTAGGACAGGAAGTATGCACTGGTCGAAAGCTTTCCTTTTTAGACTCATTGAACGAAAAATTCACCAAGGTGAATTTTTCGTTCAATCTCTTTTCTTTGGCACTCCTCAAAGGATAACAATTGGCCCAAATATACATATGAAGTAACTTGTTCTATTTCATGGCTTTCAACTTCGACAGTTCTACCGTTAATATACTTATTCATCATTATTTTTGTTTTTTCTCTATTTATTTTTAATCCAATTACTCTGGAGGCTTCATTTAGCTGATTTAGCCTTTCTTCCAGATCTTCAAGATTATCTGCTATTAGGACAATATCATCTGCAAATTTCAGATGATTCAGCATTTCTCCGTTTATGTTTATTCCTTTTGTTTCCCAATCAAGGCTTCTAAAGACTTCCTCTAGTACAGCTGTAAATAATTTGGGAGATATAGTGTCGCATTGCCGGATGCCTTTTTGTATCAGGAACGTTTCACTGTTTTTATATAATTTAATTACAGGAATTGCCTTATTGTAAATATGGTTTAGTGTTTCAATATATGGTTTCTCAGATCTCTGGGTTTCAAGTGCTCTTAGTGTTGCAGATGTTTTAACTGAATCAAATGCATTTTCATAGTCTATATAGGCTAGACATAAGGGTTTATTGTATTCAATTTATTTTTTCAATGAGCTGTCTTAATGTGTGAATGTGGTCCAAAGTATTGTAATTCTTTCTAATTCCAGCTTATTCACAGGATTGCATTCTCTCTAGTTTAGATTTTATTCTATTATTTATTACTATTATTAATATTAGAAGTGAATTGTTCAAATTTTTTGGAATTTTTCTCTGTTTTAGGCATTTATTAAAGAGTTTAGTGTCAGCTTTTCGATGACAGGTTTGTTAATTTAAATCTTCGTAAATAGATGAAACGTAAAATGAGACTTTCCTGTACTTCACAGGTTAGTATGATCACTGTCACCAACTGGTGGTAAAACGGTCACATCCATGACTGAAACCATTCTAACTCTATGGTCATATTTAACACTCTCTGGCCTCGAGTTCCTTCTTTCACATGCTGCTTGAGAAACTTATCTCGCATTCGCAACAGCCCAGTAAAGTCTGTTTTGTTTTATAGTGAGATTTCTCTTCTACTCAGTCTTTGAATAAGTGGATTCAACCGTAATGATTATTCGCTTAATACCCATCAGGGTAATTTAGCAATGCATTTCTATGTCCGTAAGACATAGAAATGTCTATAAAACACCACCACAATATTTTCATGCTGTTAACCTCCAGTTAAAACCAGAAAGTCAGAAACTCATTCCTTCATGAGACATTATTATTGCTGTTGTTTCCATTAATTTCTGACATACATAGACTCAGATCATCTGTTATCATTAGTAGTATCCCCTCCTCTCCTATTTCTTCTACTCTTTCTAAAAATACTGTCCCATTTACTTACGTAAATGTAATTACTTACTCGCATTCATATTCTCGTCGTTCCACCTATGATAATCTAATTCCCCCTGACTCCCTGCATTAGGTCTCACCTAAATAAATCATTTCGACATGTTTCTGATGCTTCTTCTGAGGTTTCCTCCCTATTATACAAATATTTTTACCATAAAATTCACACTGGACATCCCAAAACTCACACCCACGTGCTTCTACACAGCCGAAGCATCGAATCATTTGGTATCACGGCCCTCCTTCTTAACGCGGTACTATCTTCCCATCATTTAAGTAAAGCTAGGAATAATAACTCGGAATAATAATAATAACGGAATGAAAAATATCACAAGTGAATAATTTAGTTATAATAACCACAGTATCGTTAACATATTTTAAGATCTTAAACTGCGAACTTTTTAAATACATATTTACAGAGTTATTATAAATAAAGCGATTTTGCACTTCGTTATTATCTTCAATAAAAGTGTCAAAAGATATCAAAAGTGTCTACAATGTAAGCACTTTTGATATCCATTGAACAAATGTTGTTCTTTCTCGGAAAACAAAACATGATATCCAGAACATCGCACTCTATTAAGTTTCTTTTTTTCTGAATGTGAAGTAGGTCATCACATTTATTCGTTTTTCTTCTTTGAATTTCCAGTTCTCATATCTTTAGTTCATAATGCAGGTAATCATCGCTGTCACCTGTTATTTCCTTCTAAAACTCCATATTCACGCTAATAGAAGCATTTGTTCATATAAACATTTAGTAATATTGCTTACATAAACTCTTAGATATTTATCCGCGTTGGCTGTAGAACTTTGCGTTTTGAAGGAAAACAAAACGCATTCTCATTTTAAAAGTGGTAAATGACATGTTTCTGTATCACTTTCAGCAACAGGAATTCAAAGTTCTCATAGTTCTAATGGTAGCAAAAAAAAAAAAAACATCATTCATATATGGTAAATAAGAAGCATTATGTGGCATGCATTATCAGAGCCCTTGCGTCTGCATTTTCCATCTATTTTTGACAAGGAATTTTTTTGCTTCTCTAATGTTCTTTGTCTGTTGCGTATTTCTTTAGAATGAAACATGTTGCTGGATCCCATCGGAACGTTTAGATGTATATATCTGTTGAGTAATTTGGAATGAAATCAACTTTCCATATTCAAGTTATTTTTAACTCGGTGATCACTTGCTTGATGGCATTAAGAAAAAGATATGGAAATTGATGATGAAGGAGAATCGCATCAGCTGTGAAAGAGTTGTCTGCAGGTAAATTAGCACCGTCGTACTCTAGTAGTCAGGAAGGTGGACGATAAGATACCTTAAATAACACGAATCAGTAACTAAAATCGACAGAAGTGCTCATTATGGAAAAGCATTTATGGGTCATTAAACAGGAGAAATCGTACATCTGAAATGGTTGCTGTGACAAGATAAATGAAAATTCGTGATAAACGGCATGATTAGGTCTGAAGTAATATTCTAGTAAATACTTTCCTAGAATCGTTAACTATAAATAACCGCCCAGATTTAAAACTGAAGGTTTTTCGGACATAATGTAGTCACAGTTACATTGAATAACTCAAATCAGGTGCATTCAGTTATACGCGGTGGTGTCTACTACGATTAAACTTTTTTTAGATGAAAAATAATGCTGTTTGCCAAAGACCTTGTGAGAGAACCAGACTGAATGTAGGACGGGGAGGGAGGGGAAGAAAATAGGATTAATTTAAATCTCTGTGAAATTTAAATCTGCAGATGAAGTCACCAAACTTTGATTTGTAAAATGACGTTTAATTAAACATGCAAGGAATTCATACAAAAGAAATTATTACTGCAAATTACTATGAGAAATATAAAAGAATTGTGCAAATATTTAAAAAAAATAGTTATAACGAACTGTGGATTTACCATTTTATTACAATTTTATTTTGTAAGTGAATATGAACATTTACATGCGCAGTTTAATTCAGGTCCATTCAAATGATTTTTTTTTATTATTCTCACATGTTAGTCACTTTTTTGCTGAGAAATAAATTTTATTTTATTAATCACTTTACATTAACAGACCGAATTCCAATTCATTCTTAATGTTGCTGCTCATGAACAAACACCAAGAGTCAATTCGGAAATAAATGCTGCAGCTGTTTGTTTTTGATCCACAGCGCCAAGAACTAGTCAAGCATACGAGGCCAATGTATTATGTCTGTACATTGCGCGTCCTTCTGGCAGGTTTGACTATTTTGCGGGAGAAAAACTCTGCCACCTCCGTATGAGACCGGCTATATTAATTAGCAATATGCCATAATTGCTAGTTTGGTTGGCCGAATGGTTGGCTTATCCGCTCTCCAACCAACAGGTCGTGGGTTCGAATATTGCCTTGGACATGGATGTTTGTGATTTTCTTAGGTGGGAGATGAATTTCATCACCAGGTGTCAAATCACCGTCCCACTTATTGAAGGCCTGAAGTAGCTTGAAAGCGTTTCATGTTTGGTTTCTAAATCAGGGTTTCCGTAAAAAAAAGGGACTACGTAAAAATAAATAAATAAAAACTTACTTCAAACTTAAAATCAGTTTATATACCAAAACAGATAATGTTTCTAATTCTAAAACCACTTATTTTAGTATTCCTTAAAATAATAATCCTGAATAATCTAAAAATAATAATCCTAAGAAAATAAATTCATAAATTCAGTCAAAGTTTATTGAAATCAAAGAATTCAGTAAACGAATGGAAATCTGCAGCTTTCATTTTGAAATATTCCATAATATTTGCAAATTTAATTTATTTTTATGGTGACAGTTTTAATGGAAAACGAAATTTAAAAAAATAATTAATCTATCCTATCATGATGTCAGTTAATGATATAATATGCGTAGGTTCAGAATAAGTTCCGAATTCCCTTGTTAGCATTATCGTTTGGTAAATTATTTAAGAATAATTGAAAGAATTGAGCTTTAAACAGCTGTCGTTGACAAGAATGTTGCATTTCTTTTATACTTCTAATTTTGACAAACGAAATAATTTTTACGCTACAGACTTTCACAAGGTTCACAGCAGCAACCTTATTTACGTTTACCGGATGAATAACAATGAGAAATATTTGAAAAGATGTCCATCTGAATGTGACATTTTAGCAGAAATTGTCTTCACAGATCTAACAACTGTTTCTTTAACCTAGCATATGGGGGACTCTCCCCATTCCTTGGATGTCAGAAATCCTTTCTTTATATATCAAAGATAATTTTTCACTAAGTATCATCATTTAGTTGTCACACTTACCTTCATTAGATGTGTTAAAGGGAACTTAAGTATTAAAATGAATCTGTAAATATTTATATCAGGTATAGTGGTTCCTTTCACAATTATATTTATTTTCGGGTATCTGCATCGTTCAGACATTCAGCAACTGCTACTTCAGTGTTTTGAATTGTTTCATGAGTTTCTCGTATTCAACCATGATAATATAAACTAAATTTTAGTGAAATTTCCTTACTAAAGGCGTATTTCATTTTAATGGTATTTATACGTACGTATGTTTTCCGCTGAAATGGTGTTTAGTGATGGCTTTATTAGTATACTGATTTAAGACATTATCAGTCATACTGAAACAATCAGTTCAAAATAACCGAAATCTGTAGAACCCTATGCGAAGTTTTTTTTTTGGGGGGGGGGATATTAATAACGTTTCGAAACTGGAGTATTTATTAAATATGGTATGAATATTCCACTCTGGGATTTCAGCAACTGAATAAGGATTCTACTGCTGTTAAATTGAGAATTAAATTTCATTGTATAGGCACATAAAGTATGATTTGTTCATGCCGAGTGTATGGCCAAACTTTGCACAAAAATTTAGAACTGTCGGAGAATGCGAAAATATCCAGAGACAAGAAATTCTTAGAGTTCTTTCTCCGTAAATCACACATGATCGAAATCCTATAATTTGGCTATTGCATATTTGATGTGAAGCTTTGTTAACATCTGCTACAAATAAATCTTCTCTGATCCCATGAGTTTTTTCTTCTCCTTCATTGATTGCCGTTCATTTTAGGCACAAAATGTTTCACATGTTACCCTATAATAGCTGCCTCCCAATCAGCCATGCCAGAAACTAAAACTTTACTGACACTCTTCTATAAAGCGCATTCTCCTATAATGTAATTTCCGTTGCGTACTGCTTGTCCGATCCGATTACATGTAGAGAAAAGAAGCGAACAATATAAGTGTGTTTCTCCTGTCCCTCCCACGGTACTGCGGGTTGCGGTTTCTTTACAGATGCCTACGCCTTTCCAGAAAGAAATGTATTGATTGATTACTCGACTGTGGTCATTCCTTACTTTCTCTAGTGGCGTCCACACACACACACACACACACACACACACACACACACACACACACACACACACACACACACACACACACACACACACACACACACACACACACACACACACACACACACACACACATTACTGTAGCTTGGCAGTTTATTTTATTTATTTATTTTTTATGTAAGGCGATGCAAAGAATACATCTTAATTGCACCCAGATCGAGAGAAAAGGACGTGATTAACTTCCTCTTGACAACAAAACCGTTATTACAATTGATTTTCATTATTAATCCTCTATGAAGCATTTTAGCATGCACACTGTTTCGATATTAGCATAAATCTCTTGACTGCTGGAGGATAATTATATATCGGTAACAATGAAAAGACCACTGTAGAGAAGTCTTAAAGATGAAATAAAACACTCTTCGGTTGAAAAATTGTGATTTCAGATCTGGTCACTACATTTATATGATGTTTCCAACTGAAAGTGACTTTGCCAGTTACGTATGGAATTGCCATATTTTTCTCTCCTCAAACAACAAAACATGCATTGCGAAGGATATTAGAAGACTCTCGTCTCATAGTCTGCCATATCTGTAAATTCTATTTTTTTTTTTTTATGTGGCTCATACCCACGAAAACTCAGATTATTTATTCATTTTTTATTAAATTATTATATATATATATATGTTAAAATTATTTTAAATTAAAAAAAAAATATATGGTTCAGAATCCCTGTTCCAGAGACAAAATATGGAACTTCAACCACTTCAATCCTCCAACAAGCGAGGCGGTAGTCTCACACCTGGCAATGAAATTCATCTTCCGCTCACAGAAAATCACAAACATCCATGTCCACGGGGCGATTCATATCCGCAGCCAGGCCGTCAAATTAATATATCAGTTAATAATTCATAATATGATTAATAATACACCGATCAACCAAGCCAGTGTATTATTAAAGCCTACCAATCCTATTCAGAGACAGGAAGATAGATCCTTTCATATCCGATCACCATGTAGGTAAAACCATTGCTGCTTTATATAAAAATCAGTGGTTTTAGCTTTAAAAAAAATCGATTTTCTGAACTCATTAGAATAAGAATTCTAATATCGTTAGAACGCAACCTTCCCTAGTAATATAATTCAGCCTTATATATAGTGATTATGTATTTTTTGCAATTCAATATTTCGCAATACTTCAATAAATCCAAATCCTTTCATTATTCATGAGGATAATCTTTACTTTTAAGTAGAAATGTTTAAAATGTGATTTTTCCGTTTTGCTTTACTCTGAATTGTAGAAAAAGAGGATAAAATACTATTCAGAGTGAATTTAATCTAATAATAATGATATCTCTATATCCTTAGGAAAACCACCCGGTGGTTTTCCTAAGTAACGGAGATGCTTTGCTTTGATATTCTTAAAATTAAAAGAACCAAACTCTGTTTAAATGAGTAAACAGGCATCAAACCCAATCCGTTATTCATAACCGAATCCCGACTGGCACCCTCCACGACTACAGCCTATCTCAACTATCCGAACCACGTTTTGCATAATGCGTTCCGTAAAAGAGGCAAGAATATGGAATGTGCACTTTTGTCAAATCAGATATCACCAGCCAAAGATTCGCCAAACTAGAATAGCCAATTTTCAATCTGCTCTGGCTTTTCTGCCTTTCCCACTTTCCTAATTCTGACAACCGCTCTGCTCGTTTTGATTACTTATCACTAAAAGTTGATTTCATACGATCAAATTACCCAAATTGTGAGATATGGGAGACTTTAATATCCATAACGCACACTGTCTACTGACTTCCCCTTCTCTAACTTCACAGATCACGGCAAATAGTTCAACTAGCAACTAGAATACCAGATAACCTTTATCATTCTTCTAATACATTGGACCTTTTCTTCAAATACACCGTTGATGTCTCCTCTCCTCTTGGCATCTCTGATCGTAATCTTATCCAAGTACCCTTTTCTAAAAATCGCGCTCTTCCCAGTCATTCTCAGTCGCGTATCCTATTGAACTAAACCAATGCCATCTGGGACAACCTCTGGAACTTTTATATCTCTTTTCTATGATTAGATTACTGTTTTCACTCTCCTGATCCAAACCTCTACACTGAATGAATAACCGAAATAATCTTCGCTGGAATGAGAGACTTCATTCACCATTCCACTGCAAATACGACCATTATCTTAGTTTTCTAAAACTGTGCCTCTGCACTCATGATAAAAATGCAGCTATATATGTTCAATGGCTTAAATCAAAATATTCAGCCTCTCATTCAGTTTCTATTACAACCCAAAACAGGTTTATAAAAGTTATCAACAGTTCCTAAGCAGACGTCATAAGTATGAAATGCAATAAACTTGCATTCTGATGAATCGAGCCTTCTGTTCTCTCGCCAAGATGTCATATTTATCAGGCATCTACCCTACAACACTAAAGCAAGAATTTATCCATCATGTACCTAAAAAAGGGATATAAAAGTTAGTCACGAAACTATAATCTCATTGATCACACCTCAATACTCTCGAAAGTATTGAAGAAAGCCATCAGCAACAAGCTTCTTTATTAGCTGAAGGCATCAATGAATTAGTAATCACTACTATGAATTTTGCCATCCTCTTCCTGTGGAAGGATGAACGCAAAAAGAGGACGCAGTTCATGAAAAGATTTGGAGAAACTTTTGTGGTCGCTCTTGATATTTCGAAGTTATTTGATGGTGTCCGGCATCGATGGCTTATGGTCTCCCTCCTCTTTGTAACTAGATGGCCATCTTCCTCTCTGGTCGTTCCTTATCTGTCATGGCGGATGGCCTCTTTTCATCAGCTTTCTTATCCAGCCCACATTTTAATCCAGCCCACTTAGTTTTCCAGCATACTCTGACTTTAGAACACTAAGCATTTTTTCAGCTTTTATTGGCCACCATCCATACTGGTTTGTTCTAATTTATATGTATACTTATATGAGTAATTTTTAAAAGTTGCATTTTACAATGGATTCCTGCTCATCTAGGCATTGATTACAATGAAGCAGCTAATAAATTAGCAAAAGAAGACAGAGAACTCAACCAAGAAACTCACATGATAACTCTTGCTGATGCTAACGCACTAGCAAAAGCTAAACTAATTCCACTGAAATCAGTGATACAACATCAAATTCCCAAATCAGTGCTGACAGAAAGACCCCCACCACGATAGCAAGACTACGAACAGGACATATATATATATATATACTGTATATATAATAACCATAATAACAACAGGACTCTGCCTTTGATTTAGTATTTTTTTTTTGTTTACATAAAACTAAAAGTTTACTCTAACGCGGTAGTTGTTTCCATAATTTCATGATGTATACGTATTATTTAATAGCTTGTAACTGTATTATTGTACTAATGACAAGAAGCGGGATTAGTATAAAATCGAACGAAAATAGTCTTCTCGTAAATAACCATTTGAAAACAAGGGGTAAGTCGACAGGTTTAGATGCATAATTATTTTTTTTTTTCAGAAGCTTGACCAAAGAGACGCCGTAGGGTATGTAAATCAGTAAGACATTGCTGGTTCGTTTTACTAGTTAAGCGCTTTATTAGTCTGAGTTTTCATGATAAATAATGTGTATTGAGAAAAATCTCAGCCGACAAATAAAAATCTCAAATTATGATCCTGTAAACAGTTTCCTCATTGAAACGAAAATTGTAAAGATCCAACAAAGATCTGCACGAGAATTCCTAATACAGTACGTCCTGCAGACTCAAGAAACCGCATGCATACGAACAAAAGGATAGACCAAATGAATATAATAAGCACTCTCGTATTTCATTTTGTGAAACGTACTTAAAAACAGTTCTGGATTTAATTATGATAATGAAGGACATGCCTATAATACGAAATGCAGTAAACTCAGAATTTTTAATTTCGAGATATGTAAGACATTGCCGAAAATATACTAAACTTCAGGGCTTCTTCCTATAAAAATTATTAAATAAATAATTTGAATGCGATTCTTTGATATCTAATTCCTTATATTCCTCACTCCTCCACCAATAGGCAGAAATCAGCTCTTTTAAAAGATGTAAATTTGATCAATGTGAATGAATTGGACCTACAGTTGTTTACCAGTGCCACAAGTTGTTTCAGAATAACCAGCAGATATCGCAAAGCGTACTCTGGTATAAAAGAAGCATTCTCATTAGCGAGTAATTATCATTTAAGAAACAAATTGATAACTGAATAAAAATACATCTTTCTGTTTATATTTTCTACACAAGTAGATACCATTTATCTACTCGTGGATCAGTACATAATTATTGTCTATGAATAGTGTTAGTTTCTAAACTAGAATGCGTATAAAGGCTGCTGGTTAGAAAATATTCAGAGGCATGTTCGAGAAATATACAAAAATATTTAAAAAATTCAGAAATTCGAGAAAAATACAAAGCAATTCTTCAAATTATTTTAATTATTTGGTAGTAACTATTCCTGATTGAAAGCAATTGAAATAAGTAAATTTTTATAAACGCTGCACGAGATATTGAGATAATAAATAATTCAGATCAAGATTTATTGCGAATCAATATAGATTTGTGTTATAATTTCTTTGAGAGAGTTATTCATTTGTGGAGTACTTATTCACTCTCCTTTCTCACTAGTTCATTTTTATTTTAAACGATCAAATATATTTGTCTGGACATTTTACGTTCAACAAAACAGGAAACAGACACCACACGCGTACGGTTATACCGTTCAACTGGTTCCGACAAAATTGGGAATATAGTTTTACGCTCCACTTGCAAATTTCAGTCCAATCGGGCACAAATTTTAATAAAAATGATAAAGTGGAACCCTTTCCTCTACGGATACCTTTACAAGACCCATCGTTCAACCGATTTGGATGTAATTTAAAATATATTTGTTTCTTACATTGCTTAGTAATATCTGAGAAACCAGTTGAATCTGATTAAAACGAAGTTTGTTTTTTTTTACTGTCAATAAAGTTTATTTGTAAACTTCCTATAATAGTGCAATATGTTGAACAATCACATGTGTAACTTAAGAGCAACAGCTCATCCAAGTTACGATATGCATACATACATACATCTTCAAGGCTCACCTTTCCTAATTGGGTTGTGGGGGCAACAGCTGCAAGAGGAACTTCCAGTGGTCACGATCCTCTGCTACCAAGCTCAGGTGTTCTGGTGGGATTCCCAAACGTGTCCACCCAAGGTTTTGGATATAATCTATCCAGCGATTCCTTGGCCTTCCACGTGGCCCCACACCCTCTGGCTTGGCAAAGAGGGCCAGCTGAGGGAGCCTCTCTTGTGGCATTCTGACCAGGTGCCCATACCAACGTAACTGTGATCTTTCAACACGGAGAAGTAGCGGTTGAGTATTGAAGGTTTCTCGAATTGCAGAGCTTCTGACTCTGTCGAGTCTTGTCAGCCCCGCAACTCCTCGAAGTACCCAACTCTCATGACCATAGGCGAGGATGGGGACATAGACTGTATTGAAGACAGCCAACTTTGCCTTCTGGCTTAACTCTCGCTTCAATACTACCGAACGGCCAAGCTCCGCAATATTGAGCTTGCTAAGCCAATTCGAGTATCTAGCTCTACGTCCCACTTTCCATTATTCGTGAATATAGACCCAAGGTATTTAAATTTCTCCACCTGCCTCATTGGGACTCCACATACATGTAGAGTACACTGGGATGGTTGTCTCGAGACCACAAATGTTTCAGTTTTGGTCACTGATCTTCATTCCGGGTTCTGCACAAACAGCTACATACCTATCCAGGATCCACTGGAGGTCATCTGTGGAAGAG
Organism: Typopeltis vanoorti; assembly: GCF_054136105.1. NCBI lineage: Eukaryota > Metazoa > Arthropoda > Arachnida > Uropygi > Thelyphonidae > Typopeltis > Typopeltis vanoorti. Next base: position 3,945,607 of record NC_143569.1, read on the forward strand.
CTAAGCAGAACTAGGTCATCTGCAAAAAGCAAACGTCCAATATTACATCTTCCAATTCTGACACACTCACTGCCTCGGCTGTGCCTATCAATCCATTCCAGTAAATATTATGAAAAGGAGGGGTGACAGAACACACCCTTGGCGTAGGCCAACGGAGACTGTGAAAGGTTCAGACTTTGTGCTGTTTACCCTGACACAAAAATACAGGGACTTGATGGCAGCTAATAGTTGGCCATCCACTCCATACTCCTGTACTACTTGCCAAAGCTTATCCCTAGGAACCAGGTCATATACCTTCTCCAAGTCCACAAAACATGTGTAGACATTCTTGGCATATTCCAAAGATTTCTCAAAGACTTGCCTTAAAGTAAAGATTTGGTCAGTTGTGCTTCTACCAGGACAAAAGCCACATTGTTCTTCCTGGAACTTTGACTCAACTATGCTCCTGCACCGTCTTTCTAAGCACTTAGCATACACTTTCCCAGGCAGGCTGAGCAGAGAGATGCCACGATAGTTACTGCAATCCTTCTGGTCCCCCTTCTTGAAGACTGGTATTATTATGCATGTCTGCCATTGCTTTGGTGCTCGCCCAGATAACCAAGTAGCCTGACAACCTCGAGTCAGCCAGTGAACACCTTCTCGATTTAAGGCTTTTAGCATTTCGGGCCGAATTTCATCATCGCCAGCAGCCTTGCCCGGTTTTAGCAATTTTATTGCTAAATGGACCTCTTCTGCTGTGAGACTAGTCATTGCCCCGATCTGCACCTCTTGAATGTCCACAACTGCTGGGCCGCCGGGTTAAGAAGGCTCTTAAAGTATTCCCTCCATCTGTATAGGATATCCTTCTCGGTTGTTAAAAGTGCACCATCAGAGGTCTTAATTAAATTACTATCAATTTTTAATCCCAAGTAAGTTATTACACTGACTTTTTCTATTTTCTCGCAGTTGCAATTTGAATTTGTCCTGCAATTCCAATCATGTAAAATTAATTGTACAGTGAAGCTCAAAATGCCAGTTGTATTTCGCAAGTTAAAATTTACATATTTAGTTTTTGAGATTTTCAGACTGAGTTTGTTTGACTGGAACCAATTAGTTACTTTCAAAAGATCAGCATTCACGATGGTTTTCATTTGTTCGGCTGTGTCTGTAGAGAAAATTAGTACTGTATCAAAAGTATTTATTTTACTGTTTATTTTAAGATTGCAGAAGTCATTGATATAAATATTAAATAAAACTGGTCCAAAGACAGATCCTTGTGGTACACCGCAGTCTACTGTTTTGGAACTGCTATAGCTGTTGTTTATTTTTACAATTTGTGATCTGGCATTTAAGCAAGTTTTGAACCAGTTTAAGGCAGTACCTCGTATTCCTATGACTTCTAATTTTTTTTATTAAAATTTCATGTGATACAGAGTCAAAAGCTTTGTGTATATCTAGAAATACTGCTAATGTTAGTTTATGTTCTTCAAGGGAGGTATAAACTGTGTCTATACTCCTCTGTTAAGTTCAGCAAAGCATGTTCTGTGCTAAACTCTTGCCTGAACCCAAATTGATTCTTTGAAAAGAAGTTGTTTTTGTCCAAAAATTTCACGAGTCTAATTTTTACCAATTTCTCTAGTATTTTCTAAAAGACCGGTAGAAGGGAGATCGGTAATTTTTCAAGTATTTTTGTTTCCCTTTCTGTAAATAGGTACAACTAAGGCTTTCTTAAAATCTGATGGAAACGTGCCTGTCATCAGCGATAAGTTAAAAATGTAAATTAGGGGTTCTGTGATGTACATTTGGCATTCTTCCATAATGTTTGTGTTAATACCATCGTATCTTGAAGTGTTGGTTGTTTTTAGGCTAAGCTATAACATTTTTGATTTCGTTTTCACAAGTGGGTAAAAGATATATGGAGATATCAAGTCTCTTAAGAGTGCATTTCTGAGGGTTGGGTTTAGCATTTTTCAGAATGCTTTCACTGACTGTGGCAAAATGGTTATTAAATTCTTCAGCTAATCCTCTGTCTCAATTTTTTCTATTCCTATCGATATCTTTAAGTATGGGGAGTTTTTTTTGTGTGTGTATCTTTACCGATTAATGTATTCACAAACTTCCATTGTTTTCTGGGGTTTCCTTGGCATTTTAGGAATTCATTTCTGTAGTAATCGTTTTTACTTTCTTTTGATTTATGATGTATCAGATTCCTATAGTACTTGAACTGTGTTCATGATATTGATTGTGCGGGTATTTTTTAAACTTTTTATACACTTTATCTCTACTTTTTATGTAGTGTTTGATTTCCTGTGTAAACCAGGGCTTTGTTTCTTTCATTTTGTCTATTATTTTATACTTTACTCGAGTCTTGTATTTTATTGTTCAATATTGCAATAAATATATGATACGAGGTATCAATATTTGTTTCCGTCATTATATCTTCCCAGTAGACAGTGCTTTACTCTGGAGTCAATTGTTGTGTAGGGAATGTTTTCGGTTGTACTATCTTTGCGCTACTTGCAAATGCACTTTAATACCGATTGGAAAGTGATCCGCGAGAGGTTGGCGCAGAACTGCTGCTTGGATTTTGTTTCCGCTTAATGTTCTCCCGAATACATGATCTAGACACGTTCTACCACAATTGAATTCTCTCGTGGGGACATTAATATATTGTTCGAGTCCATGCATGGCAAATAGATCTAGATAATCTTGAGAGGATCCGCTGTTCCTCAGCAAGTCAATATTCATATCCCCAATTACGAGAACATTGTCACTTCTGATCTCATCCAGACTAAACTCGAGTTCTTGTATAAAGTTGCACTCTGTGTAACAGTGCGACCTATATACAGCCATTATATATACTGTATATGATGATGTTCTAAATATAAATTGACATTTTCAGCTGTTTTAATTTTTATGTTAGTAATGCTAATATTTGCTAATAACAGATATGGAATTTGGGATAAAGATAATTACTCCTCAATATTTCTTATAATTTCTACACTGATAATAATTTTTAAATCCGCTTAATTAGTAAAAATCAATTTCTTCGTCTTTAACCCAGATTTCTGTTAATATCAGAACATCTAGCCGATAATTTAACTTGTCTAGTAGTAATTCAATGTGCTCTAATTTATCTCGAATACTTCTTATATTTATATGCAAAATTTTCAAGGTACTTACAGTGTCTGAGGATAAAAAGTTTCTTAATTCTACTGAATCATGACAAATTACACATTTATGAAAAGGGACATCACAGTTATTATTCTCATCTGTCACTGTTGTTAGTTATTACTCTCGCTGTTTTCTCTGAGTTTAGATAAGTCTTCTTCGCATCTGATTCGCCATATTTTAGATGTGTCGTCTCTTCTCATTAAAAGTTTGCCCTGTTTGACCCAGAGATATTTGTAGTTGACTTCTTCTTTACATTTCTTGGCAATAAATAGTAGGTGTTTTAGGTTTCCAGTCAAGTGCTCGTTTAAATATATTTTACTATCCTTAAAACTGTCACATATATCATTGTACTTAGTCTATATTTGATACTTTTGCTTCCGTCCAGCCATTTGTCTCTGATCGTTTTACTTTTAAATTTTATAATGATAGGCATTGGCCTATTTTTCTGCCCATTAGGAACACGATGTATAGCCTCAATATCATCTTCATTATAGCTGATTTTTATTTTACATGCAATTTTCTTCGCTATTTCATGCACATTTTCACGTGGCTCATGAGGAACACCAATAATTTCTAGGTTTGAGCTAATTGCCTGTTGATTCAAGTCATCCAAAATTTCATGAATTATTTTCAGCTCCCTACGCAGCTCCATATTTGTATTTTCTAGTTCATAGTTCTTTGTTTTAAGTTTCTTAACTTCTTGTGTTAGACCAGCAATAATACCCAGAAAATCATCCATTTTGTTCGAGGTATATTCAGTCGAACTTCTTCAGTCGCTGGTATCTTTTTCTTAATTCTTTTATTAATCCCATTAAATCCGTTATACATATATTGTCTGCGTTACTAATCTCTGGAATGCAAGTGTAGTCACCCCTGGAAGAAGTTGCCGGTCTTTGTTGTTCGCCGAATTTGCAAGAAGAGCATTTCCAATTTCGTTTCCTGTCTTTGGAGAGCTTTTAAATTGGCTTTCGCTGAGACCAGCACAATAAAAATGATAACTACTTTTGCACTTATCTGCACACTTCATAATAGATGTAACATCAATGCATGTCTCTTCACAAACTTTGCAGCGGATTCCCATTATGTTAGCGTTTAATGCTTAACGTTAAGCCTATTTTATTATGTTAAATATACCAAGCTATTTTAAACCTGGTTTTACTCCATTTCCCAAGTAAGCCTATTTGTTCTAGGTACTCACCTTGTATACTAGCCCAATAACGACCGTTGAACAACAGCAGATTGGATAGGCAATTTTTAAAACTACTTGCAGTGGTTAACTTTCATAGAGTTGAGCATTACAGTACCACATTAATGACTTCATTTATCCTAGGAATGTCTGATCACACATATACCATCAATATAATTGAACTTCTGCACAAACTAATAATGTAAACACGAGAACTGAAAATTATCCGACATTAATTAATACGCGACCTGCACTTTATGCGGTGGCGTATTAGTTGTGTGCACTTTATGTTGTGTGGTAGTTTCCCGCTCAGACACCTGTACAGGTCAATCTTTTAATCGTTTTCGACAAAACGGGAATGCAGTTGATTTATTGCTGCTTAAGATCCTAAGAAATTGAGCACAATTGTACCAAAATTGAGAACTTGCTCTAAAGGAAAATTCACTGTGGTTATCCACTGTTTTTCCTCCGTCATGTAAAAATGAGTAATATCTCCTGGTTTCCGTTGTGATTCTGATATATTGGAGAGAGTACAAAGGGGAGTTCAAAATGATAATCAGGATTGTGGAATACTGATTATGAAGACACATTGAGAATTTGTAGACTGCAAACACTAGCAAACAGGGATGTGATTGAGACTTACAAACTTCTGAAAGGGTCATACTGCATTTCAATTGATGGAATTTTTCACTTTATGGAAGGTGGGGAATGGACGAGAGGGCATCCTTGGAAGCTGAGAATGAAGGCCACAAGAAGGATGTGAGGGCTAGATTTCTCTTTCATAGGGTGGTGCGTGATTGAAATGGATTGCCATTGGATGTTGTGAGTGCTAGCAGTGTGAATGAATTCAAGAATAAGTATGATAGCTGGTGTTTGTAGTATGTGGCCTCTCTCGATGAGTCTCAGACTCCCTGGAGGTCTCTCTCTTAATAATAATAATAATCTGACAAATATTTCACATGTTAAAAAGTGAGCCAGGTACTGAGAAAGCACAAGCTTAGTTGCAATATACAACCAAGCAAAAACAGTACTGCTAATTATATAAATAAATCTGCCAATCCAGAATTCTACTTAACCTCCTATTTCTTAAATGTTTGGCTTACCCTTTTGATATGTATGATTTTTTATGCGTGAGATCAATTATACGATCCATACTGATTTTGTTTTTCATTTTTAAGCCACGAGGTTGTTTCTTTTTTCTTTGAATCCTTTTTTTTTCTTAATTTCTTACAACAGAAACAAAATCAAAGAAGTTATAAGATTAAATAAATTAATTAGACATACGTTATATGTTGGTATACTTTGTTAAAAAAATTCTTGCAAACCCGAAATTGTATTTCCTTCTTTCTTTCATCGCCACCTGTGACCTGATGAACTGGTATGGCTGTCCACACCTTTACACTAAAACAAGAATTATCCCGCCTGTCTGTAACGTAAGAGCTCTGCTATACGGCCTCAGACAATAACTTGACTTAAAGACTGCAGTGGAAAGAAATATTAAGATAAATGACGTCGTTCCACGTATAATTGCTGTTAAAATACGTGACTAGTGGAATGCCTCCCTTCTCTCGCTCGCTCTGTTTCGTGTCTGTGGGGGGCGTGCTCGCCTCTAAGCTTAGCTTGCCTATCTGCAGGAAAGCAACCTGTTTATTTTATTACAAACAGAAATATATGAAGTCATTGCAGGAAGGCTGATTTCGTAAATAGACAAAAATTGTACTGCTTACAAACAAACCATATGTAATTACATCTGAGACGCTTTACTTATAAAACCTTTTTATTCCTGCTGGCCACCTAAAATTACCCTAGCCCTTATAATGGCATTTTCCTTCTGTTTCTTCTAGTGGGTACATATACGTATCCTTAACAGAGGTACGCTAATGGAACTTATCCATTAACGTGCAGGAATTCCAGAAACATAAAAAAAAAATAAATAAATACAAAAAATAAAATAAATAAATACAAAAAATAAAATAAATAAAAAAACATCGTTGCAAATCACCGTTTCGGAGCACAGTGTAAGTAAATAATACGTATGCTTCATCATGAAGATGTTGGAATCACACAGAAAAGAGAGTATACCATAGTTTTTCCAAAAAATGGTATGCTCTCGTTTCAAATTATTTAGATGTTTTTGTTTATTTTTTATAACTAGAAAATAAGTTCTCTCTCTCCCTTTCTCTCTTATCCAAGGATCTATGAGTGATGTGGTATTAGGAAACCTGTTTTTTTTTTAGATTTATAACCCGCGGTGTTATGTACATGAAGATGCTCGTGTTCTGTTTAAACTACAGAGATACACTATTAATAAATCGGTAATAATATCGAAATCAAATAAGTAACGCAAATAGTTGACAAAAGAACAATTACATTTAAAACACTTCCTACCCATCATACGTTTTGGAAATCGGGCTACCGATTTCCCAGTAAAAAGTTGCTTGTTCACGAAGGTAAAAATAAACGCACAGTCCACAGCGTCGTCCGTGTAATGCTTTTAGGCTCTTTTACGCCATGACGAGCTTATTCTTGCTTATCATGGCTTAAAAGTGTATCGTATTTGTTCTCTGATGCAAGATTTACGGATTATCTAATTCGGAGTCTACCTGCGGCAGGGCATACTCAGGTTTGCATCCTCTCAATAATAAGCTATATATATACAGTATATATATTAGGATAATACGAATTTCTGGGATAAAGGAAGAAATTCGAACTACATTTAAAAAAAAAAAAATATATATATATATATATATATATATATATATATATATATATATATATATATATATATATATATATATATATATTACTAAATTTTTGGTATTTCTAGCCTAGCTCCCACTGATGAGGCCTCAATAAAGGTCGAAACCGGTCTGGGTAGTGGCCCCTTGCCTTTAATACAAAACATCATACATCCCCTTCTTGGAGATGTGTTTTGGCATTAAAGGTAAATATTAAGATTAGTGATCGGAGCTTGTTCCACCTTTACCACGAGTTGCCCTGATCTTGCACTACCTGTGGGATCAGTTAGACTTGCATCAATTGCAGGCGCAAACTTGACTTTTAGTCTGTTTGCTTACTTGGGAAATGGAGTAAAACCAGGTTTAAAATTGCTTGGTATCTTTAACATATTTATACCCAAGGTAAAAATACTTTCTACATATATATATATATATATATATATATATATATTAGGATAATACGAATTTCTGGGATAAAGGAAGAAATTCGAACTACGTTTTTCTTATTGTCATCGCCACATATAAAAATCCAAACTACGCCATGACTGTATTCACGACTTTTAATATAAGGCGATCCAGTTAGGATTTCAAGTATTTGTAAAAATAGTTATAGTGTAAGTTCCAACATCTTAAAGAAGGAGAAATGAAGAGCAGAATTTTTATGGAAATATAAACCTGCGCATCCAGTAAACTTCTTGAGCCTGCAAATCAGGGGATATGTTTTAGTAATATGCGGTTACTCCCCTATAGTGGGAATCTTCATTAAATAAATTTTAATAATAATTTTTATATTAATATATTATTTATCTAAAATGTATTAATAAATTGTACGTTTTGGGATTAAGCATTCATTCCTTATATTCATTATTTCGAAAGAATATTAATTTACCTGCTGCGATTTGGATTAATGTTACTGAGGCTAATTACGTTAATCGCTAATATCATTTAAATGGATATTTATATTTTTAAGATGTTTTTGATGTCCAAGTTGCTGATGTCCCTTTCAAATTCACCCAAAACATTAGGATAATACGCATCATTAAAGTTGCAGTTGTCAGGAATATTATGTTTAAAATGGAAAACGCATCTCTTTCATTTTAATAGTGTCTAAAATTTAAATATCATTCATCGTAGTTAAGCAAGTTTCTGAAATAATAATTTGCACTTTCTTTTAATAAAAATACTCGAAAGAAATACCTGTATAATTTATGACATTTAATTATACAATTAGTTTGTAATTATTTCGCGCTCCTATATGTTCTATGGGAAATGGAAATTTTAATAGATGCAGCTGCTTAATTCAAACGATATTCCTGAATAAATATCAGAGAAATGCTGTAATGTACGGCAAAGAATGTACATACCGTAGTACAGTGCTGAAAAAATAATATTTTTGAAGTGTTTTTATAAACAACATTAAGCATCTGCCTTTAGGAGCACACTTCAGTTTGGAAAAGAATAGAATGTCACTGCTAATGAATATATATAATTAGCGCATTCTTAGATAGGCGAAAACATAATATTATTTGTAAAATTCTGCTTCCGATTGAAAAGAAAAATCGATCGTGATTCATTGCTTCATAAATGCAGTCTGTGCCGTCGATTTCAGTGGTCGATGTGGATTTTTGTGAATCTTCCATTCTGTAAAGATGAAGATAATGCTTCTCTTTAAACTACTGCTCTGAACATCAATAGTCTCTCTGAAGTTGCAAATTGTTGTTGATCGTTTCTGCATTGAAGAGTCAAGAGTTCTGAATTATCATTCCTAGCACTAATTATTTCTTTCATGTTAGCTTGACTTGCTTGTATGATTCATGGCTGAGTTGATACAATCATATTTCTGTCAGCTGATAACATCGTTTCCAGTTTAGTTTGGTGATATATAAATATATCTCACAGGTGACATCAAGTACTCGTACATACATATTTAACCGCTTTGTGTTTTTCATTAGTAGTAGTCGTAGTACTGTGTTTTTCATTCTAAAAGAGTGGCATCTCAATGCTGTATGAGATTCACACAGTATTAGAAGCTTTGCTATTGCATTTTATTACGCAAGCAACTTGTTTATCTATGTTGAAAAAAATAATAGTGATATCTGTTAATATCGCTATTTACATAATATCCCCTTTAAGTTATGTGCATTTTCAAGTTAAAATTCTTCAGCCTTTTTTCATTAGGATCTTTCATTGAAAATAAATCTTTCACACATATATATATATACAGTATATATATAAGCAAAACAAAGTTTTGCGCGTGAAATATATTCACGTCTGAGCTACTTGTATATATATACAGGCTAATGACTTAATATGACTGGCTTTAGTATGTATGCCATAATGCAAAGCATACCACCTTTCAGATGTGTATAATGCAATGCATAATGGGGACGGCCACTACCCAGCCCGATTTCGACCTTTATTGAGGTCTCTTCAGCCGAAGCCAAACCCGTGACAGATACCAAGGTTGAAGTAAGCCGTTTCCATTATGCATTAGCCCTTCTCATTATGCATTGCATTATGGGATACATGCTAAAGCCGGGGATATGAAGTCATTAGCCTCTATATACAAGTCGCTCAGACGTCAATATATTTCACGCGCAAAACTTTGTTTTGCTTACTTGGGAACAGGATTAAAACCAAGTATAAAATTTCTTGTTGCTCTCTTCACAAACATTCCAATTCAAGAGGTTCTCGATATTTTAAGCAACAAGATTTCAAAAAAAGATGTTTTCCCTGCTATCACATTGTGTAAACTCCGGCTACTTTCAATTTGAGGGGAAAATTTACAAACAAAATAAAGGATTAGCAATGGGCAGTCCCCTATCCCCAATACTAGCCAACATCTTTTTTGAAGACTACGAACAAAAGGCAATCTCCTAATCTACTCTTAAGCCAAAAGTCTGGCTGAGATATGTAGATGACATATTCCTTATCTGGGAACACAGTACTGATAACCTTCACACTTTTTTAGATCACTTAAACAACTTCCACCAAGACATCAAATTAACCATGGAGGTTGAAGAAAATGGATCTCTTCCTTTTCTGGACGTAAAACTTACCAAGACATCTGAATCCATAAAATCTCCATCTTTAGAAAATCTACTCACACGGATAGATACCTGCATGCATCTTCACATCACTATCCAGCACAGAAAGTGGGTATCATCTCAACTCTAGCGCATCGTGCCAGATCTGTACTGTCAGATGATGAAGAGCTAAAAAATGAACTACAACATCTAAAAAGAACCTTCACGAGTAATGGGTACTCTTCAAAAACTATTAAGAAGCATCTATACCGCCACCATGAAAACAACTCAGAAACACAGGACAACCCCAAGGGATATATCTCCTTACCATACATCAGCTCGCTCTCCAAGAAACTACGAAGAATTTTAAGAAAGTTTGACATAAAAACGTACTTCTCTACTCTTCCCAAATTAAGATCAATTATAAAACACAAACCAGCTCACAACCATCTACAGTTCCCAGGAGTATACAAAATTACGTGCGACTGTGCTAAGTCATACTATTGCCAGACTGAGAAATCCATCCTCCTACGTCTCGAAGAACACCAGAGAGACACTGCCCACAAAAGAACTAGAGCAAGTGCCTTGTCAAGCCATATCCTGTTTTCAGTAGACACGAATAATGAAGGCCGCCAACATGAGATAAACTGGACAACAACTTCAAACCTTCATATATGCCACGACGAGGTAGAACACCGCATAGTCGAGTCTAAGGAAATTGTTTTGGACCCTCATCATATAAACAGTAACCTAGGGTACAATTTACCGGACTCATTCAACTCTGCTATTAGATATTGGCGCACTCGTGAAGTCACACGCGCACAGATGCCTAACAATAGAACTTTAACACGGACTGTAGCTCCAGTTCAAAGTTAACTGAAGTTTATAATAGTCGAATTTCAGTGACACAATGTTTCTTTATAGTGTTTTATTATTTGCTTTCTGTGTTTCTTAACGCCTGAAGAAGTCGGCCCTCCGACGAAACATGTTGCGTTGTGAATAAATTTAATTGTTTGTTCTAACTCTCGGATCTAAGTCAGTATATAAAAATATGAAAAAAAAAATAATAAAATATATATACTGTATATACTAGGGGGGGCTCCTCCTCCCCTGACGCGTACGGCGCCCAACCCTCCCGAGTTCCGGACTGGTAGGCCGGTTCTCTTGAATGCTGGTGATTCGAATTTTGAAGACTCCAAAGCCCCCCGCCCCCCAGGCGCATACGGAGCCCAACCCCCCGAGATCCGGACTGGTAGGCCAGTTTTCGTTGAATTCTGATGACTCGACTGGTAGTCCTGTTCTCCTTGAATTCCGATGACTCGAATTTTGAAGACTGGACACTCAGGGTAGCCTTGAGTTTCAAAACGTTTCAAATAACTTGACAAAAAACGTGACACAAAAAAGTTACAAAAAAGGGCTTATCATTTTATATTATAGAGTAGATAAACACATACCGAGCAAAAATAAGTTCTTTCTTTCTTTCGCTCTTCAGACCTGAAACTACATTAAATCACAGTCGTAACATTCAGATTTAAAATGTAACTTCTGAAGAATTGAAATGGTGTTCTAATCTCAGTTATGTTTCTTGTATTTTCGGGTACCGGGTGTCATCTGGTTTTGCTGATGCTAGTAATGAGAATCGAAGTCTATTTTTCGCCAGGGAACGGAAGTTAACTTTTTTATTTATCAGAACAGTCAAATCGACTTTAGATATGTCCATGCAAATTTATAACGTGACTAATTATTGGTATCATTTCTGTAATCTAGAACAATCTGATATAAATAAATTCAAGAGTCCTTTTCTTATGAATTAATCTCATTCATGTCTTACCCATCTAAGAAAGGTTGTGATCTATAACATATTAGTACTGTGAGTCGACTGAGTCTTTTTCTTTTTCTATTATTTTGTTTATTTTTTGCATAATCCAGAAACATAGTTCTTACATTTCTGGAATAATTATATTTTCGATGTAACCAATCAAAGAAAGATTATAAATCTGTCACATTTAGTATTATGCGTAGGCAGAATAACGATTAAAGTAACTAGAACTCTGCTCTAGAGACCAAATATGAAACTTTTCAAGCCACTTCAGGACTCCACTAAGGCAAGGTAGGCGGTGTCTCACATAAGAAGAGAAAAAAATTTCTCTCACTAAAAACATTTCACCATCTGTCTTTTACACTCGCCAATTGCATTCAGTGTGAGTGGTTTAACATCAAGTACGATACTGATTGTTTTCTTCAATAGGAAAGAGTTGTGCATTAGGAATTCATTGAGCAGGCCAAACTGTCATAAGTGTCTTTAGATTGAAGTTGTTTTACACAAACCACTTAAGGAAAAAACGAAGTGGTGTGTGTGTGTGTGTGTGTGTGTGTGTGTGTGTGTGTGTGTGTGTGTGTGTGTGTGTGTGTAATTCTCCGAAGCACATTTCAATGACTGTAAAATAGTTTTTGAATAAGAACCAAATATGGCTGTGGCTATATATCCATGTTGCTTGAGCAGAAAGTGGCTCTACGTCCTTATTTCCAAACACCTAGCTACCTGTGACTTACTTGCAATGTGTTTAAAGAGAATGGAGCTGTTATGACGTTTCAGAGCTAAAGAACGAATCAAACAGTGATGAAAACTATCCCAAGACCACCAGCTGTGTTTTTAACAGCAGTGGGCCAATTTCAGTATGTAGATATGCAATGGCTGTACTCTAAAATACACAACAACAACAACAACAACGACAATAATAAAGCCCCATAACTAAAGCAAACCTACGTTGTATTTTCAGACAATGAAGAAATCTTTTGGGGAGCCCTAGTAATTAAAGGATGACAAGTATTAAGGCTATTCTGAAATGTCAGTCTTCCAGACTTCTAACATGAAAATCACAGAGGTAAATATTAAGGAAGATCTAGATCCGGTTATGCCATCAAATACTTTCCTGCAAAGGAAGGAAACTGGTGTTATTATTTTTTCTTAATCCTCTTGTCTGTTCGTTTTCTCCAAACTGCGTGACACGGTTATTGCATTACATCAGGTAGAAAGTATGATTAACTACGTGAGCACCGAGCTCAAATTCCGGGTGTACTAATCCTTTCTGATCAAAAGGTATTATCAACGCGCTATGTTTCTCCTCTTCCGCTTGCATTAGATACAGCAGTATTGGACTTTTCCATTGGGAATGTTGAAGTATAATTTCCGTGACATAGGCTTAAAGTTACTTTTCGGACGCGTCATGGATAAAGAAATCCAAGATCCCCGAGGATATTGGTAACACTCCTTTTGGCACGCCACTTAGTATTCTGAAAGTGAATTATTAGAACTGTATCATATGTTCTCAAACGAGAACATATGATACATTATTATTAGTCTCTGTCATTCCCATTGTCATTTAAGAAGGATTTGGGATTGTTATGTTATGCAAGGCTCATTTCTGGATATTCTTGGTAGGTTTCAGGACGTCAGGTCGGCAGAACAATGCCTCATCGTTCATAAATTTCATTTAGTGAAAAAAGAAACTTTTCATAAGATTTTTTTTTCAGCCGAAAAAAACGCCAGATGAAAAGCTCCTCTTTTTTTTTTCTGGAAGAAATTAACATTTTAATGCTGCAACTCAGAAACATAATCGGCTTTAGAATTCCTAACACTCAAGTAGTATATTGTTTGTACATGTAATATTACAAATAATATATTAACTGAGTATTAGGAACCCGGAAGGCGGCATTAACCTTATGCAGTATATTCTCATATGCTACCACGCTGTTTAGAAACGCACTTTCCTGGAAATGACGAAAGCAGTGTGCTGGGCAACAGCGATTTTTTCTTTTTTTTAGAAACAGTTGACTAAAAGAATACTGCCCACTAAACGAATGCCTAACTATGACAGAAAATATCAAAGTCCTACTCGAATTAAGTTTCAGAGAAGTTATCGTCTCGAAAGTGGTTAACGCCTCCTTGGCTGCATAATATAATTGTTTTGAAATGTAGTAGTTTGCAATTCCTTCAGAAATATTACATGGTTCAATCTCTAAGCCATTTGATTAATTCATATATTTGGAGTAACTGTTAGCATTTACAGCGTAAATGTTTATCAATATTATATTACTAGCACAAGTTTCAGGAACAGCATTTTTCAGTGGCACAATAATTTATCTTTTTAAAGTTTTCAGCAAACTTCGGAGAGATCGAATGAATCGCGCTGAATGAATTTGTGTGAGAGAGCACAGCGACCAGCTTAAGAGTCTGATTAATAAGTAATTAAGTTTTTATAAGTTTAATTAAGTTTTATTGTAAATCTTGAGATATAGTTTGTAAAAGATTCGGATAGTTTCAAAGATGTTATGAAGGTCTATTCTTAGTCGTTGTTTTTATTTCTTAATAAAAACAAAATTAATTCTTGAGAGTAAACAGAAAATTTAAATTAGCACTAAATCGGTTTATTATCATAATGAGCTAAATTTACTTTGTTCTTTTATCAATCAATAAAATTAAATGAGGTGAATTTATCCTTGTCCTTTTGGGGACTTCCTCCTGGGGACTGTGCCTTCGTGGGTAAATGAAACAGTATCATCATTATCTAGAACGAAGTAAAAGTTAATTTGCGTGCACTGCTAGGGACGAGTTAGGCTTTTTATTGGGTAGTGAAATGGAAGGAAATTGTTGTACCGAATCGTGCAAACGCCTTTTTTTTTATTTTAGGGGCGGGGGGGTGTCCTGTAATTGTATGGGAGTGAAGAATCATTCATAAAGACTTTTCCTTTCTTCTGGAAGTGAGCGAGATAGCGTATTTAAGTTTTTCAAAAAAGAAAAGAAGAAATGTGGTGGGTTATTTGTTTTGATGTCACTGCATGCTGCTGTAAGCATCCCATACATTAATTTAAATAAGTTAGATGTTATCTTCTCTTGTCTATCAACCTATTTTCTAGCAGAGTTGTGTGGAACATTTCCCGATACGCTGTTCGAGTTACATATTCAAGTTTATTTGCAGCCTGAATCAGATATTCGGATTTATTTAGTTAATGTAACAATTAATAAACAATGAGGCAAAAAACTCGTAATTGGCGTAAACGTCAATAGATTTCAATTTACTAAACTACATGTTATTTATTTATTTATTTGCGCTATTTTCCATGACAGTTTATGTTTATGAATGGATGTGCCATCTGTGGTGTCCACTGCGCACTGCTTTTAGTTTCGTAATGCTTCTAAGGAAATAAAGTGCTTTCGTAAAATACTTTATTTTCTTAACTTTAATCTTTAATATAAGCTTCTTATTCTACACCAGCTGTATAGCGAATCTAAGAGGTTTTTTTTTTTAATCCCATCATACTACCATTTCAAGAAATGCAACTGCTCAAAGAAACGCTCGCGAATTACCATAGTTTTTTTTTCAACATCAAATATGTTTTTCTTTTCTTTTTATTATAAGTGTAGTTTAGAATTTGATTTTCAATGAGTCGATACTTGGTCAAGTTTAGAAAACTTTATAATTTATCAATTATGAATTAAAATACAGAAAAAATATTTCTGAATGCAACTTTAGTTTTCGCAAAGGTAGTAGTTTACATTCTTAATTAATTGAAAAGTTTGCAAAGAGAAATAAAAAGTACTAAATGGAGATAAAATAATCAATAATACATTAAATTTATCCATACAACTGCAGGCAAAGTAGATTTGAAGCGTGAAACTGTTTACTTTTCTGTAAGATTTCCGGTTTAAAATTAATACACGTAATCAGTTTTGCATCCGTGTATTGGAATGAGAAATTCTCTGAGCAGTTTAGAAAGACTTGCTGCACCTAAATGTTATAATCTGTTATTCTTTAATTTTCCTTCTTTTTTTTCCTCACTTAATTCGTTTTCCTCTGTGTTGTAGTTTTTTTGCAATGCAAATCATAAATTTGCTTAGAAAAAATGGCAGAAATGCTTAGAAAAATTTATTAGTAAAAAAATAATTTTAATAATGAACTTCATTATTATTTTTCTGTTAGTCAATACTTTTTAAAGTTTAGAAAACTTCATAAGGTATCAATTATAAATTATGACAAAATAGCTCCTGATGGCGCCCTTCAATTGTGAAATACCAGAGTTGAATTCTCGTCGTGAAGACAGGAATCTTCCTGTCTTCACGACACCTTTTCATTTGAAGGTGAGTTAATTGACAGTTTTTTTTTTCTCCAGGAAAATCGGCCGTGAGACTTTTTTTTTGTCTGTAAAGTGCGTGTGGTCACGCACTTTACAGACAAAAAAAAAAAAGCAACAACAACAACAAAAAAAAAAAAAAAAGGTTGGTGATGGTGTGGGCGGTAGATGACGTTGTGTGAGATGGTAGTAGTGTCTTTGTGCATTTGGAGGATTAGGTAAAAGACATGGTGAGCTGCGTATTAGAGTAGTGTACTCTTCCATAATGATTCTTTGGAGGGGTCACGTAATAATAATCGTAATAATAAGGATGGACAGCTGAATCTGAGTTCACATCACATCGCATCATACTGAAGTATGATTTTCAATTAGAATTCCGTTTCGTACTGAGCCTAATGGTCTACTTATTTTCTCACTAACACTTCTAAATTCTAAAATGTTTGCACATTTCAGGAGAATAATATTCATCACATATGGGGACAAGTAATGGTTCCGCATTAAAGTTTCACGTTTAAATTTTGTGAATTATTCTTGAATTTTCTCATGACAATGTTTTGCATCTGACCTGACGAGTAGCGAACTGAAAGTGATTATTTAAATTTTAAATTTTAAATTTAAATTTTATTTGTTTGGGTTTACTGCCAAATTCTCTGTAACGAAGTGCACTGACAGTTTATCGTCAAACAATGTTATTCAGCTTCCAGTTAGTATTTTCACGCAGAATATTATTTTCATTAAAACTGGCAAAGAATACAAAATATAATAAAATATACAATATCTTGTGACAGATATGATACATTCCCTCGTTTCAGATCTGTATATTTATTTTCCGGGAAAAATCTCCTTTTCAACACCTATATTTCATTAATGGATTTAGTAGAAAAGTAGAGATGTTGCACTTGTATTATATAAGAAAAAAGTGTAATTTCAAATCTCGAAGATTTATTGAGGCCATAATGAATAAAGTTTATACAGCAGCAGTGCAGCCTTTTTTTTTTAGTCAAGTAACCGCTCCATACCTTATGGTATGAAAAGCTGCACCCATTTGAACTCTGAAACTAACATATTACATCTCCATATCCATTGGAATCGTTGAAACTGCTTTTACTCTACACGTCTCTATCAGAAATGACGTTTAAAATACTCTATTTGGTCTCTAGATGGGGTGTCCGGAAATATCTAACCTTTAGCGCATGGACGACATGCACGAATAGATTTTCAACGTTTTGTGGATACGATTTCATAAAAACTTTAACTTATGCTATTATAAGTTTCATTTATTTGTTAAACCGTATGAAGTATCCATTGTAAGAAATTATTCACACATGTAATACACAAATAACTTTCTGAATCAGTCGATACAAGTGAAAGTCGTAGAAATATTTCTATAAATATTTCCATAAATAAAATCATATATGGCGAGTTAACTGTGATGTGCTCTTATTTGATTTATTATATCAATTATATGTCTTTCGACGAAGTAACTTGGCTTCGTATAAATCTAAATAGGATAGATATAGAATTCAGTATCCTATCGTTACCATTTGTTACTGTTGTCGGTTCGTGGGTTCTCTGACCTTCGTTTGTTTGTTTTTCAGTAGTAAGAATCCGAGTTTCCAAAGGGTGAGATTGGCTAAACGTTATGGTGACGACTTTCTTCACCATAATACCGCAAGTAACAAGTCATGATTTCATTGGTACAGAAACGTACAGAATGGGAACATCTATTCATTAATCACTCAAGATTTCGCGGTAATCAAGATAAGTTTTTGAGTTAATTATTCGGGATGCTAAAGGAAATTCACTACAGAAAACTACCCACAGTGACCAACTATACAAGTTTGCTAAGTAAGAGTCGAATGTAGCAGTTTCTGACGTATTTTAAAATAACTGTAATATAGTTGAACTCATGATTTGGAAAGCCTAGAACATAGATGGCGAACCTATGGCACGTCCGAGAATTTTTCTGGCAAGTCAACGATTTACAGGTGATATCCTTTTATACGCTTATAAATTATTCATCCTTTTTTTAATTGTTACAATATGTACAAGTTAAATTTTAAATTGGACTTATTTTAATTATAATTAATTAAGTTAAATTTTGTTTTACACCAGAGAGCAGCTATGAAGATGTGCATATGATTGGTGCGGTATTAACAAAAGGTCGCGCGACCTCAAAACAAAGGCAACCCACAATTGTTGAGTTGAAATGCTTATTCTCTTCAACCGAATTCCATAACATGTGAAACTGTCATAACAACATTCACTCTATATTTCTTAGTTTTAACACATTCACGACGAGGTGTCGTTTATCGTTCTGACGGAACTTCTCTTTATCAGGTGGGCTCAACTCACACAAAGTTTCAACCCTTGGTTGAATTTTATTGCTGCTTGTTTGCGTTTTAGCTGGCATAGAAACTCACTCATACATTATATAGCATATTTCAATTCGTGGTAGAATTTTATTTGAAGTTAGCCTTTGTGATCTGTCATAATGACATCGAGAATTTCAAATGCAATAAAACAAACACTTATTTCATGTAATTGAAAAATTGGACAAGAGTTTTTAGTTAGATACTGTATTTCCGGTGCAACATATGGTTTTGCTTGAGTCTATACAGCATAGTTTCTGTGAGAGGGGAATGTGATTCATTAGTTAGCGCCGTTTTTATTCCATCTGTCTCTAATTGCACAGTTTGTTGAGAAATATATTACACAGACTGCAGAAGCCTCCGTATAATCAGGGATACAATAAAATGACTTGTTTTTCTTGCATCTGCAGTATAATGGCTGTTTGGGGGGGGGGGCGTGTTGTTAACCGCAGGGAGCGAGTTACTATCGCCTCGACGTGAAAATGTTAAAACATTTTTCGTGTGAAAGGCATATGCAACACTTTTTAATGTCTTTTCTTTTTGTAAAGTAAAATCAGGGGGTGCCAGTTATACACGAGGGCGAGTTATTTTCGAGTAAATATGGTAAGCGTTTCGCCGATAAGCTGACATCCTTCTGCTGCTT
The DNA here is from genome assembly GCF_054136105.1 of Typopeltis vanoorti. NCBI lineage: Eukaryota > Metazoa > Arthropoda > Arachnida > Uropygi > Thelyphonidae > Typopeltis > Typopeltis vanoorti. Next base: position 3,964,857 of record NC_143569.1, read on the forward strand.
ACCTTGTTCAGCTAATTTCGATAGTCGGTTACAATGCATAAATATTTTTCTCACTACTGTTTTTTTTTTTTTCAAACCAACATAATGAAAATCAATTTAATAATACAATAATCAATATTACACTGAATAACATTATAAATTTATATATAAATAAATATTATAAATGAAATAAATAATTATTTATAAAATTATAAATAATTATTTATAAAATTATAAATAATTATTTATAAAATTTTATAAATAAATAAATTAATTAAGTTAGATTAATTTTCTATTAATTTTTCCCCTATTAAAAACTGCTCGACACGTCAGCAACTCGATTTGTAAATTTTTGGCACTCGCACATAAAAAGGTTCGCCACCACTGGCCTACTACACTCATCCTGGAGTACCGTACACTTCTAACTTGGTTTTTACCTTTCGAACCTCTGACGATAACTGCACGGCAGAAAGATCATTTCAGACAATGAACAGCAGCGCACGGTTTGAGGTTTTTTCTTGCAACTGACCGACATTTTCGATCCGGTGGATAACCTACAACCAATTCCATTGTGCAACATAATACACAAACATGTAGAGCAAATATGTTTTAGGTATATTTGACTCATACACTTTTCGATTACACGAACTTCATGGATTATATATCAAGAAACAGTTGTAATTTAAAGAAAACAAAATGAATATCAGTCTATACAAAAAATCATTCGTGTACCTTGCGTGGGTGGGCTAAGAGTTTGATAATCTGGAAACAGCTGTTCTCAAATATGTAATTTTCAGGGAAGTAATCTCTGAATGGACGATTCGATCTAAAAACATTTCAAACATCTACAGTAGGATTCGTACACACAGCCTGTTGATTGAAGAGCAAAGACGTTATCCAATCTGCTAACAAGGCTACCATTAGTCAGTGGTGTAGAACAGATCCATACTGTCTCTATCTTTTAAATCAAGCGAAATCTCTGCCATCTTTCTTCTCTCAAGCCTGTCTTTTTGTATCTCGCTCATATGTGAATGAGGTGTAGAGATTTAGTTTCAATTCATTTCCATATCCTATTTATTCACATATTTTTGAATAAAAATTCCTAGTTATAGACAGCAACAATGTCATGTTCATTCCAAGACATTTAGCCAAAGTAAAAAGTATAAACATCAACCGATGGATAATTAGGTAGTTCATTAAATTAGAAAAATAACTGAAACAACTAAATTCCAGTTTCGAACGTTAGCTGAGAAATGATTAAAGGTACGATCGATTTTTCAGTACTAAAGACTGGAGACTTTTAGAAACCGATAGCCAATGCACGTTACTGTTGAGATGAGAACTCGGACAGCTTTTCTATTACTTTGGGCAGCAAGGTGATTCTTTCATTGAACATTTCTCGTTGATAACCATTTCTAATTAGTGAAAATTCTGTAAAAATTCTAGTAAGAGTAAATTAAATTGGATACAATGCACAAAATAATCTAATTATTCTTATTACTAAAAGATTTATAGGCATGTTGCGTTAGCTGGTAATTTATCTAAGAACTGAAGAACATCAAAAACATTTTTAATATTACCGATTAAGAATACATCATTCCGAAATGCTAAGAAATTCGTAACGTTGCTCAAAATTTAATTTATATGTAAATTATTAATACTACTGATCTGCCTAAATTATTTTGCACACGTCACAAAGTACATTAAGGTAGAGATAACAATGGAATTACTTTTTGCAGCGTTACAACCTTTTGTTATCATCAGAGTGAAAGAAATTAACTGATAAAGCTGTACAAATAAGTACTGAATATCTTTTTACGGAATGGTGTATTTACTTTTAAGGAAATCACGTTGCATGCTAATTAAAAATATGAAAAGCAAACAAGACCCACATAAAACATCATTCTGAAGTACTCAAGTTATCACTGGAGATTTCTTCTGTGAGAAATAACTTTTTTCTTATTTTTAATTCCTGAACTACATTCATTTTTTATTCTGTTTGTTCGCAAGGAAATAAAATAGGGAAATATAATCCCTAGGCTCTCTATTCAAGAAGAGCTCATAAAAGAATAATTTTTACATGGTCTCACGAAAAATGGAAACTTTTTGTTCATCATAACGAGGAACTGAATAACATCGTTGTTATTGCTTATCTTTTTTACATACACAAGTACCTACATACCCATGAGAGAAGAGCGATACATAAAGTATGTATATTTTAAATTGTAACATATAAACTAAGCAACGTTCTGTATTCTGTTTTTAATTGCATGTCATATTTAAATATAGATACTTCATAATTTTAGTTTTCATATTCATTTCTTTTCCATTTTGAAAGTTCTCGTAGCCGTGCATCTTAATGAATTAGCCATTTAGTACTTACATGTACAATATTGTGCAGACATGCTCGAGCGATATTCATATGTGAAAATAAAAATGAAACGGTTCTGTTAAATTTATCTTAGCTGCTTCTGATATTTTCATTTCATTTTAATTATTGGTATTCAGCTGTGATGAGGAAGGAATAAACCAGGTAAGCTACACTGAAAATGTAGCATCACAAAAGCATCAACTATACAACATTTAATTCCTATTGAAAAGTTAGAATCTACGATGATGAGGTGGATTCTCCCACCCATAAACGTATCTACATCACCGTATTGCGACGTGCTTTTCGACAGTGACAGGCATGTTTTTATATCACACTCGCAAATTTTCGCTGTGTTTCATTGTGTACTCGCTGGACATGCCAAGGTCTAAATTTAGATGTTGACGTGTCACTTTCTTTGCAATCACCGAACATTCATATACTTTGTGCAAGAAATAAATTCAAAAATTAGAACTATAATTAAATTATATATCTCATATTAATGAGAATGTAAAAAATGTAACAGGCCTGTCGTCACTAAAAGAAATACTACAAGAAGGTTAGCTCTTCATTCGTTCTGTTTTTTTTTATTTTTTTATCTAATAGATTTTGTTATAATTATTTTAAACTTTTTATACTTTTATAAAGTAGTGTTGGTTCTGAACCCCTTAGACTTAAGGGGTTCAGAACCTTCTTTTCCCTCTATTTTTACTTCGCTACTTATTTATTTTTGTGATAAATTTAAAATCAGGAATATGCTTTTCAGCATCTAAAATATAAAAATTTCTTTGTTTTACTACTGCTGTAGCAAACTTTCGACGGTTTATATACATCAGCTACTATTTGTTGAGAATTTCAGCGAAAGTCAAAATATTTATAAAAAACTAGGTAAGAACTGAAATATTCATACAATTGTAAAACGTTGTTCCATTTAATACTCGAAACATGTTTTCGTAAGTTGAAGTAGATTTTTTTTTTGAAAAAAAAACATTAGAGGAAAATAATTCGTTTTCTGTTTGAATAATAAATAACTGAGGAAAAAATTAGGATAAATATAAACATATTGCTGCAGAATATATTACTTCCTTCTCTTTGGCATTCAGTATTAGCTTTTCCAGAAAAGCATGCTGCATTTTTTTTTTCTTTTAATCACTTATATTTTTACCTTGATAAAATGCGATTCTCAAAGCATCGCGGATTATCACAAATGCTTTTCGTCTGTGTGACCGTATGCTTTTTTATTTCGCGCCTCATCCAGATTTTTCTAATCCATTCAATTTTTCATCATTCACAATCTTCGACCTCTTTCTTTTAACACTTTTGGATGTAATTTTCTACTCAGGTTATCATAAGTCTGAGGATTGTGGCCTCACCTGACAGCAAAGTGACTGGTACTTATAGCAAAAAAAACACGAAATCGGTGTGTATTTATTTTAAATCCTTACAAACTTTAAATGTACGATTCTTTAATTTTCTGTACATAAATTCCACCGCTTTTGGAACCAAAAATAGTGTGTCAGGCGTGAGGCTTAAAAGCTGCCTTATTTTACAAGCGATTAGAAACTGTGACTTCCAATAGAAGTCGGTCTGAATATCTTCCTCCACCAACAATCCTCCGTATACACTTTTGATCGACTTAGATAAAAATGTTTACTTTGGGATTCACAATTGCTTGACAATTGTGGTGAGCTTCTGAAAAAAAAAAAAAAAGATCGAGGACTATGTTGTCAATGCGACCTTAATGCTACTATGAGGTGTGTGTGCCTTGTTTTACAGTTATAGGATGTTATTTTTTAAAATGAGAACCCTCACCCCCTCCAGAAAAATGAATGACTATTAGTATACCGTACCTGTATAGTACGGTAATGCAATTATGGTAAGTTGAATAAGCATCCGATAATCTGGAAAATTTCTCTAATAACAGAGAATGCCGAAGTGGCTTGAACCTTATTCAAGCTATTTCAAGTCTTAAGCAGAGTAATCGATGAAAATCATTAAAGTGATTTCAGATATCCATGCTGCGAAAAAGGTGAATAAGATGAAAGGAAACATTCTTGAAATATTAGTTTAGAAATGCTATGCTGTTGCTGAAGCCATACGGAACATGACATTTGATTTTTTTTTACATAATTTCAATTCTGCATTCCTTCATTGAATTTATAAAAAAAAAACGAATGTCACATACAATATGGTTTCTAAATTATGAAACAGAAATCCCTTTATTCGTTTATTGTGGAGCACTAATTTTGTTAGTAGAAGAAATAACATATTTTGACTGAACTTTTCCTTAATGCCAAGTCATCTAATATTTGCAATAAAATAAATAAATAAAAATATATCAATTCCTGAAACTCATTGGACGCAATCTGTGACATAAGAACTCATTAGATGACTAAATAGGAATATTTTAACTGGTTGCTCTTGGTATTACGTCATAGAGAGATGTCTACAATACAATATATGATAATTCGGAGCATTCTCCGTTATTAATTAGTATGCTGGATATGTACATCAATCTGTTGTGTTAATAATTAAGGCAGTACTTATGAATCCTGGAAAAAATAATTATGAATGAACCATCGTTAAAAATATATTGCAATCATTTTCTCGACCTTCAGATTTGGAGCACACCGGATGGTGAGCTTATAACTATTCTTCAGTTTTCATTTTCAATAAACTTTTGTTTTTTGATTTCTATAATTAAATATTTTCTTCTATAAGCAAAGTCTTTCTTAATTTGTGATATTCTTTACCCAACCCTATTCTATAAAATGTTTAATTTTCTTCACTGAAAATGTTTTTTCTTATTCGTATATATTATCGGCAATATCATTTCACATGACTAAACCATAGTTATATTTAACATTAATTATACAGTATGTGAGTAAGAACAAATCTACACTCCCTCTGGAGATGATTAAGTCAGCATCGATAACCTCAGTTCATTTTTCCTATGTTAAAGAAATTTTGCTCACATTCCGGAGAACTAGCGCTACAAACGTGGCGTTGCTATGCAACGAGGAAACCTAATTGCCCGATATATTCTTTATTGGAGATGATACGGAGATGAGTGCTCGATATTTAAGAATCCAAAATCCAGGCTTCACTGTTCAGAAATCCATTATTCTTTCAAAAAATAAAATAATAAAGCTTTTACCATCTATTAGGAAGACTGTAGCAAAGGAAGAATTTTTCGTGCAGAATGCTTTTTAATATTTCATTCTGACATAGGTATCCAATTGCAAAAGTTTTATGAAATATATTTACGATGATTGAAAGCCAGATTTTCGATTACTCGGTAATAATCTTTTATATCTTTTTTCTTTTGCATCATCCATTTTATCCTTTTCCTGAATTTTACTAATTTTATGTATTTAATCACGCTGATTGTGAACATTTTATGCTTTTGTACGTGCCATCCATCTTTTTAGAATATGCCATGAAAACGTACTGAAAGTTTCCATTTTATATGCATAATTTCAGAAAAGACAACCACTGTATTCATGAGAATTCTCCTGCTAAGAAAAAGTTTGTTCAAGGACACAAATGTGTTTCTTCTCTTCCTATGCCTGTAATAGATTCGGAAAAGAGTTTCTTACTGCCGCTTCACATTAAACTGAGACTGATGACATATTTCGTAAAGTGTCCTCAATAAGAACAATGACATATTTATTTATTTGAGGAATAAATTCCAAAGAATAAGTGAAAACAAAATAACAAAAGGCATTTTTCATGGTTCACATATATAGGCACTCGTGAAGGATGCTCATTTTGATGCCAAACGAAGTAGAAAATCAAACTCAAAGTTCAAGGTTCCATCAAAAGAAGAAGAAGAAGAAGCAAAGAAGACACGAATGAGACAGAAATTCAGTATGCTAACTAGAAGCCAATGCTAATGAAATTTAATCAATTCACATAATTTATTTAATTCACATTCCTTTATTTATCATTGTTAGTAAGAACCTAATTTAATCTTATTATGAATTACACTTTTAGTGATGCAAATAATACGTTTAGTATGATTTGCATTTGTTGTATGATAGGTGAAATCTGAAGTAACTAGAGAGGGAGAGAGAGAGGGAGAGAGAGAGAGAGAGAGAGAGAGAATATAAAAACCACTGTTCACGCCTGAAAAGCGAATACTTATTCACAACAAATCATCTCTGACTTACTCCAAAAGTCACAAAAATACATTGTTCTTGTTCTCTAAAGAAGGTAATTAAAGTTTGTTTATGCTGCCCTGATTTAATTTCATTTTGTTTGCACCGAATCTCCATCTCTCTCTCTCTCAGAAAACTGAATAGATACGACAGCCCACAGTGCCTCTGTGCAGTTAATTTACAATTAAGTTTGTAATCAAATTCCAAATTTTCTACCCTTTGTCGTATACGAAATCAGTTCATATTAATGTATTATTAAAACACTAACTAGCATTAAGTGTCCATTTTTGTTTCCAAAATAGAGACCGGGTACTATCTGAAATAACTTTCAGATTATATGTTAAATTAATATATTTCAATTTGCAATATAGTCGCGCATGATCAAACCGATGCAATAAAAACTTTAATTGGCAATGTCCGGAATTATATTTTAATATGTTGCTTTTAAATGAGTATACAAACCATTAGCAGGAATTCAGAGAAATGAAAAAAAAAAAATTAAGTATACCCAGTTAAATACAAATGCTTAGCGAGATCATTATATTGTCTTAGTAATTCAACAATCTAGAGTAGAAAACAACGTTTATTGAATTCGAGACAATTTTTTACTGATTGTTATTTGCATTTTGTTTTATATTATTTTTATTTATTTTGTATGAAGTGCACATATCTTGTTTTGCAATTCAAATAACTGAACGCATAACAAATGCTTGCCTAAAAAGGTAAGCGATAATTTCCTGAAGAGAGTCACCTCATTTGTCGTCATTTTTAAGCAGCAGAATATTTCGCCAGACATTCAGAATGCGCTTCAATGGTTGGATAGAAATTTTTGCTAACACCTCTTCTTAGACCGAATGATGTATGCTTAATAAGGCGCTAAAGGTGACATTTTCCCGCATCATTAAGTTCTTCTGGCAAAAAGCCAAGTATCTAAGCTATTATAATCACGAGCCTGTTTTTGACAAAGGAAGGGCGACGCATTTTTAGTTCATGTATTCACTTTAAATACAGTCTTGCCATTGCCTACTTGAGCATTCTTTCTATCACTACAAAGACAACATAGGCCGAGAATTTTTGAATTTTTTGCAAGCACTATTTCTTTCATACATTGCTGAAAAAACTTCCTATATCCCTTAAGCTATCTTCTTAAGCTATACAATTTAGTGTTTCTGGATGAATTTGGGACTTAGTCAGTAAAGACTTTACATATCGAGCTTTAGAAAGGGCTGAATCCTGAATTCCATGGAGAAGCGAAACAGTTTAAGCTTCTCTGTGGCACTTGCTTTTTAAAAGCAAATGTTTAAATTTAAAAATTCTTACAACTACTTAAGCTCTCTAAATTTTTCGAATTTTTTTTTCAATAAGTGATTTATACACGATTGAACAGATGAAACGATTTCAAAAGTATTATGCTTACACATGACTGATATTATTAAAATACGTATGATTTCAGAGCATGAAATATTTATTATGGAAGATAATACAACTTGAAAGAGTTGTTATAATAACTGATCCTTGGGGCCAAATAAAAGAGTACTAAAGCAACTGCTCTTCTAGCATTTACTGGCGACTAATATTTTTTCAAGCAATTCACGAAAGCACTTTTTTTTAAATGTATATAAGATGTGCAGTGAATGCATTTCCTTTTATTGATATATTTCACTTGGAAAGTCTTCAGAGTTCACCATTTCGTTTCACCATATCATTACGGTATGCATGACACTGTTTAGAAATCGGCATCCACTGCAAGTCAGTAAAGCAGATTTATTTGCGGCAAGTAAAGATTAAGAATCAATAAAGAAGTTTATTATTATTTTGTTAATTTTACCTTTTTAATTTAAAATTGTAATAAAAATATTATATAAAAATAAAATTTTAAACCTACGTGAATTTAAAATAATAAACTTTATTTAAAAAAATAGCTTTATTATTATTATTATTATGTGTTTTGAGAATTTCCAAAAAATTCAAAAAGAAGGAATTGTACACTGGCAAAAAGCTATCGGATTATGTAGTGGTTTAGAGTTAATGGCCGAAATAAAAGCTAAGCTTCTCATGTACGAGAATATTGCAACTACTGTGGTAAAATACCTTAAGAGATTGCTTTCATATAAAGAGCCAATAGGCTTCATTTCGGCGATGTAACATTATTTAAATTAAGAGGATATTAAATCCCACATTGTTTCAAAACCGAATAAGAAACTCAAAGATAGGAATCTAAGAGTTTCATGCCGAATATAGTAAACTACAAAAGTATCGGCGGATACCAGCGTAAGCCAAAGCACGTAAGTAATTTAATGGGTGCACCTGTTTGACATCTCGTATAGCAGAGTATATAAGTTCTTTTCGCTATACCCTCAGTATTAATTTGGTCTACCTACTCGCTAATGAGACCTCAATAAAGGTCGAAACCGGCCTGAGTAATGACCTTCCACCATAATGTATAACATCATACATCTCCTAGGAGATGGGTTTTACATTATGGGAAATACTAAGAATAACGATCAGACTTTACCCACCTTTGCTACGAGTTGCCCTAGTTTCTACTACGTGCTTTGGCTTACTCTAATATCCGCCGATACTTTTGTAGTTTAGTATATTCAGCATGAAACTCTTTGATTCCGATCTTTGAGTTTCTTATTCGGTTTTGAAACAATCTGGGATTTAATATCCCCTTAATTTAAATAGCCTTGAGAGACTTTTCAAAGATACACATCAGTTTTCAAAGACACACATCATTGTTTTTCCCGTATCACGGAGCGAAATATTAATCACGTTACCTGGAAATATTTGTATTTAAAACATCTACATTCTCATCGGCACTGATATATGGGGTACATTGTCTCCTTTTAATGTCTGTCTGTCTGTCTTAAGAACTCTGTTTCATAGTAAATAGTAGATAAATGCTTCAATTATCGCAAAACAGCAAAAGCATTTACATTGAATGGCGGCAGTCATGAATGAATTTCTAACTAGACCCGATCAAGACTCTGAATCACCTGCAGCAACTGTTCATACTTGTTAACACTTTATTATTCAGAGTCTGTTGAATATTCTAGTAAGACGATTAAATTTATTGAAACAAGTCCGGATTTGAGACTCCAGCACGGAAGCTTTTCGAATTTTTTTCCGAAGCCATCAGACAGAATTAACTAACTTTTTATTTTTTTATTCTTTTTGAAGATGGCTTGGTATTTTCAATTATACTAACGAACCATATTACCGAACCGGTTAAATTACTGTACACATTGGTAAAGTACAAAATCACGCATTATTATTATCAGGATGAAAATCACAACAAAAAAAATATGACAAATGATTTTGGAGGATACTGAATGATGCTGAGAAAAAAAAAAAAGGGGAAGAAGGCATTCGAAATGAAAAATCTAACGCGAAAAGAAAAAGTTTTACTGAGCTGATGGAAAACCTACTAAAAGTTTAATTGACAACCGGATGTACTCTATCCTTAAAGATATATTTTTAGATTTCAAGTACAAAAAAAAAAAAAAAAAAATCGCCACGTGATCTTACGTATGGAAAACTATTATTAAGAAATACGGAATTCGATCAGGCTGGAATATGACAAGTACGTTAATCATGAATGTTTCAAATTAATACTGTCAATGACAGCATCTAGAAAGAAAAGAAAATTAAAATATTTTTACCCATTTTGAATGAACGTTTAACATGCATTTAAATTCAGAAGAAGATTCAACAAAAATGTATCGCAATAATAAATACTTGGTATCAGTTTTCATGAAAACATGTAACTAAGATCATTTTTTAATCCAACGCATTTTCATTGAAGGCAGGAATGTTTCCAGCCCTCCACCACCAACAACACAATCACTTTCTTCGCGCAGTTGTTAAAGTGGAGAGACCCGTATTAGAATCTTTATAAAGGCATTTTTTTTCAATGAATTTGAGATCTTATATTGGTTCTTTCTTTAGAGAAAAAAAAACGTGCATTGTGAACAATTAAAGTAATTAACAAATAAGAAACTCTGGCCTTATGAGCTCAGTCGAGGCTGTGAGATTGATTTTATATGAAACTTCGCAAGCCTAGTACAAAAAGGAACTATGCATATCTCAAAATGTTTTTTTTTCATTTTCATATAAATATATTGATTCGCTAAGTTCTATGTATATACTATGCATATGAGTTATACTCATTATACTGTACATGACCTTCTTGGAAATACCACCTAATAGCGTGTGTAGCCATCGTCGTGAATTTTCGAAATAGTGGTCTAGCGAGATATCGAAACAAAAAAATTGTCACAGGTTCATCAGATTTTGTCTGCGGCGGTCCTTTTCACAAAAGTCTTATTCTGTCACATCATTGATGTTCAGTAGGTTTCATCTGATGATGACTTAATGCATTAGTCTCTAATGCATTAAGAAAAAGTCACTGTGATGTTCCTAATGGCCATTTCCGAACAACACATTTTTGTGCCATTGTGCGTTTTTCTGGGTTTTTTTATTTTCAAAATATCATTCTAATTAGATTTAGTTAAGATTTTTAACGTAAAATTATAAATATTCATTAAGATACTGTGATATAAATGAATTACATTTGGAACTTTGCAAACCTATCTGACATTTAGTATAGTCGGTTACGGTAAAATAATCCGGTAACTCTCCTCTGTGTAATCAAACAATATACTTTTTAAATCACTCAGACCGCTATCAGCCTTCCTCGATCATGTATGCCACAGTTCGATTCGAATCAGTGGGCTATTTGGATAGCGGAAGTGGTAATCACTAGGCCAATCAGGGCAGCAATTTATTGTCGAAAGTTAGATTTAAGTCTGTCAATGTACAGTTTAAAGGAAACGTTTTTGATTTTTTTTAAACAGTTTAGTTTAGATTTATTAATTAAAAAAAAGAAATAAAACAAAAGCCTGTACGTATTGTAAGGCTGTTATAATATGGGCAATAAGGTTAGTTTTAATAGCCTCCTATATTCTAAACTTTGGATTGTAAATATAACTGCAGTATTCTTTTGCATATGCTTTTTATTCTTCATTTCGTTTTATTATTGTCACTCAGTAAATATTAAATGGTTTCTCAAGCAGAAATGCTAGCGTATGATATTTGCTTTGGATGAAAAGTATTTAAAAATTAAGATAATTATTGCTGATTAGAAATAATATTCGATTGGCGCATTCTTTTGCAGTGCATTTCTATTCCTTTATTGTTTCATTTTTATAAAAACGCTAAATATTTATTTCATTTATCGTATTTATACTTCTTTTAAGTTTTATTACAACCAGACTGAGCTAGATTATCGATCAGAATTTAATTTGGCATTTAGCAAAGTACCTAGTTTCCCCTTATTAAATAAGATGTTTCAAAAGAGCATTCTTACAGGTAATGGCACAGGAAAGAAAAATACGAATAATAATACTACTTTCACTTCTATCTTTTTTAAGTTGCCGACATGCATATGACTCGAAAAAGAAAATACAGAATGAAATAATCCACATCCTTAGAAATGAATTTATCGACACACTTCAAGGATTCCAGTTTAAAAGTAAGACAAGGGTATTTTTTCTCCGGTTCTTTACAATGGAATGTTCTTAGAAATTATATAGTTTTTTTATCAAGTGTTTCGAAAGAAATATTTTATTGAATTAAATTGCAATGATGATATAGACATACACTCGAAGTTAATATCTTAGACATATATTTATCATACATTAGATTTTTGATACTTGAGAATCACGCTCACTCTACATGTGTCCGTTTTTTCGCAGTCGGATAATTTGCTTAACTGCAAACTCCATCAGATCATGACATGCTACAAAGACATCCATAGCAGGCTGCTTCTTAACCACTCTTCTCGTATTTATCTGGAAATTTCCAAGAGCGACCAATTTACAACCGTTTTTATGTGCTGATAGTTTATTGTTTGATGATTAAGGAAATTAGGAGCGCCACTTTGTCTCTTTGGAATGTGACCAAGTAAGCGACGGCTTACACCGATGAAGCGTCTAGTTGCATGAAAACGAAATAAACAAGCTTTGAGTAGTGTTACTTGAAAATTTCACCTTCGTGATTTTTAAAAACGAGTGAGGAGAAAATGTTAGTGCCGTGTGGAATAATGAAGCAAATAGAGGACCGTCCACAATAATCTTTCGAGATTTGATAAGGAAATCGAACAACTGGAAGAAAAACAATAAATTACTAAAAGAAGTTTGCACTTAAATATTCGGAAGAATTTGCACGCGCACTAAAATATTCTCTGGTACTTAAATTATTGCGAAAATTTAAGTACTGAAAAGTACTTAAAATCTTCAGAATTATTGTTTTGTTAAGCGAAGAATGTAAGCGAAGCAGGATTAACTAGATTTTCAGTTAGCCATAATTAGTCTTACTTGCACAGGTTAAGCGGAAGTTTTCTGTTCCGTTTGTTTTGTTTTGGAACTCATTTCCATTGGAAAGCAGTAATAACAGTAAGAAATGAAAATTCTGTTAGTTTTAGTCCTTTGCAAATAAACAAAAATAAATCCTTGGAAGTGCATTTGACATTTCAACAGTAAAAGCAAAGCATTTTATTTTATATATGATATTATAGGTTTGGCTCCACTTTAGCAATAATAACTGAGCGCATCTAGCTATCATCACAACGGATTTCATATCAGGCTATTTTTTCGTTCTCCGATGACTTCCTAGTTCACTCGTTAGGACCATATTTGCCCTTCGGTTGGGAAAAATAGCTTTCAGCTGGAGATTAGTTAGTTACAGAAAGTGTCAGAATTTCTTTCCATCCAGCAAAATAGGAAAACCGGCCAGAGAACATGTCCAATTGACAACTGCATTATATCCACTGGTATCTCAGCTAGCTGTAATTCCAATAAAACCAAATGTTTCTTTCAGATCATATTTCCTAAATTTCCAAGAGTAACTACACTTTGGAATAAGGATTTTTTAAAATAATTTTTATTTATTCCCCAATACTAAATTTATGTCAGATACTAAATTTATGTAGATAACTTTAGTATAAAATTATCTATATATATATATCGAATAACTAAGGAAGGGACAACACCAGCCATAAAATGATTTGCTCACTTTCAAATTAGTAATAATCAGCATCTCTTATATAATTATAGATAGAAGGCCAAAAACTGTGCAAAAATAATAGAAAATAATATAGGTATCAATACTAGTGACAGGGATCTTTCAAAATCATTTTATTAATGTTCAAATTAGTTCTATGTATCTATCTATTCTACTCGTCCGTCCTAGGACGGGTTGAGTCCCCTCCTAATGAGAGGTTACTGGCGTATTGAGGCTGCCGGTTCGCCACTCTTCTGCTGCATCCCCTGAGGGCGATATTCGTGATTGTATCCGTGTGTGTTCACGGGGCCGGTTTGTCTGCTTGCGGGATGAAAAACCCCAGGATAAACTGGTGGAAAAAACCCCGCTGTCCACGCCCACGACCGGCTAACTTGGCTCTGGCTGAGGAAGATCCTTAAGCTCCTCACGTCGTCGACGAGAATGGAACCTAGGACACTCCTTCCCGAGGCATATGGTAGCGAAGCGCAAAGCCACTAGGCTAAACGCGCGGACTCAAGTTAGTTAGCAATGGTAATATGGGCGCTGCCTTCTGAGGGTAACGATCAAGTTATCATTAGTAATCGATTAATTGTGATCAAGACTTCAACGACTTAATTAATTGATGACGACTGATGATGAAAGAAATCGAGATATATGAATGCATTAAAAACAAGCGAATGCCTTGTTGTAATCTTACAGAGCGTTTTTCTAATTCGAATTGAGACAAAACTTTAAGCATAATTTAATTTGTTGCATTATCTGGGTCACTTCCCCTTTTGAATTGGGAAAGTGAGTTTTTGAGAGGACGAATCCTGCAACCTTCTTCGACTAGCTTACGTTTACGCAATAAACCTTTCTGAATGTTTCTCACTTTCCACCTTTGATTTGATTTTCACGTAATAATTATTTTCTAATTAACTACAATTGGATTGAAGCAATAAATCAAATGTTCTCTTATTCTGCTTTATAACATACTGTAAGGAAAAGGAAAACCGGTGTCCTCTGTTTTAGTTCATTTTCATATTTAATTGTAATTTTACTATACTTCAGATATAACAGACTTTGGATCTAATAACACTCGAAGTATCCTATGCGATCCCCAAAGGTTGGCTATATCCTTGTAAATGCGAAATCGATGAAGACAGAAAAACTGTTTAAATGTGTGGTTGAAGTGCCAGCTTTATTTAATTATGTAATTATATACGCTGTTTTATTTTCATAAGAGTGAAGTACTTAGGATTGCTGCGTTAATTACACTTATGAAAAGATGGATTTGATTTCGCTCTCCCCCCTCGTAAAAAAGATTCGAAACAGAACAAATTTAGAAAACCGAGTTATGCCGTTTACTCTGATCTTGATTGCAGCACGGATGACTGACACGAGCTCTCATTAAACGTAACAGTATTATTAGAAGAACAATTGTCCGTACTGGAATTCACGTATGAATAATTAATTAGTGGTTTCGTTTGTGCAATAAGAGCCACTTTATAAGATTTTGCTCGGAAGTTGCTTGAAATGAATTGCTTGTGACTCAAAACACAAGAAGAGGTAGATGAAAAGTCAGCGATATTTTAAGTACTCATTACAAAACAACTTTTTTTTGGAAGTAATTAATTCTTGCACCATATTATAAATGACTTTAATTTGAGCTATAATGGAATAAATAATTCATGTCTTTAGTTATTTCACGCATGATAATAAAAGAGAAGCCTAATTTGCTATTTCAGCACCAATGTAATAATAGGTTCATTACGGGTTCTTTTTCAGGTGGGTTTTGTGCTCTCCTGAAATTCGATGTGGTTTTGCCTACTATTAATATTTTCCAGCTGGAGGCTTACACATAGTTAGATAATAATGTTCGAGCAAAACTTAATAATAATTTCTCTCAGGAACAATGACTCTATTGCAGCATTGTAATAGTACAGCGGGGTCTTTCGTGAACGATACCAGTAATAGAAAATCTTTCTGCACTTAGCAACTTAAGTGCGGCACCATTCTGGAATGAGTAATCATTTGGGTCCATTATTAAATTTCTGCTTGGATGCCTTTTTCAAATTACCCAACGAAATGGAAAACACATGGACAGTAATTAAATTATTCGCTCTTAAAACTCGGCAATGTTAGCCTACTAAAATGCACCGTAAAACGCAGCTTTAGCATCTGTATAAAGGTAATACCTTTTAGCATTTTATGATAGGTTTGTACATTAGTTTTCATCTGGTCTCCGGAAATATCGCTGAATTAGGGAAAACTGTAAGTTGCTCTTTGCATTATGATACTCTAGTAGCTAATTGAATTGAGCGAAATTTGTACTGCAACGACGCACAATTTCTCTTTAATAGATAATTTTACTTAGATATGTATTCCCAGCGAGTCCGTTTAATTTCGAAAATTGACGTTCATTAAAGGCTTTGAATGCAATTTCTTGAAGAAAGTGCTGCATCCGTTCTAAAAAAAACACGTCTAAGTGGTTCTGAAAGCGTTTTTATAGAGTTGTTTAATGTCGTAGCTCCGCATTATCTACAGTAGCTTTCTTCACACTTAATTCGATGGCATATTGATGTTGTTAGGTAAGTTTAGTTTCTCACAGTATTCCCATTATACAGTAGAACATGTTAAGAAAGAAAACACTTTAATTAATAGCATTATTTGTAAAAAATATAATTGTATAAAGAATAGTATTATTATTGTTTTCGAGATTATAATTTATCTAGAAAAATGTATCTTGTCAATCTAAACTTTCCATTTTGGATTATTCAAACTGATTAGATTAAACTCATTTTTGTAATCTGATTTCCCTTACAGTTTTTAAATAACATATAAAATATTCTTGAAGTAATTCCAATATCGATAAGATTCAAATATTAAAGAGATCGGGATGATTCCCACAACAACTTTCATCGGATATTTCAAACTCAATCGAAGTCTAATTTACAATGTGGCATCGTTAAATATATATTTCGTAATATCCGTGATGCAGTAATGGTTTAACTGCTTCTCTGAACCATTCGCTAATGTGGGGGGGGGATCCTTTTCTGATTTCAATATATAGCACGTATGTGGCATTCTGTGATTCCATATACAAACACAAACTAGGATGCGAGCATGTTGACACTAATATTCATCCTTTGCATTTGTTCTGGATCAATATTTTCACCCATGACTTGAAGCAAAACTTTCTTGATCATAGACAACAGACAGTCAATAATGTCAACCATGAACTTGCTGGAACTAAACATCGACTTCCACGTTAAAGAGTAGAGGACTCAAAAATAATTAGAGTAGGTATTTTTTATAGTCGCTTACAACATGTTAATGAATTCTCGAATACATCGAATCCATAAATTTCATTATTTGTTGAATAATTAGATATGCATTCGCTGAGAAATGCTAGCTAAGCTAGCAACTCCTTCAGAAATATCCTATGCTCTCTGTTCTGGCAGAATTTATGTGCCTGATTAATCACGAGTACTAACTCTTGGTATGAAAATCATAGCTGTGAAGGGAAAGAGGCGGAGTAATATTTAACATACCAATATGTGGAAATCAACCACGTAAGGAGAAAAAATTATCGGAAATTTGAGAGATATTATATTCGATAAAGAGCCAAGAGGCTATTTTTCCGGCGACATAAATTAAGTTAAGGGATTTACTATCCAGTAAATCCCGTATTATTTTACAGCCGGGTACGAAACTCGGAGATCGAAATCACAGAGTTTCATGCCGAATTATTTTACAGCCGGGTACGAAACTCGGAGATCGAAATCGAAGAGTTTCATGCCTAGTTTCGTACCCGGCTGTAAAATAATTCGGCATGAAACTCTTCGATTTCGATCTCCGAGTTTCGTACTCGGCTGTAAAATAATACGGGATTTACTATCCCCCTTAACTTAAGATATTATATTGACAACCATTATTATAAACTAACAAAGGAAGAAAGAGACTCGACATATCACATTTTAAAGTAATATTTGGGCAGTAAAAAAAAAAAAAAACAAGTTCAAGGAGCGAAATAAACAGGCACATTTACTGTTATACAGTGGAGTATGGAAACTACGAGAAAGACAGCGAATTAACAGTCGCAAATGAGTAGTCACATTTAATACATCAGAAACGCAAATTACAATTAGTATATCTCTATGCTAAAATTGTTCATTCCAGAACAGAATTGAGTTTTGCGATTATACTATAGTACGAGTTCTCTATGCCATATTTCACCAAAATCCATTAAGCTATTTGAGAAATGAACAAGAAGAGAAAGATAGACAAGGTGTACCCAGGAGGGATCCTCTGTTATCGATTTCACTAGCAAAGAAACCTGATAACCAAAGAGCTAATTCTTCCCAAAAGCTCATTCACTATAACATACTCATTTAGTTAATAGCACTTTAATTGAGTTTCTGACAAACTGACATCATTTCCGTGTCATTAGCCATTATTATTTGTAAGCTGCAGTGCAGCAGGGATTAATTAACTTCCAGAAATTAATTAGGTCAGTTTGGTCGCGATAAGTTGAAGAACTGCAAGTTTTAAGAATCAATAAAGATGGTTATAGTAATAAAGCCTATATACAGAAACCCCAGAAAAATTAAATTTAATTACATTTAAAGTAAAATGTGCATGGTACTAACGAATTCTGATTATGGTTCTCATAGCATTAGTGTTCTGTGCATTAAATGGTGCAGTGATCGCTTGCTAAAAGTAAGCAGTCTCCTCGATTAGTCCTTATGAATATAGTTTTAGTATAATATCTGTTTTGCTATTTCGGAATTAGGTTTTCTTTTATCCCTTTATTTATTTTTTTTTTTTCAGAATTATTAATGTGTATTAGTCCACTCTCTGTCTTCAACAAATGCTTCCAGGTGCCCAAAAAATATGCAATCATTTCTTCTTCTTCTTCGATTGTTTGTTCCTCAAGCAAACCAATCAATAAATGAGAGAAACCAATCACAAAAAATATCCCGGATTATTACAAATGATTTTTAGATTTCAAAAGATTTATCACAAAAATAAAAACTAAAAAAAAAAAACTAAAAAACATCCTGAAAGGTAGAATTGAATATTTCACTATTAGGAGTAACAACTTTTACAAATGCCTTGGACACCTTGCGTGATTATTGATGTATCCATGAGACTACATAGTCACCTGAGTATGCATGTCGTCGAGCCAGTAATATCATGATATAGTTGCAGAAATCACGTTTTGTTTGTGCATTCATTATTCTAAATACAACTGTTATGCAGAGATAGTTTTCAATATAGTTTACTGTGAAGTCACTGTCTTGATCTTCCATTTGTTCTTCATATAAGCAATGTAGGATCTCTGCTACAGCGTGAACAGTTCAAAATCGAGTAGTTATTAAGGGAATAATAATAAAAAAAATCAGTTAACAACCAAGAAACGCCAAGCAACTATATCTAATAGGATTATATTGCTAAAAATTCCATTAAAAACAACTTCTTTTATTTTGTACATTCAAACTGTTCTATGGGAAAAACTATATATTATAGAAGGAGAGTATTTTGTGGTGAGTTCTGCTCACTACAGAAAGAAAATTAATGTGCAGAGTGGCTTCCACACATGTCTTCCGTCAACATATTGAGTCTCTTAGATTTAAGGTTGCCTATTAGTAGCTGATAATCGGCAGATTTTAATGACATTATTGGCTTGAACAGCGAACAAAATATTAAAGAGGGATGAAATTTCAATCTTGAAGTGTGAAGATGCTAGAGAGTGGGAAATATGGATGCCCGTCTGGGTATCGAATCACGCATTCATTCTGTTTACTATGCATTTAAAATATTATTTAAAATTAATTTTTCATAATTTTTATCATTTCAAAGCCGAATACAGAAACTATAAACGTTTCGTGCGAAAATTGAGCAGAGAGCTTTGCGAGAATGCACCGCTGCCACACTACGACTTGCCCTAGCCGAACCTTATAGAAAAGCATTTTGATAGGTTTCACTAGTTTGACAGATGTTTCAAACTCAAACTCACTGTTTCAAACCTATCAAAATGGACCAATAGAAGGAAATATACGGGCGCTTTTAGCATTCATGCTTTTCCTATAAGGTTCAGCTAGACTCAGGGTTTCTCAAACTTTTTCTGCGACGGAACACTTCACAAATCCTGAATTTTTCACGGAACACCTTGGTTATTTTGTAATGTATTAATTAATAATTAATTGGTAATTTAGCTGATTTTTATTACTAATTACTAATTGATAATGAATTAATAATTAAACATCTATTAAAGTTTAATTTAATTGATGT
Organism: Typopeltis vanoorti; assembly: GCF_054136105.1. Classification (NCBI taxonomy): domain Eukaryota; kingdom Metazoa; phylum Arthropoda; class Arachnida; order Uropygi; family Thelyphonidae; genus Typopeltis; species Typopeltis vanoorti. The sequence goes on from NC_143569.1 coordinate 3,984,705, forward strand.
TTTAATTAATTTAATTAAAGTGTCAATAAACCTCATTAAATTAATTTGTACTGATTCTCATTGACATATCCTATTCTGTTCACCAAATATATTTATAATATTATTATAGGTACTTACGAGTGAATGCAGACTTTTTCTCTCCTGTGTGCTGGTAGTTTTCCGCTCCTTTTGTACGTCCTAGAGATCTTTGTAGGCTTGAGGTGGATGACTCATATCTGTTCCGTAACAAACACCTTCAATGAGAGATTTCTTAATACCAAAATTAAACAGAGTGACTTGTCTCTTATTCATATTAGAATTTCAATCTGTATGCCTATTACTTTTAAAAAAATCACGGCACTCCGGTATCAGAATAAGCACTTACATACTGCAATATGAACTTGCGAAGAAAGTATTCAGTATTACTAGATCTGATAACATAACCGGATACAGAGACCACCTTGATCTTCAATTTCAGTGGAAAAATTTTCTTTTTACTTCCTTGCTGATTGGTCACTGACATTTGCAACACAGATGTTATTTCTTTCAGTTTTGAGAACTTTCGTTCAGTTTTGCAGGCAATTTTTATGATCGGTCATAAACGGCGGTATTCTCTTTCCCAATTGTTGAAAGATTTCGATGCGTGAAAATTAACGATAATTCATGAATATTTCCCTGTTTAAAAATATGCCGCTTGGTCACTGACATTTGCTACACAGATGTCATTTCCTTCAGTTTAATGAAGTTTAGGGAGTGAATCCGCTTGCAGGCAATTTTTATGACCCCTCATAAACAGCGGTATTCTCTTTCTCAAATATTGAAAGGTTTCAATGTATGAAAATTAACGATACACAGATGTTATTAGGCGTTCTGGGTCTGAGCTTTTCGACATATTCACGAATATTATTCTCCTCAGAATATTTCCACTCTAAAATATTTATTCATGAAAAATGCTTAGAAAACTAAAATGACAAATTCCAGAATTTCTCGCGGAACAACACCTAATCATCTTCCGCGGAACACAGTTTGAGAAACCCTGGACTAGAGCAACTCGTAGTATGGCGGCGGTGTATTCCCGCAAGTTCTCTGGTCAATTTTCGCACGAAACGTTTATAGTTTCTGCACGAAACTTTTATAATTTCTATATTCGAATTTTAAATGAAGTTGGATTTAATATCCACTTAATTTATATAATTTTGCTTCGCCGAAATAAAGCCTTTGGTTCTTTATTTTAGTAAATAATATATATATTTTTTAAATTATCACTTTTTTTTCAATGTTTTAGCATTTGAATAGCATCAAAAATATATGGGAATTGTGATCATTTTTAGTGTCATTTTACGCTTCAAGAGATGATTTAATGGGTTAACTGTTAGCTTTTTAGTGGTAGATCTATCCCATGTATTTCCACTTTTCTTAGGGAGTGAATGAGGATCGAATGAAGTAGATTTTATTCCTCAATTAATTTTTAGTTTAGCATGTAAATAAAAATAAAACAAGTATAAATAAGTATAAATATTTATAACAAACTATAATGGGAATAAATAAAATTAGTTAAGGAATAAACGAAAGTTATTGTAGTCATACTTTAAATGAAATGAACTATGGAAAAGGAGAGGACAAGTATGATAAAAGAAACAAGAGAGATATAAATGATTGAAGGTTCCTTGCAAGTGGAATAAGTTCTATGAAAGAAGTATTACTCTTCCCTTAAATATTTCAGCTCGCTCAAATGTAACGCTGAAATGTAAACTGTTATGTCTCTAAATGCTTCATTAAAGAAGATAAACGATTTGTAATTTATACTGATATCAGTACTAATAAAAATAACAAAAGCCAGTTATCGAAATAAATAAGAAGTGGACCGTTTTTTGGGTTCGTCTACTTAATAATGAGCAGCATCTCTTTCGGCTCCTGAACTCTTAATGAGCTGAAGTTCCCCAAGTATTTCACGGGAATTAGCACTGACAGATGCAAATCTTATTGCATCTGTCAGTCAGATGCAATCTCTCCTTTATTTCTTCCGTGGCAGCGTCCCTGTTCCTTTGCAGATTATTGTAGTGTCATTTTGCGTCGATGTTTATGATACTTTGGCTTGTTTGTAAAATTACAGGAATATATAGCTTTCTCTATACAGTGTTGTAAGCAAACATCACGCCAGTTGAAAATTTCTGTAATACTCGTTCGACACATCTTACTACACCTATCATACCTATAATACTTGCTTCATTGCTATTTAAAGCAGAGAGAGAGAGAGAGAGAGAGAGAGGGGAGGCATAGTTGCCTGTATCTTCTTTGCACAGACCTAGAGAGGGTACGCGGTGCACTTTCTGACACAATGCTGGATTCCATGAATGAAGAGGGACTCCTGATTTTAAACTTTAATATTGTTATCAAAATTCAACAAGACCGCATAGATGCAAAAAAAATGCTGTGAAATTATTTTTGGCCAGTGAAGAGAAAGCTCGATTTTGATTAAGGAATTTGACCACCGCGTGCAATAAGAGCCCCATGGATATGAGATGACATAAAGCCCACAAGAGCCTTACGTTGAATAGTGCACCAATCTTCATTCAGGAAATAGATGTATTTTTCAGTTTGATGGAAACTAGCATTTGCGGTAACAGACAAACAGCACTTCCTCAATTAATCCATGTGCAACAAACGAATAAGTTGGCTTAGAAGACGAATAAGTGTTTATTTGTATATGTGCGATTTGTCGAACATTACTAGAACATTACATCATGGAAGAAAATATTTCCATGTTCGGCGCTCGTCTCTCACGCTTTTCTAAACAATATTTGACGAGTATCTTTACGTAATTCACACGATTAAATACTTTTTTGATATTTTTCGATATATTATTAACATTTCATCAATAAATTAATTATTTTTTAAGTGTAGGAAATTTCTACGTTAAGCTCTTTTTTGTTTGCTGGATTTAAATAGAAAGAAAGAAAGAAGTTCAGAAGATTTATTCCAATGTTAGTATAGTTGAAAATAGAATAATGTTAATGAAATGAAGTGAAAAGCACTGCAGATCGAAATAAAATACTAGAGCAGAGAAAAAGTGTAAGACTGTTACAGAAACGAAGCATTTTGTATATGATAATCTAAGAATTATAGTTATAATGCCAGGTATAACTGTAGTGGAAAGTTGCCCTCGATTACAGAGCGAATTTAGTAATCAGAAAGGATGACAAACTAAAAGAACCAATGCAAAAACCTCGATTCACAAAGAAAGTACTGAAGCTCTACTTCATCGAAGAAACCTTAATCGTAATGACTGCCTACCACCCCAAAGGTTTGAGAAATTGTTACTCAAATAGACTGTATTATAAATAATTAAACTTAATTATTTTATCTTTATTTATTTCTGCTCACTAATTATCAGGTGAAAGTTGATGAGCAAAGTAATCAGGAGATCACCCCCTTAGTAAATGAATGTAAATATTTACACAGACTCATTTCCACATTTGAGTTTATTTTAAAAATGATGTATTCTTAAGTTAGTTTTATGAAAAATCGTTGCATTTGATTCGGTAAAGAGATAAGTGACAACAACATCTTTACGCAATGAAAAATGGTCAAATGTTGAATAAGGAAAAAAAAAAATGCAAGGACTTCAGATTATGACTTTTGCCCATCGAACATGAAATAGTCATTATCTGGGAAGAAAGAATACTCTGAAAATGGCAAAATCTGAGAAGACTCACAGCCCAGGTGGCTGTGACTAATAATAATAATTATAAAACAATAATAAAAAGAAGCGGCAAGCCGTGTTTGAAAAATTGAAAATAGAGTTTCAGATGTTGGTTTTACGATACTTAGGTCTGAATTCAAAGTGAATTGCTTTCTTTTTATACCAAATTTTCATCCTATAAGTATATTTGTATGTAAGATGCAAATAATGACTGCCTGCCACGTTATATTGCTATGTACAGTAACAAGCTCTGCGAATACAGAGCGAAATCTTGTGGGTTTTTCATTGTTTATTTCGAACATATGTCGCTTTATCGAATGGGTAAAATCTTGCAAAATACGGGCTGACCCCTTTGCGGTTTTTCAAGTAAATAAAGAAATAAACATAAAAAATCCAAGAGAAGTTTGCTGCATGTCAGTAGTAGATGTTTATTTGAATACTTATCCTTATACGTACAGTGTATGTTCTTTTCCCTTTGTCGGCTTTCATATTTTTGTTTTGTCCTATTTAAAGTCCTGTAATAGTCTAATCTCTATATAAATTGGTGCAGATTGAGTGTGAAGCTGTCTGCTGTTGTTAGCTTTATTTTTATTTATTTATTTATTTTTAGTTTATTTTATTTATTTTTAATTGTGAATTTACGATAGCAATAAAAATAAATCTCATCCCCGCTGTGCAAATGCTTCCTGCTCTTTCATAAGTTCTGATTATTTCTTTTCAAATTGAAATAAAGTAAAAATACGTGTATTCATGAAACTGTAAGAATAATTTAGAATAGTTTTGTAATATTTATCAAAATAATAGAAAAAATGCATTTACTTTACGAGAGAATTAGAAAATAGATAATTTTTTCAGTGATAATGCCATTTAGTAATTCAGTCTCATATTTATTAGGCTGAAATTTGTCAGAAAATTATGCATCACGAGTTAAAATAATCAGAATATTTATTATTTTTTTCAAAATGTTGAAATATTTAAATGAACATAAAATTATGTATTTATTTTAATACATAATTTTATATACCGGTCGTTGACTAAACGAAACATTAACAGAACGAAATATTTTGCATTATTTTGAATCTCTTTTTTTTTTTTTTTTTTTTTTTAATGAATACTGTTGTGGAAGCTAGAATGGAGTATGCACTATTGTAGTTTTGCGATAGCTCCGTGAATAGCCAGTATAGGAAGTTCAGAATAGTAGAGTTTGACGTTTTATAAAAGGAAAAAAAAAACATGCTAAGACACAATCTTCTATTGTTATCAAGAAAATAAGACACCGAAACAAAAAGGGAATGTACACTAGTGTCATACAACCCTGTAACCTTAAAGAATTGCACCTCGGCGAGTGTCATGTCAGTACAAAGTTCTTTACGTCCTTATGGGGAATGTGAAACGACACCTACAATTTAACTGTCATTCCATTGAAGGGAAAATGGAACTAGACAGCGTGAATCTAGTCGTTATAATCCTCTATTCCTTAGGGCGTACGCTTTTTTTTGAGGATAGTATGTCAAGAAAAAAGAGTGCTGAAATAATCTCAGAAGCAGAAAGTCATGCGTTCACTCGAACAAAGGCACAACCGAAAATAAATCATACGTCGATGGCTGTATCATGAGATACGACCAGCATACGGACTTCAAAGGGGATGCTTGACAGAGGAAAATGATTCCACTTATTGCGAAAATGGCAAAATCTCACATTTCCTCATTGAAAAGATGCTTGTCGGGTGTTTATTCAACAAAGTGTGTGAGCTGCTTTCTCGTGTTGAGCATTAGCAATTAAATTATCAAAGAGTACTCGGTCTTTAGATGCCAGTTTCAGTAACTGAGATATTAACTATCAAATATCTATCGTTTACTCAACAAGAAATAAATGGATTTTTGAGAAACAGAATAAATAATTTCACTTGCTTATTTCTCATCTGTTTATTTGAACATTTCCTCTTATTAACTCTTAGATTAATTGTTGTTTGTTTATTTTCCAAGACTTTAAAATTTTATTTTCTTATGGCTTTAAAATAGACTTTGCATACTTTCGCATTATTATTTAACAGCGATTTTTAAATGCAAAGGTGAAAAAGATGAATAAAATGTCATTGCATGGTGTTTTGTAAAAACATGAAAGACTGCTAAAACTACTACATGAATATAAACTAAATGGAAAAGGAGAATTGTAAAATGGCATGAGACCGGAACAGATTGTCCGTAATGGTCAAATTACAAAAAAAAAAAAAAAAAAAAAAAAAACATATCTTTGAAATATAATAACAGATTTTTTTTATTTGATGAATCTATTTTCGCTGTATTCAGATAACTGCATTTTGTTTATTTATTAGAGGACATTTATTAAGTATGTATACTGGCATCATCCATTTCTTTGTTTGGAGACAGCATGTTTTGCACTATACGAAGCCATCAGATATATACCGGAAGTATCTGTGTGTTGTGTACATGCCCGCGCAGTTTACTGCTTCAATCGACCAACAATGCGATGACTTTAAGCACGGTATGATTGCTCTAGACATGCCATGATACTTGTGCTGACAGTTCCCATGACACTTACCATGGAAACTGTCACCTTTCTGTGGTATGCACTCGTATTTAGTGTGTAGAGTATCAAAACGATCTAATATGAAAAATAATCCAACAAAAATCATCTGTCTAGATACAACTGGTTGGTGTGAGAGGAAAAAAGAAAGGTTACAAGAAAGAGATAAGAAATCATAGTCGATCAGATTGGAATGAAAAAAAAAACTGCAAACGAGTAATTGCAAAGCAATGCAGCTTACAACATAGCAGTAGAAAAGCTCATCACGATCCTCTGTTTTGCAACTAAAAACATGAATATAGTGTCATTAATCACTGAAATAGTTAAAAAAAATGATGATAGGGTATATCTGTTTCAGCTTTCTATGCTTTTCATGAGAGTTCCAAGAGGAATTTACCTACCTAGTAATGAACGCTGCTTGGAAAGAAGTCAACGGACACCATAGTGTGAGGAGCAAACAACCATACCATGTTGCCCACCATAATAAGATATAGGACCTCCTTTCGCTGCAATGACTCTAGCAATCCTACGGGACATACTTTTCACAAGAGTATGCTAGCAGTCAATGAGAATTTTAGAACAGTCTTCCTGTAATGAAGTCCTAGACTGTTGTGGGACGGACGTCCATTGACCTCGCCCCACTCAACAGTTCATCTCACAAATATCAGGGATATCAGGGATCAGTGGAGGCCATTTAACTGTCGTCACGTTCATGTCCACAAACCCCAGTTACGACAGCAGACTTATGACATGGTGCAATATCTTTTTGAAAGAGACAATGGGGAGTTCAGTAGAAACGTCACAAAAAGTAGAAGCATTGGATTGTTCAGAATGTTCAGATACCTCTCGGAGTTTAATGTCTGTGGCACCAAAAACAGAGGTAAGTGGTGAAAATAGAGAGAGAGAGAGAGAGAGAGAAAAGATCGTATCATCACACCTCCGACTTTCATATTTAAGGTTATGTACTCTACTAAGAGACGTTCACCGGGCATCCGACACACTCACACCCCTACATCTGCTCATTTTATCGTTCCATAACACATCTTTTCAGGTTTTCGCGTCCAACTATACACGCTCTTTGTGCCACTGAAGACGACGCTGCATATTGGTTGTTCGTGTAATGTGGCGCTTGCATATTGCGATTCTCCCATGGAAATTCTGTTGTGAGCCTCGGTTCTGAATGCTTGTGTGCAGATTCGTGCTCCGGTCGATGCCTGGAACACCGCATTCGACACGTCGGCCGACGAATGGCAGTTTTTACATATTATCCTTCATAGCACCGTACGGTGACGTTCGGTGAGTGCGGTAGGTCGTCTACTATGGGTAGCACTTGCAGTTGAATCTCTGCAATTCCATCTCAGTACAGTATCACTGATTGTTATAGGTTGCCCAACAGATAGGCCTGCAACATGGCATCCTATTTCAAACATATCTCTTTCAAACTCCATCAGCTTTCTTCTCGCAGCAGTTTCACCCGGGCTCAGTTGCATTGACTTGGGAACATCATATTCCTTCAATTTATATTGGCTACAAATACGTGACTCGTTACATGGAACGATGCGCCTTGCGCCCGTTGACTTCTTTCTAAGCAATGTACTTAAAGCAGCATAGTGTTCCATGTCAAGAAGCATAACTCATTCGGTAATATTAAAAGACTTCCTGGCGATACTATACTTCATTGGCTTCGACAGTCATCGGACATTAATAAAAATAAGCATCTCTGGTGGAGATGAACCGAGCTGTTCATGGACGGATTTTCTGCAGTTCAATCTGAGGCAACTGTGGGATACAATCTTTGCCCGAGACACGATTTTTGCGGTATACTTGGAACACGATAACGAGAACTTACTCAGATAAGAAGTGTGACAAACTCCAAAGTGGGTGCTATTTGCTTTCTAATAAGTCTATTACTACTTTAATTTCAATTAGGCATTATTTGTGTCACTTTTTAACCTGAAAAGAATCAAAATAGCAATTTGACAATGGCTGCTTTCAGTCTTTCTCAGAACTATTCGGTCTAATTATATTTATTTGCACAAAGTTTCTTCTCGATACATGTTTTTGATATTTTCTCCATACATCGATTAATCGCAATTCTGTGATACGCCAAAAACTAGGTTGTGGTCTATCGCAGGATTAAGATTGTCTCTTCCCTTTTATGCTTTAAATCACAATTATTTTCATTTCAGAGGCTTGCATCGTATCTTTCTAATATTCACAGAATGAACGATGATGTATAGTCTATCAGAGAGTAGTAATGTGGGCTTGTGGTTATGTTATTTATAATGTCCACCTGGATGATCGAGTGGATGTCGTCAGCGTCTCTTGTTTTGTTAGGAAAGTAGAGAAGCTGTCCACATCCACTTTCAAATCTCACTTTGTCAGAGATGCTTGTTCCCGTAGCTCATCTGGTAACAATAATGGTTTTGGTTGGAAAGATCTAGGTTTAAATGTCTTACAGGAGACAAAGAACCTTTATAAGGACTTTGCAAATGAAGTTAAATGGGATTTTATAAGGAGATAGCATTTTTTTTTTATTCTTCGGTCTGTTGCTTTCAGAAATAGCCTTCCTCTCGAAGTGTTCTCCAACAACTACGAATTCCAGCATTTCAAGAAAAATATCAAAACGTTTTTCCGTTTTTCCAAAATCTCATTTCCACATGGCGATAGCATGTTGTACACTCTACTTTTGTATGTGTAGTTGGTAACTAAAAAATGCCAGTTAGATATCCGTCTCTTTTATAAATTTTAAAATACCCATAATCATTACGCAATATTACATTTTAAAATACCCATGATCATTACGCAATGTAATATGACGCAAAGATACATTCCACTGCTCTAATTACTTGTAACGTATAGAACAATAGCAAACAGAATATGTATTCTCAATTCATCCCATATGTAGTAGTCATATCCCTATATAACAACTTATTGATTTTCTAAGAGAAACATCAGAAATTAAACTGTGTGCCCTGTTGTGGAAGCTAAAACAAAAAGACTTAAAGTAAATATTCTGAACTGAGAAAAACAAGTAGCTTACAGTAATAAAAACGCATACTTGGATATAATTCTAAATCAGAGTGGGAATTCAAAACGGTACTTGTGGTTTCAATGTATAAAGAATATGCAAGATGTGAAACATGAGATGGAAAGAAATGTTCTCTATAACAGATGAAGATTTTCGTTTTCTGTTCTATAGAAAACCTTCTTTTCTTTTTTTCTATAAATAGAAAGATAATTTAAATTCGCGACGAATTAAAATGACTGATCTCTGTGTCCGTTAATCTAATTAAAAAAACACTTTTTTTGTTCAATCTCTTTTGTCAAAGGTTTTTTTTTTAAGAGAGCCGTGCTGAGTATCTCGTCTTGCTGAAGTTTATTCGCCTTCCTGAATAAACGCTCTTGGCATTTGCAAAGGTGGACGACATGCTGTTTTCTTTTCTCCCCCCCCCCCTCTCTCTTTTTTAATTCCTTACATTTCGCTAAAAGTGATTTCGTTTATTTCGTTCGCTAAAGAAACATCGGGTTTCATTACACTCGAAAGGATCAATTACACACACGAGAGAGAGAGCACTATTTGAGGGTTTTTCTAGAAATTAACAGTAAGAGGAGAAATTTATTACTCTCATTTCTGTATTATAAAAAAATAAAATAAAAAATGTAGCGATATTTGATCGCAGAACAAATGGAAAGGGATTTTGGTAAGAATATAAAAGCTAATATGATCTTCAACTATTTTCAGATCATTTCACTGAAAGAATTAATTGACTGCCACGAATATTTAAAAAAAAAAAAAAAAGAAGTAAACTTTCTGTTCTCATTTCAACGTGATATCCACACGAATATTTTGAACTGATTTTGTTCTATCCAGTAATTCAAGCGTGTCATTTCGTAGACATCTTTGATAAATCCGTTGCGGGGGCCTCGTGATTCCGAAGAATATGACGTTTGAAACGTCACTTACCTTAATGCAAGGCTATAGTGAATAAGCAAATAGTGCGATTATACTGCTGTAAAATTGCTACTCAGGGAACATTGCCTATCCCAGAATATCAGTTGATCACAAAGGCATTTGGCCAATAAGAACATATACGAATGAATGGTATTCAATTCTTTATCAAATAAAGAAATAAAACAATTCTCATAGCAATGTATGAAACATAAATAGTAATGAAATATTACATAATTGGCTATTACATAATTCTTACATACAAATATTTTATGAATTTCCAACAATCTTCTTATACTCGCACTTGTAATAATTGCAAACATACTTTGTTTTGAAAAATAGCATTTTTCTTTTTAATATCTCCCAGCTTCTCGTCATTAAATTTATTTAATTACATACATTATATACATATGTTAAAGACACCGAGCTATTTTAAACCTGGTTTTACTCAATTTCCCAAGTAAGCAAACAGACAAGTAAGTCAATTTTGCGCCTGCAAGTATTGCAAATCTGGGTAACCCCGCACGTAGTGCGAGTCAAGGCAACTCGTGGTAAATGTGGTTAAGCTCTGATCACTAATCTTAATATTTATCCTTAATGCAAAGCACATCTCCTGGAGGAGATGTCTGATGCTATGCATTAAAGGCAAGGGGCCACTACCCATACCTTTATTGAGGTGTATTTAAGTAAAGACCGCTCTCTAAAAATTAGGACGATCCCTAGACCACTCCATAGTGACCGAAAGACCGTCCAACTCAGCGTTGTTCCACTCAATGACAGGCTCACCCCGTCACCGAGAAGAACTTCTCAGCGTTGGCTCTACCCAGTGGCAGGCTCACCCCACCACCAGCCAAAGCCATAATCTCAGCGGTGGCCCTACTCAGAGACAGGCAAAAACCTATCCCCAAGCAGAGCCTCTCATCAGTGGGAGCCAGGCTAGAAATACCAATATTTTAGTAATACAGAGCTTATAAGTATTTTACCAGAACAAGTTACCAAAAGGTGTTTTGACCTTATTAAATAAAAATCTCAGGATGAGAGATAGATGTAGAAAGTAATTTATCTTGGGTATAATAAATGTTAAAAATACCAAGCTATTTTAAACCTGGTTTTACTCCATTTCTCTAAGCAAACAGACAAGTAAGTCAAGTTTATATATATATATATATATATATATATATATATATATATATATATATATATATATATATATATATATATATATATATATATATATATATATATATATATATATATATATACACGTATGTAGGTATTCCTGAGTTTCTAGTCGGTTGTAATGGTACATTCTAAAGAATAAATATTTAATGACTTAAACCGAGATAAAATATGAAGTTTTAATGAAAATGATACAACTAGTTTCAGCCTTTTACAGCCTTCTTCAGGTATCCACTAAAGGTAGAACACAGTAATAAAAATTGAAGTTACAAAATACTGAGAATTACAGGCAAGAAATGCAATACATAATCGACACAAAAACGTTGTATTTTTCAAGTTATTCTATCTAACGTGCTATTGTTTGTTGCATGCGAGCTTGCAAGTTCTCGTGAACGCCAGTATTGAACAACTGCAGTATGGCTATCAGAGATGTTGTAACTCAAATTGCTGTTCAAATGTTCAGGATTAAGGAGGATTTCCCTGAACTCCTATTTATCACAACATAAAATATCCAGGTGTATACAATTCATGGTACGATTGTAATAAGTGATCTTATTTTGGACAGACTAACAAATCTATTGAACTACTTATAGAAGAACATAAGAGAGACATCTCCTATAAAAGATCACAAACATCTGCGCTATCCAATCATGTTCTTTTCTGAAACAATCCTCATGATGATCTACAGAGTCACTCAGTTTGCTGGGATAAATCCGAAAACATTTTTCGCTGTAGTGATGAGTTTGAAAGGAAAATCGTGGAGTCCAGGGAAATCCTCCTTAATCCTGAACATTTGAACAGCAATTTGAGTTACAACATCCCTGATAGCCATGCTGCAGTTGTTCAATACTGGCATTCACGAGAACTTGCAAGCTCGCATGCAACAAACAATAGCGCGTTAGATAGAACAACTTGAAAAATACAAAGTTTTTGTGTCAATTATGTATTGCATTTTTTTCCTGTGATTCTCAGTTTTTTGTAACTTCAATTTTTATTACTGTGTTCTACCTTTAGTGGATACCTGAAGAAGGCTGTAAAAGGCTGAAACTAGTTGTATGATTTTAATTAAAACTTCATATTTTATCTAGGTTTAAGTCATTAAATATTTATTCTTAAAAAAATAAATATATATAATGTATGTAATTAAATAAATTTAATGACGAGAAGCTGAGAGATATTAAAATAGCAAAATGCTATTTTTCTAAATGCATCTTCTTAGAAGACTTCATTGGGTGCATAACATGAACAATAAATTAACTTGCAAACGTATCTAACATTTGAAGGAGTGCTGGATCCCATGATATTGTTGGGCACATTCACACGGGCATGGTCTGGTGTTCGCCAAAGCTCGATAGCTGAAGAGTGACAATCAGATAGGTTATATAGCTTTAGGTTAACAAGGTTAGTATTAAGATGGACCGGATTGAGGACAATTTTTTTGATTCCACCATTTTTTTGACCCCAACATCAGCCTATATGTTAAAGATACCAAGCTATTATAAACCTGGTTTTAATTCATTTCCCAAGTAAGCAAACAGTCAAGTAAGTCAAGTTTTCGCCTGCAAGTAGTGCAAGTCTGGGTGACCCGCACGCAGTAGTGCAAGTCTTAGGCAACTCGTGGTAAAGGTGGAATATGCTCTGATCACTATTTTTAATATTTACCCTTGATGCAAAACCCATCTCCTTGAGGAGATGTCTGATGCTATGCATTAAAGGCAAGGAGCCACTATCCAGACCGGTTTGACCTTTATTGAGGTCTCATCAGTGGGAGCCAGGTTTAGAAATACCAAGGGTTAAGTAATACAGAGCCTATAAATATTTTACCAAAGCAAGTTACCATAAGGTGCTTTGACCTTATTACATATATTTCTACATCTATCTCTCATCCTGAGATTTTTATTTAATAAGGTCAAAGCACCTTATTGTAACTTACTTTGGTAAAATATTTATAAGCTCTGTATTACTTAACCCTTGGTATTTCTAAACCTGGCTCCCACTGATGAGACCGCAATAAAGATCAAAACCGGTCTGGATAGTGGCTCCTTGCCTTTAATGCATAGCATCAGACATCTCCTCAAGGAGATGGGTTTTGCATCAAGGGTAAATACCAAGAATAGTGATCAGATCTTACTCCACCTTTACCAAGAGTTGCCCAAGACTTGCACTACTACGTGCGGGTCACTCAGACTTTTACTACTTGCAGGCGCAAACTTGACTTACTTGACTGTTTGCTTACTTGGGAAATGGATTAAAACCAAGTTTATAATAGCTTGGTATATTTAACGTATATTATACCCAAAGTAAAAAACTTTCTCTCTCTCTATATATATATATATGTGTGTGTGTGTGTGTGTTTTGCATTTCTCTTTTCATGTTATGCATCCGATAAAGTCTTTTAAGGATATTTGTGCGTTCTCTCGGCTCATTAAATTTATTTAATTATGTCATATAGCCAAGTAAATCCTTTGCATCAATATATATACGAGTAGTTCAGAAAAATTTTAAATTTTATAAAAATGATATAAAATTCTTGTTTCACATAGCGGTGATTAATACAGAACTAAATATTCGGAGGTACCTATATCATTTCTGAGTTTTCGTATGTCGAGGTAATAGTAATATTCTATTTGGTATAAGAGATGCAATCAGGAAGTCAGGCTAAACAGCACAGCCAAGAAGAGATAATTATGTATACAGAATTTACTATACAAGACAACCTTCTACTTAATTCTACAAATATAAAAATATAATTTATTAATAATATTCTGCTAAATATATGAAAGAGCCATTATTTGGTTGTTGTTATTGGTTTTATATACTGCTTATTTATTTATATAATCATAAAAAAAGTCTTTGCACTGCTGTTCACAACATCAGCCTAGAATAATAACTCTTCCCAAATAGTACGTTTAGCCAAAAGAGCAAAGTTTGAATTTGTAATTTTCGAATTACAAAGAGCAGAAAAATTTCCTGCACTTGCTACAAGATTACATCAGCCCCTATTGAAAAGTAAAGGTGTATTATTTATTATCATCATGAGAAGAAAATAAATATGTAAATATATTTTCTGAATAGCTAGTAATATCATTTTATTTTTAGTTTTCATTTTCCCCCAAAAAAACTGCAGGCAAAATATTTATTTATTTATTTTTATTCCAACGTTTATGTGAATACAACAGCGATTTGGTAGCTAATCAGGATATAGCTACAGTGTTTTGACTGCAATATATATGCTGCGTTTTTTTTTAGAATTATAACCATATATTAAAAGATTTAAAAGGTTTAATTTAAAGTAATAAATAATTGTTACATTATTTCCGAGAGAAATAAATTACTTTGTTAAACTGTGTAGCAACTTGTCAGTAGGTTGATTTCTAACTATGACTATGAATCGTCTTTGATTTCTCTCTCATGGCTGAGGAAGGCCTCCTCCCTACTAATGGGGGGGGGGTTGTTTTGTTGGTACTGACTCAGTACATTTTGCTATAATATATATATTGTATACATGAATGAATGAAGGAGACATCACAAACATCCATACCCGAGGCTGGATTCGAACCGGCAGCTTTTAGGCTTGAGGGCAGATACTGCTAACCAGACCGGCCTTTCTAACTATATATTTAAAATGATAATAATAGTAATAGATATGCGGAAATAGCATTGATTTTGGTATAATATTGCGTATGGTTGTAGACCAATATGGCGTATGGCATATTGCGTATGGTTGTAGACCAACATTTCTACAAAAGTCACTGTCAAATTTTATTCAGTGTTCGATTTTTTAGAAAGTTTCAAAATTTTTGAAACTTTTAAACTCTTTTGACAAATTCAAAATTATCAGCAAAACTAATTTTCTGCTCAACAAAGTAAAAAAAAATTGCTTTCTTTACTTGCGAAAGAAACGGCATTAAATGTAACGTTCTGTGGGCTCTTTTCTGTAAGAAAGTTAATAAATCATTTTTGCTAAACGTTTTCGATTCTTATTATGTCGTGTGATTTGAATAAACCAACGGATTTTGCAGGTGAAATTTAAATTGTATTTCTTTCTGGGTGAAAAGTTTAATTATATTTTGTCCAGGCTGGTTGCTTCCACCACACATACAGAAATTACATCAGTTATTTTTCATACATTTTAAAGATTAAAACTAATATTCTTGAGGGTTTAATTTTGAGGAACAAAAGGAAAACCTTAGGAATATCAACTTCTCTATAGAAAAGAGAAAAACATTAAAACATAGGATATTCTTTCATTGTTACGTAACTCATTTTTTTTTCTGTGAGCATCAGTTCTAATTGTACTGCGCAATGATTTTATTATGTTGAAATATACTGCTATCAGGATATTGTTCACTTATTTTCAAACAGCTACTAATAATTCCACTCTATATTCAGTTATTGAGAAATTGAATGTTATTATTCGTTGAAGTAATCATTGAGGAATAAGTAGTGTAGGAGAATATTACTAATAATAATCTTCTATCTATCTATCAGTGGCTTTAACAGGCTCATAAGCCCCCACAGCCTTCCAAGTATCGTTGGATTTTCCTACGATACTTGGAATATACGAGGATAAGGCGGTCACCCCTATGCTTCTAAGTATTCTTGTAAATTGCGTGTGTTCTACTGGCCGATTTGCCTGGTCTGAGGGACGAAAAATTTCGAGTTTCCTGAAAAAGAAAACCTCTACCTTCGTATGAGACCGGCTAACTCACCTTTGATCGAAAGAGACCAGATAAAGGTTCCTCACGTCAATGACGGGAATCGAACCCAGGCACGGTGGCTCACTACTAATATTAACAATTATAAATTTAAAAAAAATGAAATAGATGCATGGTTTCAAAATCGTTATATTTTGAAATTTATAAAATTGAGTATTAAACTCTACCAGTTTTAGAATTTTTTTAAAAAATCATTACACAAATTCAAAAATGCATTTCTTCCGTAGATGCTCAACAAATGTTTTAATTCTTCGATTGTATCAGAATAATGAAATAGGTGGTTGTTATTCCAATCCATTACGCCTAATCGTGAAAGGGAAGCCGGAGTATTTTAAATTGTTTTAGTGCTGTTTGTCAACATCAGAATGGCATGCTTATCACTTTACACAGAAGAGTTTCCTTCCTCCTTGCCGAGTAGACTTGGACAAAGTACTTGAGATATACAACAGCGAAAGAGAATGAAAAGCGTCTAGAACTTACAAAGTTTTCCACATAAAGAGAAGACTCGTGTGTTTATTGAAGAATTAAGTGCCATCTGGTCTTGACTACAGGAAGAATTAAAGGAGCTGTTTTAGAAAGAGAGCGGTGGATAAAGGAGAGTAAACTTGAAGAAGGGGTGTGATAAGTGAGGACAACAGAAACAGCGCCCAAGTAAACACTAAAGAGAAAAGAAATAAAGCAGGTGCGCGAGCGTTGTTCTTGAAATAAAGATAAGTGTCATCTGCCAGATATTTTGTCACGTAAAAATGAAATTGCAGTTGGAACAACGTTAACAATGCAGAAAGAAACAGAACTGAAATAACACTGAGTTAATATTAAAGCATTAACTCAGTTTCCGTAAAGAGCATTAAATACATGCAAGTTAGAATTCATTTAAAGGAAAAGAAATGAACTACGCACTCGTTTATGCCTGGGGTTAAAATACAAATGAATTAATATAGCCCAGAGTTTCTCTACTTATTATAAGTACAATTTACTTATTATTAAGTTGGATCTTAAAATTATATTAAATGCAGTTTACTTTGCTTCATTTCGAAATGTTTATCATTTTGAATAAATGGAATATTTCTCTTTCTAAAATAACTTTATTGTAGAAAGGTATTTGATTAGCTGTTCTAAATTACTAATTATGGGTATGACATGAATTATTTTTAAACCTCCAGTGAAGTGACTTAATTGTTACAGTATTGAGCAACTATTTAATCAAAAACTGACAGATCTTTGGTTAATAATAAGAACTGAGCTTTATGAAGTAAGAGAAACAGCGGAATCGAAAGCAGACAATTCAGTGTAAAAATGTATGTTGATGACAGCGAAATATTAATCTTTTGGAGAACGAATAACAGATGTTTGATTTTTATAATGAAATAAGTCACATGTGCGCATTGAATGTAGCTTCAATAATACTCTAGAACGAATTTTATTACCTTCTCTCGCCTTGCGAAATATAAATTTTACTACTGCTATTACAAATAGAAAAGTCGTGTTTCAGACAAAGAAAAGCGAATATGGAATTACAAAAGAGACAATATATACGGTGAAGATTTTCATCAAAAATAATTTTCTGAAATTAAAAGAATAACAAAAAAATCCTACTTTTCGAACACTTGTTATCTTTTAAAAGCATTCTATAAAAGTAAATAATAAGTTACATATTATTAAATATCACTTCTGATATTTAATAATATCTGATATGTTCAGTGATACCAAGATACTCTACTTGGAAACAATGCACTGATTTTATACTAACTGCATTTTTTTAAAGTCAAAAACCTTTTTCGTAATTAAATTTTTCATAATTAATCTTGGTGTATTCATTTCACTTCGTCAGCACCTTATTTCATCTCCAAGACCTCCTTCATCATTTCATTCCTTTTAAACGCCAATTTATTAAGATATATGAAAAACGAAATGTTTTTATAAATCAAAATTTAAAAAATGACGTACTAACTGGTAAATAATGTCTATAAAATTCAGTATATTACTAATCAAAACACATTTTCTTACTCAACGATTATATACATATTTTATTCTTGTTAAATAAAAGCATTATATTGAACTGCTTTCGTAATTATGAACATAACAAAATTAATGATATCAGTTCTGTTAATAGCGAAAACTTTCCATATTAAATTTTAGATTAAACAGAATGTGAATACCGACAGGACCTTAATTACTACAAGTTATCATTTAAATCAGAAGGATCTCCTGAGTTCAACAGAATTATATTTAAACAAGATATGAAAAATTCTTACAACTAGATAAAATGTTTCGCTACACGTAACAATTTTGAGTCAGAGTTTGATGGGATGTAGTTTATTTTTTGTTGTCTTTGATGTACTTCGCAAATATTTCATTGACTTCATACTAGTTCTCTGAAGACAAAGCAGAAGTTGCGCTGAACTGTAATTTGCGGTTTTCTTGTTGACAGGATGATGGGTTACTGCGTCATCAGAGAATGTACTACAAACTGGAGGAAGGTCTGCTGAAATAATGGAGAGAGGTTGATTATGAGAAAGCGAATTTATAACACTGCTTTAAGCAGTAATGGACTTAAAACTTCACCATGAGAATAATTGTGACTTTCTGATTGCGAAGTAGGAGTGTAAAAGTAATTTTTCTGAATTGTATACTTAATATTTTGATTGAGTGGATTCAGCATTTTGCAGTAGTGAGGAGTTCAGTAACGCACTCTCTCTCTCTCTCTCTCTCTCTCTCTCTTAGTAAGATAAATAACTGGAAAAAGTATCACGTGCTGAGTTATTATGGTTTATTTTTCGGAAATATCGGACTTTATTTCCATAGGGCACGAAAATCTTTTCCAAAGCCTGCGATTTTTAAGGCTTTGATGACACAATTGCTTTAATGTGATATAAAATTCCTCCCAACCAACCGTGGAATATTAGAAATATTCCACTTTTATTATGGTCACGAAAACTAAAATTTTCTTTTCCCACATAACGATAATTTATCGCAGAAAATCAGGTCCATAAAAATATCGCCCGCCTTCTTCAGGCTGGAGAAATCGAATAATTGTCATTAACTTTCTAAATGCAGTTAATTATTATCAGACCGAACTTAAATAGATTAGAACATTATTTCACTAGGTTGAATTTGAAAGTCGTAAGCGAAAAATAAGATAAAAGAAAAATAAGCAGCTCCCATTTAATCCATAAATATAATGAGCACATAATTTTCTTCTTCTTCAAAAGTACTCGAGGCAAACAGACTTTAAATTCTGAAGTTCGTAAAAAAGCTTAATGCTGCATATAATCAGCTGATTTAATACCGCATGGCATATTCTTGGACAAGGGTAGCTTTCTTTGTCGTGATGCATTTTCAAACATGCAGTTCAGACAGTGTCCCTCGGAATGCGAAGATGCATCGCATTGTTCACGTTGAACAAAATAACCCTGTTCGCTTCTTTTGGAAGCCTTCTTATGAAAAATAAGAATAGAAACACAAAGCGATTAGATGTCACAATTTATTATGTAAATGTTACTGGAGCTCTAAGGAGAATGGCATAAAAATAAGCCTGCAGATCACAGAAGGAAGTTGTAGGAATGCATGGAAGGAACATATATTTATAGAAAGAAATCGTTAATGTCTTAAAAAATAAAAACAAAAGTTAACATTAAGCAGAAAAACAAACGCAGATGCATCTGGAAAATTATTTTACTTTTCTCTGTCACGTTTTTTATCCACTAGTGATTATTTCTAAACTTCATTACATTCATAAAAAAAGAAAGAAAGGAAGAAACCGCTCAGTGTTTTTGAGAATTGAATAAAAAATCAATTTCAGCTCTACTGGGAGAGGCTTTCTCTCAATAGAGTTGAGAAGTTCAGCGTAATTCCACGAACTGCAAGTCATTAAATTATCAAGCGACTGTAAATAAACGTATAAATTAATCTGACTCTTGATATTTGTGTTTTTATGCTTTAATTTTATAATGGAAGTATATTTTTGGTTGAAAAAAGTACGCCAGTAGGAAAGGCTTAGTTTTATGGTTGCTTTGGAACTGAATTTTAACGCCACATTACACATATTACATACTCAGTTCAGCAGTTAAGCTCTTTGTGTGGAGCCATTTCCACTTTTCCAATGGTTTTTTTTTGTTCTTTTTCTTTCAGTATGTACTACTCTCATATAGCTGGTAAATTAATATCTAGTTCTGCAAAGTGGTCGGTTAGATTACCGGATATTCATGCCTTAAATACAAAGAAGTAATTTTTATTATGAATATCAAGTCATATTCATTCACTGATTTCATTTCACTTTCATTAAAAAAAATGAAATTAAACGGTACGAACACTCATAAACTTTCGAAGCGTTTTCTAGAGGCAACAAGTTAAAATACAATGCATTTTAGATTATGAAATGAGATTTATTATTTAATACACACACAAGATTAATGTGATGTGCTAATATGTATTGTGGTCTTGTGTATTGGGTTAAAATATTAATTATTTTAGAATGGGTGGAAACTCATAGCACATATTAGTGTCGTCGGTGGATAAAATAATGCTGAAATCCTCCCCTCCCCCGTCAGAAGTACACCTGAAAAATTTTCAAACCTTTTTTTTTTTTTTCAAATTTTTTTTCAGTTTATTTTTTTTTTATGGCTGGAACGTATTTATTACTGCAATCCATGTGTTCACGGGGACAGTTTGCCTGTTCTGGGGGACGAAAAACCTCTAGTTTCCGGGTGAAAAAAAAAAACCCTACCGCCGTATGGGACCGGCTAACTCACCTTTAATCGAAAGGGACCAGATAAAGGTTCCTCACGTCATAGACGGGAATCGAACCCGGGTCTTTCCGACGAAAGGGCTTCGTCTATACTTACTGAGCTACGGAGGGTCTAAGTTCACACCGGACGACGAAAATCATCTTCCGCATGCACAGGCATCCATTTCGACATAGGAAGAATTAAAATTCACAGCCTTTGGTGTTTGAAAAATGGTGTACAGATAAATACAGTTAGACAAACATAACTCACAACAATAGTATTTATAGTGTGAGAACATTTGCGAGAACCAGACGTGCATGTTCAGGAAGCGCTGCAGTTACTAGCGGCTGAAGCACATAATGATCATATTTCCCTATCAATTCTGGATCGGACTTATATGTTGAGATAAACTTTTTTTTCTTGCTTAGTTTATTTGGCAGATTCCGCCTAGAGTATCATGTGCGTGAGGAGTGGACACACCCATATAGCGAAAGAAAGAAAGAGTGAGTTGTTGAATGGAAGGAAGTATCTCCTCGCTTCAACAATTATTTTTGCAGAACCAGGCCAGTGAGACGTGAAGCCGTTTTACAGCGAATCGAAAGAATGCTTAATTTATTGAAAATTAATTTCATTTCGGAAAGTTCCTTTTTCTTAATATCAGAGGGCACGAGCTGGAATCCTAATGTGCATTGAAAATTTTGATTGCCGAAATTATAAGGGGAAAAATTTTCACATTGATTTTTTTTCTTAAAATAAAGAAAAAGTCAAGTGAAAAATAGCTGCAACTTCCAATGAGTCAATCAGATTTACAATATCATGGAATTGTTTATTTTTGTATAAATATTTAACATTGCATTAATTACAGCGATATAGTATGCGTCTCCGTTTGTGAATTGCAGGATTGAGTAAACCACTTTAAAAGACGCATAGCTGCCTTCAACAGACAATTTTAAAACACCTTGAAGCAGTTTTGTTTTCGGACGTTGATCAAACATGAAATGTGGCATAAAGACATCAAGCATTTAATGACGAGCTACTCATTGTTGAATTAGATTTTCCTTTAGAAAATTGCGTGATTTCATTAATGATTACAAATGTCTACTATTAAAATAGACATTTCACACTATGTTATGCAATCCATAAATTAAATATATAAAAGCTATAAGAACGCTTAGAAATATTACTCAAAAATTAAGGTGGAAGATATTAAGTATTAGTCATTGCCAGATGGTTGGGTTGATTCTACAAACCTATTTGGCAGCGATTGTTAGCCAGGCTCTGCTGTCTGGCGACAGACCGAAACTTTCGAATACCACCATGGGCATGAATATTTGTGCATATCTTTAGGTAGTAGACGATTTTAGTCGAACAGCGAGGGCAAACGATGAGTTTTTGGGTTCCTGACACGAATCGAAAGCTTTTTTTTTTCATTTTAGAGAAGACCCAACCAGTTGTTATCTAATCATTAGCACACCCATGATTCTATATGTACGGTGAGTTTAGAACTTTCCGCGGATGGAAACCCCATAAAATTGGTCTAATTAATTATTAATATTTACGGCTATAGAGTGAAAACATCACCCGATCTGAATAATTTGATTTACCTATAAGGATGTGATCGGTTCATATTCAAATTCTTTTCAATTAAGCTGTAGACCAGTGCGCCAGAACCGCAAGGAGTCGTCAGCATATGCCAGAAAGTTGTTTGCAAAGATAATATAGAATTTTAGTATTTGTAAAATTAATTCCACTGGTATGTGAAGATTTTTCTCTTGAAATTATATCTGAGATCAAAATAAAGTCTTATTCTTAACTTTCAGAAGGATAATAATAACAACTAGAATTTTTCCAAGATTGTTTCGCATAAGCTTAGCAGGCATAATAGTAATGCATCTAGTTTGTTGTAAAAATAATATTATTTTTGTAAATATCAAATATGACAAGATTTATTAAAATTAATATTAACAGTAGTTGACAATTTCTGTCATCTGGCGAATTAGCGCACGTTTTGGTGATGCCTAATGAAATAATAGCATGGACTGAGATTACCATACGAATTTAATTTACCAGTGGCTTAGCTGAACGAAGTGACATTTCGAGGTTTACTATTTTAAATCTGCATATTTTCAAATGAATAATAATGGACACATGTTAAGATAGCCTGTCATGTCGTACTTAATAAGTAAATAGACGGTCTCATTTTTATAATCATTAATGAAAGCACGCAATTTTCTAAAGGAAAATCTAATTTAGCAATGAGTAGCTCGTCATTAAAACCACATTTCATGTTTGATCAACGTCAGAAAACAAAACTGCTTCAGGTGTTTTAAAATTGTCTGTTAAAAGCAACTGTGCGTTTTAAAGTGGTTTACTCAGCCCCTTATCTTTTAGAGACTAGGATAACTATTGCGGAAGCCTTCTCGGTCTAAAGTACACTTGTGAGCTCCAACTACAGCACAATATTCAAATATTCGCACGAACGGAAGTTGTGTGTGGATAGGATTAATTCACGCATACGGTACTAACAATGTTTACGTGATGGGAAGACTAATTGTGTTATCAAGTGTTTGATATCAATTGGCAGTGGCTTATTCTTTTCATAGTTGTAAAATAAGAAAAATAAGAATGTTGTTGAATAATACTTTAAAGAAACTTCGCGGTTTTGAAATTTTTATTATGTGCCACACTTGAGTTATTACACAATATTAAAATTAAAAGAAAAACAGCCTGGCAAAGGACAAATTTCTATTAGTTTCTTAACTTAATGAATTTTACTGACAAGATTAATATTATTCTAAAGCCAATAATTATTCATAAATGATACAAGAAAGCACAAATATTGGTTTTATTAAGGGTTTTGCGATGATTGCTTGTAATTATGTGTGGATTTATGGCTGAAGCAACTAAAACTATGAAACGGGTGTTTTCTGTTTGTACATCGTGCGTTCTTCTTGCTCGTTTGCCTGTTTTCGGAATGTAAAATTGAAGTCATGGGAGGAAAACCCTCTGCGGACGTATGAGACTGGATAATTCATCTTAGATGCAAAAGTCGTTATAAGAAATCTGCGTCCTAGACAGGATTGGGATTCGGTCTTTTCCAACCAAATGGCATCGTCGAGACGGACTATTCTGCTGAAGTGCTTAAAAATGATAAGACAGATTAATCTCAGTATCACTCTAACCACAGTGGAAATGAAAACTGGCAAACGTATTGGATATAGTATAAACATACAGTGTAACACGTAGCTTTTAAATGTTAACTAATCTACAGTGATAGTAATAGTAGTGTCTGCATGTTGAAAAAATAAAAAAAAAAAACGTTTCTTTATAATTCATAGCCATGGAAAGATATTTCGTTTTGCATTGTGTTTTGCATTGCATAGGCTCTAAGGACCATAACGTATCATTGTGATGCTATTTTTTTTCTATTATTCTTTTCGGAGAAAACACTAATTTTGAAGTAAATAGAAATGCAGTTATCAAAGTAATAATAATTTTTTTTTTCTCTGGAAAAACACTTTCTTCTGGATGTTTCACGTGATTGAAAATCTATTTAAAACCCGTGAAACTATTAGAAAATAAAGAATTCCCTTCATGACCGTCTTTAGCTAATGTATTTCAGAAGTCATGGAGACGAAAGAGAGAGACTTAAGAAAACACACCAATGTGCAGAGTGATGTTTGGCCGTACAGATATCGATTCCGCTGCCTTTTATCTTGCTGTCTTTCAGAGTTTGCTTTAGGCTACTTTTGATCTGATTTAGAGATAGATGAAAAGCTTGACGGAATTCAGAATTCATTAGAGTTATGTTTAGGTCGAGGAATTTGTTAATAATATAATAGGATTATTTAAAGAAAAACAAAATACTTTAATGGTAATTAAAAAGCATAGAAAACAAATAAATGAAATGCATACTATAGAAATACCATCAAACTTTCGGTGATATCTAGAATCTTAATTAATTTCATATCTGTGAAATACTAAACATAGATAGCAGGGATTGATATGGAAATTTTAATTCATGTAGTGGAGTAACATCAAAGTTTTTTCAGTGCTTCGTTTGAAGAAATAGCAAAACGAAGAACATTTTTGAAAGTATATATAAACACTCTCCATTCCGTGAACTGAAAATTTCACGACTAACCTGGTCAAGTAATCGAAAGTATGATTTGTTCAGGAAAACCCAATTTTATTCAGAAAATTAATAACGTAGGTTTCTACTTTTGGCATTCAATGGAAGCAACTAATGAACGCAGATTAATATGAAAAATACAAAAATTATTATGCGACAACAACTTATCACTCTGAATAACCCAAACTCCTTTGATCTGCATCTTAGTATCTTTGCTTCCAATACGTCATAATTCTACCCTAATTGCTTTTAATCTAATCTTAAACAAATTCATCCATTTCTGACTGATATATCCAGCAGAATTGCTTTTTATCACCGTATTGATTTATAATCAGAAAACATTCTAACTCAGCGCATTTAGATTTTACAAAAATACGATAGAGATTTTTTTTTTTTTTTTCGTTTTAAAATGGATAGATCAACTTAACATTTTAATATGTTTCAGGAATTTTTGCTATTGATAATGTTAATGGCATGATCATGTATGCGATAAAATAGTTTTTGGATCCGAAAGTTGTCGAGCTATTTGCAAGTGCAATTAAGTACGAAAATGCATTCAAGATGAGTTTGATGCTGTTTAATGGTAATCATTATTGCTGTCATCTAAATGTTTATCGTGAATATTATTACGATGAATAGTTTAAAGGAATCGTTTCTTTCTTCTCTTATTCTGATTTTTAAATAAAAATGATAACAATCCAAAAAAAAAAACTTAGCCAACATTCAAATACATGTAATTGATCTGTACAGTAATCAATAGTTTAAATCAAGACGAATATTTCTAAATAGAGACCATTTGTGTATTGGCCTAATACTTGGTTTAATTTCCAGCGAGAGGAATTCAAGTGGACTTGGTGTTACACTACGCTAATCGGATATTAAAATGATCATCACGAACATCTGCCGCGAGAGCCATTCGCTGTCTGCATTAGTGTTTGTAATAATAAATTTCATTATAGTTCTGTTTCCGATAAATCAGTACCGAAGTGCTTTAAAGCATAAAATATCAGCAGGCTACTCTTTGTGTAATCATTATCTTTAACGCACCTTATGATATGCGACATTAGGGATAATGTGCCTTAATAAACGATGACACAAACGAATCATTCCCTTGTATTACGATGAGCGTCTTGAAAGAATAAAAACTGTGTTGTCTAGGAGAAAGAAAAAAAAAGAACTTTTAATCTTTAATGAAACATCTATTTGCTTTATTCCATATCGAAACTACTCTTTTAGAAAAAAAAAAGGGGGGATAGGATAGTTCTTTGGGGACGGAGATACAGAGGATTATTAAGGAGAACCGAAGTGATGTAGTTATGTATGCAGTTTCTACAGTTCAATAGTGGGGTTTATTTTATTTATCTAAAAAAATGGCGACATCTTAATTAGATATAATTTAGAATTAAAATTTTAAATAGTTTCAAAATACGTTCTAAAATTATAAAAATATGATATGGAATGATAATGCATCATATCATAATAATCAACATACTTTTTTCTAGAATGCAGTTATTCGATTTCTATTTTTAAATACTAGTAATATATGCAGAATACATATATTACTAGTATATAAGTTTTCAAGTAACAGTTGGCTTGCATCAAGTGTCAGCATTAAGTCCGTTTCTGTTTAATATTGTGATGGAGGTGGTGACGGAAGAGGTGACAGAAGATACGCCTTGGACAATGTTGCATGCAGATGACATCTTGCTGTGTGCAGATTCAAGAGAAGAAGCGGGAACTAAACTGGAAAGATGGAGAAAAGTACTGGAAGAGAGAGAGGTATGAGACTGAGAAGAAGTAAGACAAGAGTATATGTGTTGCACAGTGGGCGGCGGCCAGGAGACAGATCTGGAGCTGGAAGGAAATGTAATCAGGAAGGTGAGGGACTTTAGATACTTAGGTTCAACAGTGGAAGAAGATGAAGGACTGAGAAGGAAGTGGGATGCAGGATACAAGCGGGTCGGAGGAACTGGAGGGATGAATGCGATAAGAGGGTGCCGATCAATCTGAAAGGCAAAATCTATAGGACAGTAGTGAGGCCAGCTATGACGTATGCTATGGAAACTGTGGCCCTGAAGAAAAATTGCATCAGCAGGATGGAAGTAGCAGAGATGAGAATGCTTAGGTGGATGTGCGGTGTGACCAGAAAGGATCGTCTGAGAAATGACAATGTGAGGGGAACAGTGAAAGTTACGAACTTAGGAGCGAAGATACAGGAGGCAAGATTGAGATGGTTTGGTCATGTGATGAGGAGGGAGGACGAATATGTGGGAAGAAGGGTCATGCAGATGGATGCGAAAGGAAGGAGGAAGCGTGGGCGGCCAAAGAAAAGATGGAGGGAGCTGGTAGAAGAGGACTTGAGGATGAAGAACTTGGATGTAGTGACAGCCCAAGATAGGAGGAAGTGGAGGAGACTCATCATCAACAGTGACCCCACTTAAGTGGGAGAAGCTACAGAAGAAGAAGAGGAAGAAGTAATATATGCAGAATTTACAACCGTGAATATCATAATATTCCCCTAAAACAAATTTTTTGTATAATAATATTTTCACTGTTATTTATATTTACTTTTTTATTTCTTTTAGCGAGAATTTTTTTACGAACAGCGTTCTAGTAGTTAAAGTATACTGAATACAGTTTGTAGATAATACAGTATGGTACAAAAAAGAGTATTGAATAACTACAACGAAATATGTTGGCGTAAACGGGTGTTTCAGTACTGTTTTTTATGCCATACCGTATAACTCTAATAGAGGCAATGTATTTGAAATAATATAATGGTTGATCCTGAAACGAAAGATTCAATATTGTGAAGAAATTATTGTATAATTGAAGCATAAGAATTTCATTTTGATCCTTCTTCAAGTTCTGATATACCGTCGGAATGCTTTTCAGTTTATATATAATATATATATATAAACTGAAAAGCATTCTGACGAAAAATATACAAAACAAAACAAAATGTATATATATATATATATATATATATATATATATATATATATATATATATATATATATATATATATATATATATATATATATATATACTCTATAATATAAAATGATAAGCTTTTTTTGTAACGTTTTTGTGTCACGTTTCTTGTCAAGTTATTTGAAACGTTTTGAAACTCAGGGCTACCCTGAGTGTCGAGTCTTCAAAATTCGAGTCATCAGAATTCAAGGAGAACCGGCCTACGAGTTCGGAACTCGGAGGGATGGGGCCGTAGGCGACAGGGGGAACCCCCCTTTCGAGTGTTCAAAATTCGATGCATCAGAATTCAAGGAGAACCGGCCTACCAATCCTGAACTCAAGGGGTTGGGCGCCGTAGGCGTCAGGGGGTTGGAAGCCCCTAGTATATGTATATATATATATTTTTTTTTTGCTTTGTATATTTTTATATATCATTCCACCTGCCAAAGTTCTAAACCTTATAATATTTGGAAACCATAGGGGTGTGCCAAGAGTTAGAAATAGCAATCTAATTCTAAATCTAGTGATCAGCATTTAAGTCATAAAATTTGCCAAAAATAGTTGCCAAGTGGGCTGGGACAGTTATTTCTATCCTACAGGTTACGAGTTCGAATCTCACTGCTATGGATATTTGTGTATTTCTTGCGTTGATAGAAGATTTCTTTTCTTCTGCTGTAAGACCTTCATCAGGAGTACTGGGGGACTGAAGTGGCTTGTAAAAGTACCACCTTTGGCTCTAGAGCAGGGTCCTGCTGAAAAAAAAAAAAACATCTTTTGGGTGATTTCTCCTCCTTCGTCACGTTTTGGATTTCAAGTTTACGTTCGAGGAATGAGTGAGGTTGATTTATTTGGAATCACGGAAAATGTAACAAAGCCTATCGGACAATTTATTGTGCGTGTATTTATGACTCGAATTTTTCGAACAAGCGGATGAGAAATCAGATTTCCTTGGAGGAAAAATTCTACCATCTTGGTATGACGCTGACCAACTCATTGCTTGATGGGCATTTTTGCCGAAGAAGCTTTAACGGTATCTCTATCTTCCAAGACAGTTTTTTAACCTGAGAGTTTCCCCGCTGAAGGCCGTAATGTGCAGGAGGAGTGTTTGGCGAAAAGCTTTTTTCCTCAACGGTTCTCTCAATACTGGAATGTCGGAGTACTGGACTGCTTTATTATTTAGTCTAATCACTTCCATAAATATATTCAAGACCACCTTTCATTGTCAGTAAATCAAATTAATAACATAGTTTTGTCGAACACATTAGTGAATATGCTACGGAGGTGCTTGTGAATAGCGAGAGGAGTAAGTTTACTTCTTTTCAAACTCCTCTGCTGAAAATTCCGAAAAAACAGCAGGCCCTTTACTTATAAAGGTAAGCGTTATAATTCCATTAACCCGAAATGAGTTAGCTGGTTTCATACGGAAAAACATGTGAAGACGTAGACACAAGAAAATTTATTAATAGAATACATACCAAATATTTCAATCGGAAAATTAGAGATTACCTTCAGTGCAACTGACAATTCGGTATTCAATAGCACTAAAACGGTCTAGTGCAGTAAAAATAAGGATGATATACATTATGAAAGAAAAAGTCATATACGGTTCTAACGTTCCCATGCTGTAAGGAAACACATTCATTCTAATTCGAGTTAGGATGCTGTAGCGCTTCGGCACGCTTTAAATAAACGCTCAGTTTTAAAATTGGATATAAAAGACGGGTTTAGACCAGAAGATTGTGGTCAGTGTCACCTCTTTGCTGAGCTACACCACACGTTTATATATATATATATATTTTTTTTTTTTTCTCTAGGACTGATAATTTTGCTCGAATAGAACATTCTGTTTGTCCAAAGCATGGAGAAACAGAATGTACTATTGAGAAAAGACATTAACAATGAACTTGGTAAATACCCGGAAGAGGAAAGGAGACTGTTTATCCCATGCTGGTAAGGTAGAAAGTAAGACGGAGGAGAGTTTATTGACACAGACAGAAAGTAGGCACCAAGTTATATTTTTTAGGATCTTTGAACTGATTCAGAAATTTCAGCAAAGTATGGGATTGGGACTTTACTTACATGATTAGAGTTCTTAGGAAAAGGCTTGTATGCAGTAATGATACGTTAGATTTTTTTTGGTATGAAATTGTGGGGGTGCTGCAACTTTCGAAATATACATACACACTGTAAGTACAGCGTATACATGTTTGGATAAAATATCAAAATTATGGTAAAAATGAAAAAAAAATTAAACATGCAAAAATATTGTTTATTATCGATAAAATTACAGTTTGGTATAATTCAAAATTACTTAAAAAAACTCTCACTATGACGTGCATATGCTTGCGCACGTAGCAAAATAACACTGTGGTAAACATGTTGCCTCGCCCTCCTAAGTGCTACAAGATGGATGTTTATTATTTTTTATACAAGATAAGAGAATTGTATAGGATTGTTGATGATATGATAAAATTAAATATTACAAGCAAATATAAATAAATTAATAAATATATTTATATATCGAGAAAAATTGGGGTTGCTGCAGTTCCGCAGTGCCTATGCACGAGCCGCCCCTACATTCTACTGCATAATTGTATATCCATTCAATTTTAAATATGAGCACGTATTGAAATAGAGTGCCCAAGTGTTGCTGCATTGTCCTTACTTGAACCTTATTAATTACAGACAATGACTTTCTTTTGTATCTTTGTATCAACTTTATTGCACTGTAACAGTATAGCACGTTGCTCGTATCTCTTTTGAAATTAATTATTGTTATTCTACCGTTTTAAATTGCGCATGGTCAGTTGTACTTAATGATCTGCATCAGATCGTTAGTTACCTCATTAATAAACTTTCTTTTGTCTACTTATTCATATATTGTTTTTCTGCTCCACAAGTGCGTCTTAAAAACTTGTTTCATTAGTGATGAATGGGATTTCCTCCCGGAAATTTGAGACTCGCGTAGCACAAAGGTGCAAGAAAAAACAGGAATTTGGTAGGCATAACATAAGAGGCTCAAGACCTTTGTTGTTCATCGCAATAATAAATAACTACATCTCGTATTTCTGAAAAATCTCTCAGTTGACATTATTTAATTAAATCCAGGTAATTAAAAACAGGATGGATTTCTACTTATATAAACATATCTCTAGCATCAGCGAACGAAAAAATCCAGAATTTCTCTTCTTCAGAGGGCAAAGTTTGTTCCTTTTACTTTATATGTGAACAACTATTGATGGCACATTTCCGGGTGTAACTCCTTTCCCCATGCCTAAAGTCTGCATAACACTCTAGATGTAGATTTTAGAGCCTCCTTAGCGTAGTCGCAAGGACATCAGTTGCCATTCGATTGGAAACCTCCGAGTTCGAATGAAATCGTGGATCCAGGTGAGTAACCTTAAATAGGCTTTCAGCTGAATCATTGCTTTTTGGCACTGTAGAAGTGCCAAAAAGCATAAACTGAGCGGTTTCTAGAAACCTAGCGTATTGTCTGTTTAATGTATATTTCAGGCAAATTATGGAGACTACAACCGTGTTAGAAATAATTACTTTAATTTCCCTACGTTTCGACGTTCATATGAAGGTCATCATCTGGAGTACACACATATATACAGAGCCAATCTATATTACATTTCAAAGTATGCTAAAGAGATAATGATTTGATTCAACCTTTATTCTAGTGGCCCTAATTGAAAAAAAATATACATCAAAGCTATATTCTATTTATAACGTCATCAGGGAACAAATTCATATAGACAGTTTTATTACAACAAAAGTGGTGTCTTAGTTTAATTACTTACAGTCCTATTTATAATTAACTCTTAGACGGAAAAGTTATGTGGATTGAATATGCCTTGGGATTTTTATGCCAATAGAATAATGGTTAATCAATTATTGTCTCTTTGGAATACTGTT
This sequence comes from Typopeltis vanoorti, assembly GCF_054136105.1. Classification (NCBI taxonomy): domain Eukaryota; kingdom Metazoa; phylum Arthropoda; class Arachnida; order Uropygi; family Thelyphonidae; genus Typopeltis; species Typopeltis vanoorti. The sequence continues at coordinate 4,016,534 of NC_143569.1, forward strand.
TGAAATGTAATATAGGTTGTCTCTGTATGTATATATATATATATATGTATACATATGTGTGTGTATGCTTCAGATGATGACCTTATGATGAAACTTGAACGTCGGAAAATTAAAATATTTATTTCTAACACGGTTGTAGTCTCCATAATTTGTCTGAAATGAAATGTCTGAAATGCTGATCACTGTGTAACATTAAAGGAAAGGATTTTAAATGTATATTTTTATTACAATTCCATCCTCCTCTAAAAAAAGTCGTAATTAACGCGGAAGCAGAGGAAAGTCTTCTTTTAAAAAAAAATGTTGAATTTACTTCAGCAGGAAAAGCAGCTTAAATAAGACTCCTTATTTAATACATAAAAATGAAACGAATTTGAAATCCTAGAGGGTTGAAATTAGACCATCACAATCAGCAATTCGTTGTATAGGATCGTGAAGTATACTCGAGGAGATATTTTTGTGTGTAACTGAGTTCATTTATTCTAAGAACGAATCTGCATAACTTTTGTAGTACTTGGATGTCTTCCGCTTTCTCTCTCTCTCACATCGAACTAAACGAACTAAAGCACTAATTTTTAAAAGAGGAAAATACTGGATTCTTAAACTAAAGTCATGGATATTAAAAAAAGGTATATCCTTCTGAACTGATTGAATATATCATCGATGTAAACCACTATCCTTGTAAGGATTAGATATTCTTACAATAATCTTAATTTTTCTCCAATTAGCGTCGAAATTTCAACGAAATTTCGAAAGTTCGAAATTTCATAGCGCAGTTATGATGCTCACTAAAATGTCTCGCTCAAAGTGGAATCACTTTGGAAACAGAACCATTTTATTGGCAAAACGATTTCAAACTATAATAATAACTATTTTCGTGCTGAATGGAATTTAAAGACAGTTCATATCAAGGTATCAGTAATTCTAGATTGGATAAATTAAAAAAAAAGATTGTAGGTTCATTTTTAGGGATTGTTCTCTATGTTCCTGTTATCTCAGGGATATAACGCGGAAGCATTACTCTTGAGACTAAACTGAAACTCTAAAGCCAATATAATCCTTCAATAGACAAGATAGTGGTAATGTGCAATGGAAATATTCTACCAAACCTTGTACGACACATGAGTTAGCAGTGTGATTTAAAACCAGATATGATGTTTATAATAAACAACAACAATAATGATTAGATTGAGGTTTCTACTAATAAGGAGAACCACGGAGTTCGAAGCATTGCTTTGAAAAACTCAGTGAAAACTTTACTCAAAAGGGCCTTAAAAGTCAACTGTAAGCTCATCGGACACACAGACATCGTTTATCGTCGTGCAATAACAATGCAACTAAACTGAAAACCAGTTGAATTCTGGGTAAATAAAACTATCGATCAATGCAAACCATCGATCGATGGCAGAATTTTTCTGAGTTTCTTGGCAAAAGATGATAAATAAATAGTTTAGTATTTATTATTTATTTTAATGGTCGTTTCTTCTATGTTTCTTATTTATTCATGTTAAATTTTGTATAGCATTCCGTTTTTTTTTTCATTTAATTTATATCATGAATTCGTGATATGAAGTATTTCAATCTCAAATGTATTTATTGCAACCTTCCCCTTGTTATGGTTAACATCTTAAAATCTACTCTGCATATTAAGGACAACAGCAGAGTTTTTATAATCTCTGTTTAAACCAAAAATTCAGAATGCACATTTGAATATTTTATTGCGTCAACAAAGGAATTGCAGAAAAGTTATTTGCCATATTCAATAAGAAATTGAGATATCTTTAGATGTTTTACTCAGGAGCACCACAAGTTGAATTTTATTGCGGCATTGACAACTTATTCAATATATCCATCTCAAATTTATATTACAAGCTTAAGATATGCGTCGTACTTCAAAGCGATATTTAGTATTCTTTATAAAAGTATAACAGCATTACCAGTGGTAGCATTAAATAATAATAACTGCCAACGTGTTGAATCCCAGTATTTCCGTTTCGAATAAATGAGTCGATTTTAAGGAATTTATTCCTTTCTGCATGAATGCCGCTACTGAACTGAAACTAGTAGTTTGTATTTTGTATATTTCTTCTTATTTTCATTGAATGAACACAGAAAGCAGTCTTGAGCATAATGATGCTTGAATATTTTTCATTATTCTTTCAATTATTTTTTCTAAAGGTCATCATGTTTTCTAGAATTAAATATGGTGATTATCTTGTCATTCTAATTGAAAAGGTTGAGTTCTCCGCATGGTGATTACAGGCTTTCGTGTACCCAGCTTGTCATTTACTACTACATTAAAAGAGTGCGCGTGTTGGATCTGTGAACTGCGCATTTGTTTTCTAGCAGATTGCATGTTTGGTGAGAGAAAAAAAAATAATTTTTTGTAGCGAAACCTCAGGCTAGCATAGGTATCGCAATTTTATTTAGTTATTTTCAAGTGAGCTATTAGTTCATAGTGCATTAATATTAAGTTCCGTGGGCGATCTATGGATTAGTTAATTCGGAACAGTGATTAAAGACAAGAGACGGAAGTTTTTCAGTCCGCTTGAGGGTCTCAATTAAGAAGTGCGGTTAGCTCGTAATGGGCGATGAATTTCATTTACGACATAAAGGCATTCACAAACCATCCATGCATACGACGGGATTCGAAACCAAAGCCAGTTGAGTGGCGAGCGGATACGTTAATTACTTAGCCAACTAGGCCGACAGGTGAACCTAAAACAAGTTAGTCCATATAACAAAGGATATAGATATCTCAGAAAGTTTCTTAAAATTCAAAGAAATTCAGACTACGAAACTTTGGTTTTAATATTTCAGTATATCTTTCCCGTAAATATTAAGGAAGTGAGCGAAATGCACGAAGATATTTTTGACGCGTAAGATTCAAATGTTGATAAAGCGAACTCAACTACTACAACTACTACTACTACTACACACACACACATCAAAAAAGTGATGCATCTGATCTTCGTAAGGTGTTATAGAAATTCAAGGAAAAGCTTGTTACATAACCGGAAGTTATGTAAGAAGCTGCATGACAACATTTGAGAATTTCATCCCACCCAGAAGTTTTCATCTTTGATGTCCGAATTCCTGTCTTAGAATTATAAGAAGTATACCAAGCAGCGCTCGACTTGTGTTTATCGATTTGGCTCCCAGTGGTTTTGCTTTATTCTCAAAACCTAAGAAATATCTTTTGGAATTTGGAAGGCTTCTATTTTAGAATTAGTTTTTCTTGAAATGTATTTTTGTACTGAAGTCTTTTAATTTTGAGGTATCAGTTATCAGAAATAATATACTACTCTCATAGTAGTAGCTGTTTCTGCCATAATTCCAAATAAAATTCTTAATTCCAAATAAAATCAAATATACATTTTTTCAACCTGTAAGTTAAATAAGGATAATCTGTATATACTTACATAACCAACCTTCTTGTCTCCTCCTTAGACTGATCTAAAGTTGAACATGATTATTAATTTTGCAAACAGAAACCTCTTTTTGAAGGTCTCTTTTCTAAACGATGGTTTCAAATTAAGCATCATAAAGGCTAGAATCGCGATTTGTGACAGGATCAATATGCCAAGGGTCAGTTTAATGGTTCAGTCATTAGTACATAAAAAAGGAAACCAATAAAAATTATTTTCCCTTTATATTTTAGAAAATTACGAAAAATAACACAGAAAACATATATATGTTGGAATTAGCCAAAATGCATTAGCGAACAAATCACGAAATGCTACATTTGATATTTAATTTCAATACCAAAAACGATTAAGTACTACTAGTTTCAGGACGGTGCTAAAGATACCTTCCTCGATTAGAACAGATTTGAATTATATTCAGAGAAGAAACTGTAGTTTGGGCATTAAAGATTATTGGCATTATCTTATGATTTCAATCTCGGAAAAGAGATTGCCAATGCCATGCACGTTGCTATTTTTTTAATTCTCGTCTTTTAGAGTTATAGTTACTTTGCCGGATGAAATTGGAATTTCAATTTTACGTTGCTGAATTATTAAATGCATAAAATGAATTTAACTGAATTAATTATAAGAGTAGATACTTATGCTCTTCCAAGAAATGGATGTTCTTCCTAGCTCCTTCTCTTCTATCGCAGCTATAATTCTGACTGAGAAAAGCCATGATTAGAGCAAAAGAAGCCGAAGGCAATGCACATCCTAACTTTATAACTCGAGTTCAATGGTTCAGTTTATTGCCGATAAAATTTGCTGATATGTGTAATGATAATTCTAAGCATAGTGATTGATTATGTGACGGAATTATTCTTGCTTAAACACACTGCTGATGTATACATTGAAATATTCAGAGGCTTCTAATTAAGAAATCCTATCGATCTCAGAAGGGCTATAAACGATTTCACCAATTAGATCTCCCTTGTTGTCCTGAGAGTTAACCCGCTACAGGATGTTGATAAAGTCTTGGAATGTATCGATTTTCGTTCTTTCTTGACCGTCTGGAGCAGTTAAGTTTCTGGCAGCAAGTTTGAGACTGATCTCAGGAGAAATTACACGGACCACTTAACTGTCTCGTGTTCGCTTCTTTCTCTTTTCTCGTACCGTGTGAATTTAAGTTCATAACTCCTATTGGTCTTCAGTTATTTTTTAAAAAAATTAGTCATTTTCATAATGTCGAAAGATGCTACTAAAATGAATATCATTATTAATATTTATAACACATTTAGAGGCAAACATACAATATTTGTTTCATTAGCTAATGGAAGATTGCAAATTTTATAAATTTTATAAACATAACCGGTATTAGTTAAGTGATAAAGAAAGAAAAGTAAAGCAAAGTCTCTCATGTAAGGCATCAGACAGCTACTGGTTATTTTGATATTCACTTTGTCCTTTGTAACCTTAATTTCTTCTTAATTTGTACAAATATGAAGGCAAATAAAGATAAAATTACAAAATTAAATTAAATGAAATAAGATATGCACAATGTAGTGTGTGTGTGTGCGCCTGCGTGCGTGCATGTGAAATTAGTTATTGTCTTCAGCATAGAAATGTAATTTTGTAGGACAACGATGAGTAAATATTTTTTTAAATGATAAATATTGCTCTAGTATTTAGGTGGAGGATGAATTTTATCCCGGCGTGAGACCACCATCCTGCTTATTTGGAAGCCTAACGTAATAAATAAAAATTAATGAACACAGAAAAAATCCTTAGCCCACTCCGGTACAGAGGTATTAAAAAATCACATAAAAAATTTAGGAGAGTAAAATGCGATGAACTATGCCCTCATATAGTTGCAGAGCATCACGGACAATCGCAATTATGTGCACATAAAATATGTGTATCTAATTTTACATAGGAGGATGAGTGCATAGTATAAATAAGGTGATTAAATTTTCCGTATAATGCATATCTATAAAATTTAGTTCTTATTATTTTTTTAAAAAAATGTGTATTAAAAGATCTTAAAGATAAAACATTTAATATACTTAGCTTCTAGAAACACATCTCATCTAAATAATATTTACTGTTTGTAAATACAAACAGTAGGAAGTCGAGTATAATTCAGAAGGGTCTACTTGGATGCCATTATTATTTGAATTGTTGAAATATATCTAACCATACGAAACGTTAATTTAAAAACGAAACGATGTTAGCCATTTTAAAATTGCAGGCGATCTCCTACTTAATGTTTGTTTCGTTATTATTAGTTTTAAGTTTTTTTTTAAATGCTATCACTTTCCTACATCAAGCAGGTATACCTTTGCTTGAGTTTGAATGATATAGCCTGTGAAATATTTGCTGGTGGTATTTCACTATCTGTTTCCTGTACCATTTTTATCTGATCGTGGTAAGCTTATCAGCAAATCTTAAATTACGAAACAGTCACTTTTGTTCTTGAAGACATATTAGATCAATGAAAGATTTTCTCTCTCTCTCTCTCTCTCTCTCTCTCTCTTCTATAATGTTTATAATTCTATTTTTATAGATTTTTTTTCATGTATGCATATATTTCCACTTTTATTTACAAATCCTTTCAAAATGATAATAATTCCTACCTAAGCTGATGAAATTTAATGAAATTTGATATTTAGGACCATTATTTAAATAAAAACAAAATTTAATAGTAAATGAAAACTTGTGTCTACGTTGCATAGAACTAAAAAGGAATATAAGTACGATTATTTTCATAATAAGTGATGTCACTATATAATAATGCGATTATCAAATGTACATTGTTTTAATGACTGCCAGCGATCTGTTGCTAATTGCCTGGTTAGGTGATAATTTGTATATTTTTATATGCAATTGCTAAAATGAATTATTTATCATGATTTATTCTATTTTTTACCTGCAGGGATATAACTGGTGTTTATTTGATACATTGAATATCATGTCATTATCACAATATACATAGCAGTTTGAGTGAGCATTATACTATTAAATACTGCTAACTTTATTACTTCAACAACAACAAACAGTATACTCCCTCCTTCTGACACGATAAAATACTACTGTGAAGAGCAATGAATTAGAATTGCACCGCAAAATTTCCATTAATGACATATTCATCATACCAGTATATTGCCAATAAAAAATCTTTCATTTGAAACCTGACCCGATATTTCAATATTTGAACTGAACCCTGAATGAGAGCACATAAATAACTCCGATGTTGATGATACCAGTAATACTTTGATAATTAATATTATTTTCTTGAAATCACTTAATATGTTCAGTTCTTTTTTGACTTATTACTATAAGAACCAAACGCTGTACATATCCTCACACTCCTTTGCTCTTAGCATAGCGATACTAATATAACCGATTGCATGCATAAGAAATGAATCTGCAAACACATTCTAATAAATATATAATAAAATAAATAGCGAATTTGCTAGACAAACTTGCAATTCCTAGTAGTAAATGTACTTTCTTTATACTTTATATCTAAAATCAAATGATCAGCACTTTAGACTATTAGATTTGATTCAGTTTTTCAATTAAATTGCATTTGATTGCATACACTACAAATTGCAAAGACCTGTTTATCTTATTTTGATGCACGTGGATTTAATCATAGCTATCTAAATAATAAACTCGTTGCATTTACTGATGGCAGAGTCAATGTAATTCTCGTAAAATATCAGTTGCTGCACAACGTTTGAGTTCATTATCTCTTGGAATTAGCAGTTCGAGATGTTGTTTACAAACTGCATCCATTTTGTCATAAAATGCATTCTGTAGAAGCCGTTTTGGAAAAAAAATCGAGAGGAGTTCTATTAGTTTTCGCGAACAAAGTGAACCAGGGTCAGCAGTAAAATAGAAAAATGAACTCGCATCCTATCAGTTAAATGGAGATGTTATCTGGCTAGCAATAGTTTAAATGTGAGCCGTCTACTTAATTCACTGTTTTGCTCAGTTCTCCTCCCCCCCACCCCAAAAAATGAGATATAACTCGTATTCAGACAGTTAAAATGGTTCATCACAATATAAGAACAATAAAAGTGCTGAAACGGAAAAACTCTTAGATGCAGAAATGCATCTAAAAGTTTGTTGCTATTCGAGAAAATAAAATTTGAATTTTATTTTCATTCTTATTCTTATCGATTATAGTTTATTCTTATTAAAATAAACTCTAATCGATTTTTAACTAATTTCGAAAATTAATGAAAACGATATTTATTCACAGATACTGCATTCCTGAGTTTATGTAGCGCAATTAGAATCAATCGCGCCCTTTGTTTCAAGTTTAATGGTGAATTGGTGAGTGTCACACTGAATTAAAAGGCATTTTGTTTTCGACGTTTTGTGGTTCATTTCAGGAAACATGCAAACCAGACAAAGAATATTGACGCACACTTTTTACGGGCATATCATCCTACATTCTCAGTTAATTTGAAGTAATCTAAAACATCCAATCAACTAACAGCCTTTTTTTTTTTTTTTTTTTTTGCGTGTGAGTATTGGAACAAAGATTTTCTTAGTCGATGTTGTGTTCCGTCCAATTTGTGACTTTCGGAAATAAATGATTGGCCACCAGTACCGATCGATCCGGACTTGGACAAAGTAGCTATAAATTGCAGTCGTTTCGGATTATCGTTTTTGAAGATTCGTTGAACAGCTCACAGAGATCATTTTGATAATAACCGGTGAATATGGTTTCTGGTTTGAATCCACTACTAGCTTGATCAAAGGTTATTCCACAGTTGTGAATATGAACGAAAATTCAGTTAAAACTAATTCATCTTGAAAGTATCATTTTATATTTTATTTTATAATTTGATATTAAAATTAATATTTGTAAAATGCAGTGAATTGCTATGGCTTTAATACTGTATTCAATGTATGGACCCACCATTTATAAATAATTAGAAATCGTGAATTCTAACTAGTTATAGGAGTCAGAATCAGAAACTAACACTTTAACTTTTAACGTCGCATTTTATTAACATTACTTACTTCTGTTTTACTAAACATTATTGATTTTTTTAATTTAAAATATAAAGATACTTTTAGCATTTAATTGAATTCACTATTTAAAACTTTTTAGCAATACTTTACTGAGTATTATTCATTGTTTCTTGGATAGTTATTAATCATGGTAACTACTGGAAGATATGTGAAAGTTTTGCCATTTCTAAGAAATTAATGACTGATAACAAATCATTTAAAAAAGCATTCAGAGATTAACGCATGTGACACTTCTCTAATTTGTATTTAAAGAATTAAGTGCGTTCACCCTTTTGGTATGATTCAAAATCGACTCTTACTGTGTGGCGATTCATTAAGGGAATTTGCAAACTTGGACTTCGTTTAAGTTGAATAGTTTTATCGAGCTCACTTGCGAATGTGAATGCACGCGTAGACATGACTTGAACGTATGAAATACCGACATTTGAACGATACTGTTAATCTGGCCAAGTAACTAGTGATGCAGTTTCTTCTGTTAATTTTCTTTCACGTTTCCTCCGGGCTTAGGATGCTTTGGATTGGAAAACAATTGACTTTGGTGCAATTACGCCTTTCGAAGTAGCAGAAAGAATTAACTTTCTGCTTTCTCTTTAATTTATATTATAATACTGCTATCTCTATTTAGGTACGTATGCCAAATATTTTGTCACCTTAGGCAAACATTACTATAGTTATATTTCTAACACGCTAATCTAGTTTGATAGCATGTTGTAATGAATACATTGCAGTAAGCAACATTATTTTCAAATATTAAGAGACATTATTTTAGATTAAAGAAAAATCGACAAAATTCAGTCATAATTATGTTCAGCACTGTTTGTTCTGTTATTCTTCGCAGCTCTCTCTCACATGTCAGATATAACACGAGGATATAAAACGATGTAATTGTAGAATTATCTTAGTGTTGTATTATCTAGAGTTTATTTTTGAATATTTATCCGGCCTTCGGCACTTGTGTTAGTGTGCTATTGTTTTAACGTGCTATAAAATTATAAAACTTTGAAGCGATATTTATTTCCGTGGAAGAACCAAAGTTAGATAATCCTGAAAACTGTAGGGGGGACCGAACATGACACTTTTTGAAGCTACTTGAGAGATTTTAGTAAGAAAAGTGGAGGACTCAAGTGGGGGACTCAAAGTGGTGATGAAATGCATTAAACGATTGCATGCTGTATTCCAGTTATAATATATACGAATACAAACGTTATTTCTACTTCCAAAGGTTGATTGAAATGTGGCAACCATAAAACCTCATTAAAGGAATGTATGATTTTATTTTTATGGATAGAATTTCTGCTAATTAATAGATAAATATTATAAATTAAAGGACATATATTGAATACTAATATTGAGCAATATATTAAGTATAATAAATTAAACACCATTACTCTATGAATTTCAGTCCATTATACAATTTTAGTTAATGAACAAGGGACCGTTTATCTTAAATTAAATTTCTTAGTAAGTAGAATGGCATAAATTGCCAAATAACATTCATAACTTGTAAGTAGTGTGTCTGTTTGTATATAGATATACGGCTTTGTTACTTCTCACTTTTTACCTTGACGCATTTTCAGTTAACATAGTTGTTATGTGTAGCATGATCACATTCGTAAAATATTGTATCATACAGCTCAGGGGTGGGGTGGTCCTTTCGATAATTGCGCAGTTCTCCATAGCAAATTAAGTGACTTCTTGATTTTTATGTATTTCAACCACAAAAAGATGTAACGTATGGCATATTAGCACAAAAATGAACGAGGTAAATAATCCTGAAATCATGTAAACAACGTCGAACTTGAAATAGTCATTTTTAGCCTCTAACAACATATTGGCATCTCACATACCACAATGGGATTACTGATAGTCAGAGAACGAAGATGCAACCTAATCGGCTAACCAGGCCGGTATAATCTCATTGTTGTTAACATCATTTAATTTGTGTTGCAAGGTCCTAACGGGGTTGTTTCTTCCTAGACAATCTTGGTCATATCATGACATCTCAGATGATTAATTAGAAACATCAGTAAAGGAGAGACATTGAGTAGTGAGCAAGATTTAAAAAAAATAACAAAAATAATAAGAAAAGAAATTCGTGTAACTGACTTTGATCGCATCGTACTCCAACTTCTCGCTTTCATGACTTAAGCCTACAAGGAGGCAGTCGATAAATTAATAATAAATATCACAAGAATAAGGCTGTATCCGGTAGTGCCTTCAAGGCGAAATGTTTTGTTTTGAAATAGAACTCCGGTGAAATTATTAGTAGGAAAATTCGTACTAATAAAATCATAACAATTTATCCTTCTCTAATAAAAAAAGAAGAAAAACGAAAAAACAAGAGAGAAAAGGTAAGTTATTTCTGTTATCCCCTTAATTGGCCATAGACGTGGAAATAGTTTCCAATGTTTCGAACTTGTTCTCTTATAATGCAATAGTTTTTCACTTTAATCTTGAATATGAGTTTAGCAAAGAGAGACAGAGAGGTCAGTCAATTGTAAAATTATACACCAACAATCAACTGCACTGTTGCACATCGTTTATTGCAGATCGTTTATGAATTGCGTAAATTACCTTTCTTTAATTTGGCAATTTTAGCTATTTATCACTTTTATATATTCCTCTTTCCCATAAGCCAGTCCATAAATCACATGTTCTCCATGTGATTAATGGAGTGACTTATTGAAAGGTTTACCGAGTAGGGAGAATGCGGGGGGGGGGGATATATTTCAATGAAGAAACACAAACTATTGCGATTAGAGAGAAAAATCCAGAGATTAAGTCTGAAATACTATATATTCATTCGCAATTTCGCTTCTCGTGCATCATTAGTTATCAACAAACAATATCAATTCTGAATGAAAACAGAAAATACCTCGATTTTGATCAATACCTCGTATTGATCTTTCTCTGACAAATTATATCCTCAGGTTAGTTGTCCATATCCATTTTGCATTGTTTATACTGAAATCGACACACACACACACACACACACACACACACACACACACACACACACACACACACACACACACACACACACACACACACACACACAGAGAGAGAGAGAGAGAGTTGAAGAAAATCTCCAACAAGACTACACAATTTATGGATAAGTCCTAAGGAACGTCTCATAATTATTAAATCTCTTGTTGTAACACAAGCAGCTTATACAGTTTTATGGGATTCTTAATT